>NW_021604622.1:2684856-2693668 GCF_004785775.1 Grammomys surdaster
CTCAGTGGTGCTCAGCTCTGTTAACCCTCTACCCCTCCCCCATCCCCCCCCCCCACCCTGAACACCACTGAGCCAACTTGTACATTAGCTGTGCTAAGAATCACAGGTTACATTCATTCCTCGTGAGGTTGAAACCAAAGCAACACAGGACACCATCAACAGCAAGGCTCTCTGGATTGGGTACGTTTTTTTGAACAAAGTAAATAAGCAAGCAGGTCTGGCCTTAAGGAGCTTCAGCCTCAGTGCTACGAAAAAAGAAGTGTACAGCATAGAAGCACTGTGTGAGCAAGCAGATGGCTACATTTTTGTTTGTTTTGTTTTTAACTTTTTACAGATTCTTTGTGAGTCTCACATTGTGCACCCCCAGTCCCATTCACTTCCCCCTCCCATCATGTTCACTCTCAGCCCTTGCAACTCCCCCCCCAAAAAAAAACCCTACACAAACAAATGTATAAACAAAACAAAGCATAGAAAACATCTTGTGGTGGAAGCTGTAGTCTCACAGTGTGTCCCACAGTACACTCCTCTGTCTAACATCTTCACTGTGAATGTTCACTGCAGTGGGTCTGGTTTGAAGTCTGAATTCTGTGACACTGTCAGTATCAGATCCTCACCAGGACTTTTGGATATCCTGTTGTTGCCCCGTGTCAAGTAGATCCTGTAGACCCTCCCCTTGAAGTGCTCAGCAGTTCATAGATGGGGTAGATGTTAGGGTTTAGGGTGGACCAGCTCAAAGCCCTGGATCTGGGCCTGGATGGTAGCTGAGCTGTTCAGCCTGACTTTCCCTCTCTCTCGCACCCACACCACAGGGCAAGCTCTCCAGCACTGCTAAGGCTTGGTCACCTGATGCTGCCACTGGCAAGAGGCAATACCAGCTCTCCAGCTCCCACACCCTTGGGCCTCCCGACCCAGCTCCACTGTGCTGCCCAGTGGTGGGAGAGGAAGTGCTGCAGCCTTTGAGAAGCCGGGCCAGCAGTCATGAGGGCAGCTCTAGTGCACTTGAGCAGGCTCACCCACCTCCGCTCTACCAGGGCCAACTCTGCCGTGCTGCCCAGGTAAGATGCAGAGCCTGTTCTCCTGCCAGTGAGAGACAGGGCCAGCTCTCCTGCCTTTGATTGCAAGAGAACTGAGGACCAGGCCAAAGGGTTTAGAGATTCCAGTAGGGAAGTGCTTTCTAGAAACCACACTTATTTGTAAATCAAGACTGTTGATAAAAAAATATATATATTATTCAACATATCTATACAAGATGAAGAATTGTGACAGATTCTAAACAGACAAAATATAGTCAGCTAACTAAAAACAAGAAACAATTTATAGAGGTGTCCGTGTCTGGTGTGGATGAGCTCATGTGTTGACAGTTAATACTCAAGTGTATCAAGTAGGAAAATAAATTAGCCAGTCTTTAATCAGTTATATTAGTAATGGAGAAATTGATACTCTCAGAAGCTCCTTCGTTCCGAAGCCAACTCTCTCAGCAAAGGTACTGTGGGCAGGATGGTGAAACCCCTGATGTCTGACATCAGCTTCAGAACTCATCTCACAGCAATGAGAACCGGGCAAGGGAAAGCAGAGGAGAAAAGAGTCCCCTAGTGGCTGCCTTTTAGAAAGCAGGCTATGGAAAGAATTTGCTTTAAGTCTGATTATAGAGAGCAATGAGGATTTGTCTCCTTCCACCAGCCCCTTACTCCCAAGCACAGCTTCTGACTAGATTTTGTCCCATATAAAGCATTCCGCGGAGAATATACTTAAATTTCATTTTTATTAATTATTAAAGAAGTACACAGTCATTGACATTTGCTGAAGAATAAAGACAATAGTTCAGAACCATCGAGACAGGAATAGGGAGCTGAGCAGTGGAATTACGCCCTGCAGAAAACAGACCAGACTCGACTCCTAATACAGCACGGAGAAATAGGACTTCATAGCTAAGGCGGAGAATAGGGTCAGTGGTTGGGAAACTGCGGAGGGAGCTATCGTGGAGTTCTGCTTAGACTGACCTAACAGTTGCTTGCTGAAGACAAGCCTGGGTGATCACTGTTACCTGGCATGGAAGAGGGTATTTGATAAGGATATTTATTGAATTGCATGCAGTCAAGGACTCTGGCAAAATCCTCACAGATGATGTAATATGTGAACTCTCTCCCCTATGAAGAACAGGGGACGCACTTAAAATTACCTTTCTCTTTCTTTTTTTTTAAAGTTTTTTTCTTGTTTTTTCCTTTTTTCTTTCTTTCTTTTTTCTTTTTTTTTTTTTTGAAGGGTGAGTTTAAGATAGGGTTTCCCTGGGCTGTCTAAGAATTCACTTTGTAGGCCAGGCTGACCTTAACACGGAATCTGTCTGCCTTTGCCTCCCAAGTGCTAGGAGTAAAGACATGTGTCACCATGCCCTGACAAAATTAACTTTTTAAAATGACCTTAAGTTATTAAACATTTAGCAATTAGGGAGGATCACATAGATTAGAGGGAACTGAGGTCCCCAAAGGAGACTCTATATCTGTGAAGTGTATAGTATGTGCTGAGGATGACAACTAAACAAACCAGTGGCAAATACTGGGCCACTCAACTCCAAGGTACCTCCATTCATGTTAGCAGCTCATGGGTGCAGGGCTCAGCAGAAAGAAGGGGCTTCATGGTCCATAAATCCTGGTTTCATAAGGGTACAGCTACAGAGACACACTGTGTACTAACTGGGAGGCTTGGTAGAGTACGCTCATCCACACAGCATGAGTTCCTTCTCGCGTACCTACCTACCAAGGAAGATGGATGCAGGCAGAGTCCAGCCCTTGCTCTTCTTGAGCCTGGGCTGTTCTGGAAGTATAGTCTTGGTATAATAGACACAAAGGTACTTGTGATGGTTAATTCCAATTGTCAACTTGAGATCCAGAATCACCTAGGAGATGAGTCTCTGGGCGTGCCTGTGAGGGACTATCCTGATCGAGTTAGTTGATGTTAGAAGGACCCACTCACTGAGTGGTACCAGACAGTAGAAAGTGGACTGGGCATAAACAGTCACCACTTACTGTTTTTTAATTGTGGATGCATTGTAACTGGTTACCTCAAGCTCCTGCTGCAGGACTTTCTCTCCATGATGGATTGTGTCCTCTGACTTTTTTTCTTAAGTTGGATATTTTATCACAACATCAAGAAAGGTAGCTATTACGGTACCTTAAGTGCTGGTGGCCTTGTGTGTGCAGTGTGTCATCCCTTAATGGAGGTAGGCACACTGAGATTTACTGTGAAACTAATGACAAATATTTTCCCAAAGTCCAGGGAGAGTCCAGGGCATGCTTCACATGCTTATAATTTGTCCTAAAATTGTGATATTAGGGAAATGAAGCTAATATAAATGTTCCACTTAAGCTTATCATGACGGCAGCTTATGGGGCAAATGCAATTATTATAACCACTTTGTGATGGAGACACAGAACAATCTGAAGCAGCAGAGCTTGGATCAGTTATAAACTCCCTCACTCTAATGGCAGACCATGGCGAATAGGCATATTGCTTTTTCTTTTTTCATTATTTTATTCGTTCTTTGTGAATTTCACATCACGCATCCTGTTCCCACTCACTGGCCAACCCTTCCTTCCGTATCTGCACTCCACCCTTGTAACCTCCTCCCTAAGAAAAAAACTAAAAATTAAAATTAAATAATAATTTAAAAAAATCTTGCCGTAGAAGCTGTGGTGTGTCACAGATTGTCACACAGTACACCCTTTTGCCCAAACAGCTTTACTTGCAAATGCTGATTGTGATGAGTCGTTGGTCTGGTTTGAAGCTTCTGGTTTCTGTTATGTCACGAATGTCATGAATACTGAATCCTCACTGGGACTCCTCTCGGATATCCTGCTGTTGCTCAGAGTCATAGAGATTTGGTTCTGGAGGACCAGCCCCTCTATGAGCTCCAGGAGCTTACAGGTTGGGTAGATGTTACAGTGGGCTAGCTCTGCTAAGGCAAGGGGCAGAGCCAGTTCTCCTTTACCCATTTCACCACTAGTGACCTATGGTGGGCGTGGCCAGCCAACCGGTGATGGGCGTGGCCAGCTCAGTGCAGGCCAAGAAGATCGACAAGGCTTAGACCGCAAGCATCCACATGGCCTTTGATGGTAACATGGACCACGAACATCATCACAGAACCCCACTGCTGCCACGAACCCAAATATGGCTCTCAGTGCAACACGGACCCAGACATCACCATGGCTTCAGTGGCAGTGCAAGCCTTTCACATCAAGCTGTTCCTTACCAATGTCCAGTCTCCAGTTCGGCCTCTCTTCATAGTGGGCAAACCATTCTCTCTCTTCCATCTCTCCACCACATACTTGCCCATCTTAGTGGTGCCTGCCAGCCTGCCTGTGCAACAGCTGGGCGCCTAGGCTAGGCACATTGTTTCTAAGGAACGAAGATCCCAGGAACATTGCCGGGCACCGTGTTGCCCTGGTCCAGAGACTCCAAATGTCTAGAGACACCAATAATAATTGTTTTCAGATATGATTCTAGCCAGAGGAGACTGGTAACAGGCAGAGAACAAACTGCGGAGGCCATACTGGAAGGGCCATATGATTACTGTGAAGCCAGCCCGGGCTCTGTGGCAGCCATAAGGGAGGGCAGGGTGTTTTACGTCCTTTCCATTCTTTAAGGTTTCATGTGTTGAAGAGAAAAAGCCTTTCTGCCATCCCCTCAAGTTCAATATATGGAGGACTATGAGTTAAACTAACGGAAGGGTAGATTGACAGAAGAAAAACATGCGAATTTTAGATGACTACAGACAGTACGATATATATTAGAATATAATACGGACAAAGGAGTTGTTAGAAAAGAACAAAACTCAAAGAACTGACTAGATCCAGCCATTGTTTTATCACCTCACAAAGTCAGGTCATGAGAAAAAGATCAGGACAGGCATAGTGTGGGAGCTGGTGGAAGAGGAGGGTGTTTTTTGTAAGGTTCCTCTTGGCGCCAGCTCTCCATATTTGGTGGTAGAGAGAGGGCACCTTCCCAAAAGGAACTTTCTGCATTTTTGCCTTGACTTTAAGTAGGGAAAGGGAGGCCACAGGCCTCTTCCTGCACCTGCTTATGTGCTACTGCCTTCAGCTCAAAATAATTGCTTTACTTCACATGTGCGAGAAAGACAAACAAGCCAAACAAAAAACCTGAAAACTGTCAAAGTAGCATATCCTAATCCCCTTCGAGCCTAAAACAAGACTCACTGGATTACCTAAAATCCACACTAATTGGCGTATATGCATTGCACATGTGCTACAATTCATAAAAGCGTTTCCATGTAAGTTGATGCTACACTTTGACTGTGTTCTCTGTAACACACCCCTCCTCTCCCTTTTCACGTCTCCATTCCTGCTAGCCCAGTAAGTCCCCTCTTCAGTTTTGCTTCTGTCTTTATGTAATAATCACATACACGACATTATGCTTCATGTAAAATCTGGGGTCTACAAGTGGTAGAAAATGGGTGATAGTTGTCTTTCTGGGTCCAACTTAAATGTTCTTAAAATGATAATCTCCAGAAGCCCCCACTTTTCCCTTTTTAATCGTCTAGAGCAGAGAGGTGGGGCAGTTCCGACATGCTCACACATGTTTTCCAAGATGCCTTCAGCTGCCCTCTTTCATTTCTAGTAGAAGAAAGAAGGGGAGGAGTAAGAGGCTTCTGGTTCAGATCTAACTACACTTTCTTATCTACTTGCACGAGAATCTGCTCTGTATACATGCGTTTTGAATTTGTCTACCAGGGTCATAATCTTTTTGTTATGGAAACTTGGTGCCCAGTGAAGTAATATTGAGAAGTGGCAGAACCTTTGAAAGGTGGGGTCTATTACAGGATAAAAGTCATGGGGTACCTGCCCCAGAATGGTGGTTTTTTTTTTTAACTTTTATTAGTTCTCTGTGAATTTTACATCATACACCCCAGTCCCACTCATCTCCACCTTCCCTCATACCCAATCTCCACCCTTGCAACCTCTCCTCCAACAGAGAAAAACATAATTCTATTGTGGAAGCTGTAGTGTGTTACAGTGTGTCCCACAGTATACCCTTTTGTCCACACTTATTTGCTTATGTTCATTGCAATGAGTCGTTAGGGCTTTGGCTTCTGCTACTCTATCAACACTGGAGCCTCACTGGGACTCCTCTCAGATATTCTGTTGTTGCCCTGTGCCAGGGAGATCCTGTAGCTTTGGATCCGTAGGACTGGTCCCTTTGCTCGCTCCAGCAGTTCATTGATGGGGTAGATGTCGGGGTGGGTCAATTCAAAACCCTAGATCTGGGCCTGAGAGGTATCTGAGCTGCTCAGGCAGCTGGCTTTCCTGATCTCACATCCTCAGGGTTACTTACCAGCAACCCCCACAACCAGATCTACTAAGCTGCACAGGCGATGTGCAGGTCCTGCTCTCCTGAGCGTTGGAACAGGTGAGGGGCAGGGCCAGATCTCCTGCTCTCATAACTCCAGGGCTAGGTCTCCGGCCTACTGTAGGTGGTGACAGGTGAGGGGGGAGGATGGTGTTTCAGCCATGCCACCACAGGAGAGGTGGGTAATAGGGCTAGCTCCTCCACCCTCGTATCCTTGGGACTGGCTCACCTGCACCTCCCACAATGTGTAGCACCCCAGAGTACTGCAGCTGGCTAGGGGTGGGGTCAACTCTCCTGCTCTCAGGCCCACAGGGTCAGGTCCCCTACAGTGCCCAGCTGAAGGATGGGACCAGTTCTGCACAGTCCTCAGACATCAACATGTCCCTGAGCGGTAGCCTGGCCTTTGGTGATAACAGACCCCTGGTGCTTCAGGACCACAGACCCAGATGTAGACCCTAGGAAGATTGGGGAGGCCCACAGAAAAGATCATTTGGCTCAGGAAATAATAAGACAGCGTGAAGAAGTATCAGAGAAGAAAGATTGGCACACAGGTCAGTCTAGACAGCTCACCAAGGGCTCATGTACTATTATTACATAAGATGCACACGTGGTGACCGCACCCTGGAACTCGTCATGAGTATCCTCTTATCATTCCTGTGTTCTAATGAAGCTGTTCCTACTCTTACGTCCAGACACATCATGAGCGCCCAGGCAGGCATACATTTTGCATTATTACACAAGATACATCTTCACCGTCTAACGACATTTTAGTTGGAGCCTAGACTTTACTCCCTGAACTAGTTCTCCAGCTGTCTTAGGGCTTTACTGCTGTGAACAGACACCATGACCAAGGCAACTCTTAGAAGGACAACATTTAATTGGGACTGGCTTATAGGTTCAGAGGTTCAGTCCATTATCATCAAAACAGGAGCATGGCAGCATCCAGGCAGGCGTGGTGTAGGAGGAGCTGAGAGTTCTACATCTTCATCTGAAGGCTGCTAATGGAAGACTGGTTTCCAGGCAGCTAGGAAGAAGGTCTTAAAGCCCACACCCACAGTGACACACCTATTCCAACAAGGCCACACCTCCAAATAGTGCCACTCCCTGGGCTAAGTATATTCAAACCACGACACCAGCTACACACTATTTAACTTAAATGACGATTTGATTCTTTCTCACAGTCCACTTTCTATCTGTGAACTCAGTTTCTCCGAATTCTCTGTAGTTTCCTCTTCTTGTTTTCTTCTCTATCTCTTCTTCTGCTTAGGCATGGATATGTTAAGAAGACTGGAATGATCTACTTAAGTCGATGGCAACGTCTTCCTGGATTTCTGAGGCTGGAAAAGTAAAATTTGCATGTGTCAAATTCCCTTGTGGCTAGGGCTCCAGATGCATTATTTTTAAATCTTATTATCATATATTAACCAATGATATATTAAATATGTTTCATTATGTTCTCACATATGTATAGATTGTATTTTCACCCTGTTCATTGTCATTGTCATTTTAGTCTTGGGCTTCTCTTCCTTCTTCTCCTCTCTCACAGTTCTTTCATGTCTGTTTTCTTAAGCTGAATAGTGGTCCTGTGTGTGTGTGAGAGTGTGTGTGTGTGTGTGTTCTCACATTGTAGAAGGAGAATATACTTCTACAAGCCCTTTACATGGGGGTATTAATCCTACAACTCCCCAAAGTGTCTTTCACCCAAAGCTATTGGGGGGATTGTTTCCAACACATAGGAGGGGAGACATAATGATACTACCCCACTGAAGTCAGTGGCTTGAAACTGGATTGTGTTTAAGCGTGTGTGTGTGTGTGTGTGTGTGTGTGTGTGTGTGTGCATTTTTTTCCCTCAGAGGTCAGAGCTACTGAGGTAGTTCTGCCTTAGGCTATAGGTCACTGGCTGATGACCAGGGTCAGATCGGCTCACTGTTGTTTCACACTCTCCTGAATTGAATGTTACCTGTGATGTGTTTTTCCCATGGCAGAGGAAAAAGCCAGCAGGAAGCCAAACCAGAGACATCTAAAGCTTCTACCTTTCTCAAGTGTGCTTAGCTTCTCTTGGTCAATGTTAGTCAATGAAGTGGGACAGAGTGAGCCTGAAGACTATAGACTATAGTATTTATTATTACTATTTTTACTACTACTATTATTATTTAAAAACTGTACTCTGAGAATGTTGCTCTGCTTTTAGACTGTTTGCCTAGCATACATAAGACCATGGGCTGGATCCTCATAACCACATAAACCAGGTGTGGTGACACATGCTTGTTGTCATAGGTGTTTGATCTCAATTGGGGGTTTCTACCCTGCCTTTGATAAGTTAGTTCCCAAATAAAAGACACAAAACTTTTATATTTATGTTAATCCTTAATAGCACCAGAGTTGGGTAGATATCAGCCCTCTAAGGTATTTTGCTTACTTCTCTGTCAATAACCTTGAGATATGAGTGACC
>NW_021604622.1:2693768-2715864 GCF_004785775.1 Grammomys surdaster
GGGGGGGGGGAACCAGACATCAGGGCCAGTATTTACCATTATAATACACAGCAACAGACTAAAGACCAACATATACCTGGGAGCACTTAGAAGTCAGGGGCGGAAACATCCATAGTTCGAGGTCATCCTTAGTCACACAGTAAGTCTGGGCTATATGAGACCTTGTTACAAAAATTTGATAAACTCAATGTTAACGTCTACTGTAGATGTCGAGGTAGGAGTCTTTCTCTGTATGAGGGACACAGGCATCTCCCCTGTGCTTTCGCTGCTTTGCAGGCTGCCTGCAGAGATGACCTCTGACCTGTCTGCAGCAGGTGGTAGGGGACAATTAATAATTAATAATTGCCTAATCACCAAACAAATTGAGAAAGGTTATCATGGAGTGAGCTGGCTTCTGCAGAGCGAGAGAGAACATTCTAGGAATATGCTGGACACCTGTCTAGATGGCCGGGAGGGCCTTTCCAGGTGGGTGGAAATGTCCTGTTTAAAACGTTTAGTGTGCTAAAGTGCAGGCAAGTGTGGTAAGCGAAGGTTCAAGCTGCAACACCACTCCGGCTTAGCCAGAAGCACTGATGGCTCAAACACTGTTTACTATCAAGTCTTGCCTTGGGAAACTTTGACTTTCTTTCCCTCTGAAATGATTTGACTCCTTCTTTCTGCCACCTTTGGTAATTGTTAACGAGTCAATGTGTACATGGTAATCTTAACATTAGTCTGTTCACATCTAATGAGTTCTGATTGACAGCTGCACACTGTGTGTATTTAGGGTGTGCAATGTGGTGATGATTGCATCTATGTATACATTATTAAAATTTACTCAAGACTAATTAGCCTATCATTCATAGATTTTTCTTTTTCAGTCCATTACTCCTGCAGCAAACTTTGTTTCATTCTATTAGTTTTTAACTAAAGTCATTGGGCTATTGGGCTGAATGTTACATTTCTAGAACTTGTGCATGTTATTCAAGTGATAGATTAGGACCTTCCATAATCAACACACACACACACACACACTCACACACAGCACTGGTGTCCAAGAACAACTTGGTGGAATGATGTCTCTCTCCTATCTTTCCACAGATCCTCATGTTACACAGCAAGTGCTTCACCCACTGAACTGGCCCCAGCAGTTTTTACTCTTGGATAACAAGCCCACTCCTTACCTCACGGTGACTTTCATCTACATTCCTCTGATGTCTGGTGATGTTGAGCGTCTTTTCATATACCCATTGCTCGTATTCATGTTTACCTTGTAAGGAAATGTCATTTGGGATCCCGGTACATAACGTGCCGTATGTAGATAAGAGATTTTTACTTTTCCCTTTCTCACTTGGATGTCTTTATTTCTTTCTCTCAACCATTTGTCCAGCTAAGATTTCTAGGATGTTTTGTTTTATTTATATTAAAAACAAAACAAAACAAAAAACAACCCTATGCAGAACAGAAATGATGAGAGTGGACACTCTTGTTCCCTCCTGATCACAGAGGATTCGGCTTTTCACCAGTGAGTATAATTCTCTCTGTGCTTTTGCTATGGTGAGGTACAGACCTTTTTTCCTTAATTTGTTCAGACTTCTGTTTATATCACAGCAGGATGTTGAATTTTGTTGAGTGTTTTTCCTACGTTTTTTGTGATGATTACATTTTTATCCTCTGCTCTGTTAATGTGGTATATTGCAGTTATTGAGCACTCCTTTGACCTGGAGACTATTCCCATTTGATCATCGTATATGGCCAATTTCATACGTTGTTGAACTGGGATTCCTTGGGTTTCCAATTCAGGATATTTTTCATTTATGCTTTTTACTGATATTTGTCTGGGGCATTTTTTTCTTGCAGTAGCTTTTGGCTTTTGTCTCAGAGAAGTTAAGCAAGCTTGGGGTCAGACATAATAATCTTTTGTTTTTTGAAAGAGCCCAAGAAGAACTACCATGGGTTCTTTTAATACTTTTGGAAGAATTCTACAGGAGAGCTGTCTGCTCCTGGGTTTTTCTTTCTTATGATATTTTTTTGTTACTGATTCAGGCTCTTGCTCATTAGTTACTAGTCTGTTTGGATTTTGCCTTTTCTTCAAGATTCAGTCCTCATGGGTGTTTCTAGGACTGTTTCCATTTCTTCTAGGTTGCCCAGCTTTTGGCACCTGCAGAATATGGTATTACAAAGCTTTGGGCTCTGCAGTATTGGTGGCAGCCTCTGCAATATTGGTAGTAGCATTTCCCCTTTTCTTTCTTATTTTGTGTTGTTCTAGTTGCTGCGGCTCAAGGTTTGTCACTTTTGTTTGTGTTCAAAAGTTCATTCTGTGTTGATCCTTTCTTTTGCTTTTCCCAGTATTTATTTCAATTACTTCTACTTGGAACTTTATTTCCTTTCTTCTGTTTGGTTTCTCTTAATGGTTCATTGACTTGTGAAGTTAGTTTGCATATTTCTCAATACAGGCAAAATCTGTTTATGTCAAATTTTCTTTTAGAATTGCCTTTGTTGTAGCTTACAAATTTTGGTACAGCTGTTTTTCCAGTTTCTATCTATCTATCTATCTATCTATCTATCTATCTATCTATCTATGTGAATGTATGCACACAGGTGTATTGGTGCATATGCTGGAAGCCAGAGGAGTGTGTGGGTTGTCTTTTTTCATTTTATTTATATGAGTGCTGTCTTTAGACATACCAGAAGAAGGCATCACATCCCATCAT
Source organism: Grammomys surdaster (assembly GCF_004785775.1). Classification (NCBI taxonomy): domain Eukaryota; kingdom Metazoa; phylum Chordata; class Mammalia; order Rodentia; family Muridae; genus Grammomys; species Grammomys surdaster. The sequence goes on from NW_021604622.1 coordinate 2,696,462, forward strand.
AGATGGTTGTGAGCTACCATGTGGTTTCTGGGAATTGAACTGAGGACCTCTGGAAGAGCAGTCAGTGTTCTTAACCGCTGAGCCATCTCGCCAGAGACTTCTTTCATTTTGCCTATTTAGGCTCTCTCCCTGAACTTGGGAGCTACTTTCCTATAGACTGGAAGACACTGAGCCCCAGAAATCCTCTTAGAACTGGAATTGGAAAGACTTTCTGGGATGCTCAGCTCGTTAGGTGGGTGTAGAGAGGCAGAGTCCAGTTCTTATCAGAGTCCAGAGCAAGCACTGTTAACTGTCGAGCCGGTAGAGCATCCCTAAAAGTATTGACATCCTGAAAAGCAAGGGGACATTCAGACACTGTTCCGGGTACTAAGGTGACAAGAGATACAGTACGGGCAACACAAGATTTTGGGACACTCTCTCGGTTTTAAAGGGCATCACACTGCTACTTGGGGATGCTTGAGGAGGACCTGAGAACTACATAGTAGTCCCTTCAATATCACTGTTCCAAGTTTTGAGGTTGTATGTGGTTATGCAGAAGGCTCATTTTTGCAGAAGTACATATAAAGTCTTGAGCTATTCATATATTTTGTAAACTAACCTGGCAACTGGCAAGTTACTCTTAAAATGGCTCATGATAAAAATGCATATTACTCTCTCTATACCAGAAAATGATCTGTTTGTGGTTATAGCAAACATTCTAGCAGTTAAGAGCATTTGTCCTTGGGTTGTCTGCAAACCAGAGTGGACGTGACTGGAGCCTGTGATCATCCTTGGGTAGATACTTGACTGGATGATTTTCCCACTTTATTGACTGCATCCATTTCTCCCATTTTCCAGAATTTAGGAGAAAATAGAGGAAAGGAGGGGAAATGTTAATTAGAAGGTTCTGGGAAGCTTTTAACTAAACATTCAACTTGTTTCCGGGGCTTAGGTCTCCCAGGACACCAGAATTCAAGAAATAGCATCACATCTAGGAGTGTGTCCTGGCCTTTGGATATCTTGGTGGTTGAAACAAAATTTAGGACAACCTCCATGGACTTCTCTGAGGGCCTTCCCGAAGCTACAGTAAACAATCAAATCAAATCTTTGCAACTCTATCAAGGCAAGAGAGAACAGGAAGTTCATACCTGAAACAGAAACCGGAGAAGACATGCCCAGCTTTCTACGAGGACCAGCCCAGATGCCAAGTGCTAGAAGCACATAGAGGCCTCTCCTCTGCACGCAGAAGTGGAGATGGGTGTGCTTTGATAGCAGCAAGGAGCGGTGTTGTTGTTGCAGGTAGGTGACTTCAGAGTACACAGCCCACTTCCTGTCTAGTCTCAATGGCTTCTTTGACAGTACTGGTGTGGTTTCCCAAAGAGATGGATTCTCACATTTCCCCAGAAAGTAAAAGGAGCACCCTTGCAGTCCCAGACAGACATCAAGGGGCTCTTGCCATATCGAGCTCACTGGGGAGTGCCACTGGGACTCCCCTGGATGGCAACTCTGTATTCCTATATTCTTTGATATACCATGCAGTGTCACACAATTAGATAAATGATTATAAGTGTGTGTTCAGTTTCTTGGTAATGGAAAGTGATGTGTTCAAAACCACCATTGGCACACTCAGCTCCCAGTTCCTTAGTCTGTGAAACAAATTATTTTCAGATTTTTGAACCTTATTCCTTATGAGATATTCCTCTCTCTCTCTCTCTCTCTCTCTCTCTCTCTCTTTCTCTCTCTGAGAAGACCTATTTTTGTAACTACATGTTATGAGACCATCCAATGTGTATGGCAAGGGAATGCTGCTATTTCTAATCTGAAGAAATATGAAGTCAGAAGAAGAAACCATGGTACTCACTGGGTAGATAGAGGTCTCAAGGAGTTATAGAGGCCATCAGAGCTACAGAATTGCAAAGCTGTGGCTGTTCACAGACCAGGGAAAATGCAAAGCACACATCCTGTGAAAAGTTCTCTAGGGCAGACCTCTGCTCCTTTTAACCAGCAAATGAGGTGAGGTTCACACTGACCATAATTAGATCCTGAAAGCCATCTCTGGGATTCAGACAGAATGATTCTACACATGTCTGTGAAGCTGCTTCAGACAAATCTTGCCAGTCACTGGTCAGAAATTGTCTTCCATCAAAGTCCGTGATGGTTAGGGATGGTCACATTCATACACAGCTTTGGGATACTGTAAGTGGTAAAAGTTTCTATACAATGAGCATGTGTGGGCAGCATCCCACATTCTCCCATGGAGAAAGCTGCTGGATGTGATGCAGGAGAAAAGCACAGTTGCCTCAAACCCACTTTGATGTGTAAATAGACACAAAGAAGGTGCTCTCTGTCCTGGACACTTGGAATGTGCAGACAGGAAGCCCTGTTTCCCAGGAGAATCAAGATCCCACTACCCAAGAGCATTCTCAAGACACCCCCACCAGCCCACCCCACCCCATTCCAACCTGAGATCAGGAGAAAGATTCTCATGCTGCAGTTGGCAGCCTGGAAGTCTGGAATGGCTCAGCCAGTTGGCTTCTGTTTTGTTCTGAAGAGAACGAGCTATCTGAAGACAACTGAATGTATGTTAGATTTTATTTCCTGAGAGAGAAAATAGGAATCCAAACAAGGGTTGGCAGGCACTCAGATGCTCAAGAGCTACACTTTTTATTGTATTTAACTTTATACACATTTTATTGTGTATATTATTTATGTGATAAATTTGGAAACATTCCCTTAAATCCTTTTAATAATAATACATATTTGTGGAGGGCAAATCTGGCATTATTTTTATTCCTTTGGATATCGAATACTCAAATAACTAAAACTATTGAGCAGTCACTGTGCTGGAGGTGTTAAGCAGTTTTCATGTAAAAATCCTCTGAAAATTCCCTAAGATCAATTGCCTTTGCAGATAAGTATTGCAAAATCTTTTGCTGTAAGATGCTTGAGGCAGCTTTGCTTCATACAATGGGACAATACCACAAAACACCACAACATAGATCTGATTAACAAAGATCCAGAAGCGTAGTGTTGTATCAATTATATTGACCAAGATGTGGGTGGTCTAGGTGCTTTTGTGAATTTTGGTTAGGTGTGTATGTTGGTAGGACTCTTGGGGTTGGCAATTTGACAGTACACACATGCTCAGTCCCTCAGCAACTGTACTTTGGGGAATTCACCATCTGTCCATGGATTCAGACCCCTTTGTTGAGTAGCAGTGATCACAACAGCATCATCTGTGGTTGCGAATGACTGGAGAGAAGCATGGATGTTTACAAGTAATGCACAGATTAAATAAATCATTGTCGAATAAATCATTGCAACCACAAAATGGGGAAAAGAATGAGAGAGAGACATCTACTGACGTGAGAAAATCTCTAAGACATAAAACATGAATAAAGCAAGTTATAAAATGCTGTAATGTGCTGTCTGCCACCGTTAGTGTGTAAAAGAAAAAGGAGGGATGTACCCGCTCGGCTGGTTATTCTGCTTCGTGCTATGGCATCTCTTCTGACCGTTCTCTGACAACTGCCCACTCTAGGAGGACACATTCTGTACGCTGTGTATGATGGGAATGTATCAGTGAGGGTAAGTCAGACCAGCCTGGACGCTACTGTAAAGTGATTTAAAGATGTGAATAACATTAACATCAGTGTGTTTTTGAGAAAAGAGAAATCACTCTTCATCTTGTGAGTGGGATTCTTCCAATCACTTAAAGGCCTTAAAACAACAGTGAAGAAACTGTGTTTCCAGTCGTGTTCAGCAAAGAGTGACCCTGTGCTTTCGTCAGGTGTTCATGTACTGATGATCTTCCTGGCCCTGGGTTGGAGTGACCTTGGCTCACCAGGGGTCATTGCTCACGTTGTTCGTGTTGGAAAGCCGATGCTAACATCTTGCCTTCTGTCTTAGACACATCCTTACTGTCATTCGCAAACTAGATCTTGCTCTGACTTTCTTCCCCATTGCCTGGTGAGGCCTAGAAAATGCTCCCTGCTGTCAGCTCCTACATGTTACACTTCCATTTGTCCCGGGCACTCTTTTTTTGAATCGTGTATTCATTACTTTCCCTTGAAATTGCCAACACATTTCCTAGTTGGCTTAATGGCCATTAAAAATCTAAAAAGAAACACAGTATGAAACACATCGACATTTCTTTAACCTACTTGTTTTCTATAGCTGTGCTGAGACCTCCTGAAGGTCAAGAGGGAACTTAAGATTCTTCACTAATATCTATATAAGGTAGTATATTATTTTTGAGGACTACCAGTGAAGGAAAACATCTACACTTGTTCATGGAATAAGCTTGTGTTCAGCTCTAAACAATGCCTGCTCCTTCGTCTCCCTGACGCTGGTACCCAATGAGGCTGTGGCGTGTGAGTACTGAGGATATGCTTAACACATGAAGTTAAGTCTCTATTAAGGGGTTGTTTGCAATTATAGAGGCCTAAGGAGATTAAAGGGAGGATGAGATCTCACCAGAGGACACATGCTTAAAGCAGGAGGAACTAAACATCCATCACTCCTCTGAGTCAACAGGGTAAGAAGATAGAAGGCGATACTTTTCAAACAGGCAAGGTCTCCAAAAAAGTTTATCTCCTGTGTACTTTTTTCCCCCTTGAGAAAACTGAATGAGAAAAAAAGAAATGAAAAGGAAAGGAAAGGACATGACTGCTCCGAGGTATGGTGGAGGAAGAAGTTTATTGTAGATACAAGGGAGAGTGTAGGTAAAGGCAGACACATCGGGGAGAGGCCAGAGTGGATATGGCCAGGCTGAACTGGGCCATGTGGGGAGAGGGGGGACAGCGGGGAAGAAGGAAGAAAGGGAAACAAAAAGGGTGATGGGTAACCAAAATGTCTTGACAATATAGGGAAGAGCCTCTGGGGAAAGATATGAGCCACCAGAATAGGAAGATAGGAAGCAAAAGATCTCGTGCAAGAAAGACACACAGGAAGTCCTTGAATTAATGGGAAGGGAGGTTCTCTGAAAGCAGGAAGCAGGCCTAGGGATCAATCCCTCTAAACAATTCCTGTCTAGAGGGCTCTAGAAGTTTCTAGAAGTTTCTATTTCAAGATAATGAGATTGGCAGAGCAATTAATTTCCTTCACTCTATCCAAAGGAGAGTCACAGGGAGGGTATGCAGGAATAGATTGATGTTAAATACTTGAAGGATTAAGCAAATGGAAAAGCAAGGCAAATATTAACTTGAAGACAGAAAACATGAGGGGAAGAAGGCATCTATGTGGGGAACGATATGGCCGCACGTGAGCGTGCAGGTGGGTGTGGATTCCTGTTGGGCAGAGTTGGTTCCCACGCGTCTGTTATGGCTCAGAGTGGCAGAAGCACAAGCGGGAAATTCGACTGAGTTCCTCTCACGCTGTGCTCCTGGCGGGTGCTTCGGGGCCCCACCTGGGTATTGGGGAGAACCCAGTCTGAAGGTTCTCCTAGCGGCGGGGGGCAGAGCTCTCAAGTGGACCTGGAGAGAGGGCTGCCATCAGAGGGCTCTGGGGCATTCAGGCAAGCGCTTGGAGAGGCTGTTGACAAAGCACACCGAGGCATCCAGGCAAAGAAGCGGCTGGCTGGTGGCCTCCATTCTCGGGCTCCCAGATGTGGCTGGGAGGCCGCAGCAGAACGGAGACAAGGAGTGTATAGGCCCACAGCTGAGAGAAACAAGGGAGGGAGGGGGAGCTCTGGCTGTGCCCCACAGAATTGGTTACTTGCTTGGCTGAAAGGCGGCTGCTCGGCTAGCTTGTTTGAAGAGGCGGGGCGGGTCTCCATGGTAGAACGAAGCAGCAGGTCCCAAAAGACATGAGGGATTCCATGGTTCTGAAAGGGTTTTATTTTCATAGCAGATGGTAGTTTAATCTGGATGCACCCCCACTTAGGTCAGGGTGGACCTGACTTAAATAGGGAGGGAGGAGGGAGGAGGGTCTGGGAAAGAATATGTAATTGGCTACGCCCTCTGGCTTTTAGGTACCTCATTAATATAGAAATTCTTGAGGGCCTGAGATCTGTAGTCACGCCCTCTACCTGTGGAGGGGCTGGTAGGGACGTTGCCCTACGTGACTGCAAGGCACTGATCAAATGGAGGTCTTAGACCGCGTGTCAGGAGTCTGGAATCCGGGGGCATGGCGAAATATGTGCTGTCCCTCGAAGGCAATGGACACCTGTTGGGTCTCCGGCTGTCTCTAAGCCAGTGCTCTACCGGAAACCAAATCATCCTTTTACTATCCCACACAACTACACAGATGACATTTCTGAGCCTCATCGTTTATGTGTGCCATAGTCACGTGTTTCCTAAATGACTCCACATCTACTGGGTTGACAGGCGGGTGACACGTGTGCTTATGTTTGAGCAAGCGCTATCTTCAGTCTTCAGAGAGAAAGGCCTAAAACAGAATAACAGGAAGCAAACAATATAGGCATGCCCCTGCCCCCATCCCAGAAATCTGGAAAGAATATATCAAAGGAGATGACCATGATTCCTTTTCGGCCATTGAAAGTGGGAGGGCAAGGGAGGCTGCTCCTTCTCCCAACGTCTGCAGAGTAGGAAGAGTTTTGTGGGGAGTAGAGCCTCATGCAGATGTAGAAGGCTGATTGGGATCAGCACATGGAGAAGCCCGAGGGGGCCCTGCCTGGAGGTCCACCGTGTGGTGGGGTGGGGAGGTGTCTGGGCAAAGTAGATCTAAGAGCAAACAGATGTGTCCACTCATGAGTGCGTTTGCGTCTTGTTGTGGGAGTTGGAGAATGGTGTCATTTGCCCTTCTCCCAGGATTACTAGCATTCATTGGTTGTTCTGCCCAAGATGGCTGCCCATAGGAACTCTCCTTCCCTAAACAAGAGAAGACCCGCAGGTTGTTGCAAAAGCAAGGCTTAAGGTTACCTGTTATATCCATTTCCACACAGATGCAGTCACCCAATATCCTTTCCAAGTCTGTCTTAAAGAGCCCATTTTAATAGGCTCAGCTAATTAAGGGCCATTAAACTTTCTTAGGAATGCAACCTCTAATTCGAGCATTGTTCTTAGGAGGAAATACCATATCCCTGATGAGGGAGAGTCTAAGAACTGATTGATTAGCTGGCAAATTTGCTTCTACCTGCCTGGTTGTCAATGTCAAATTGAAGCAAAAGTAACCGGAGCACAGCTCAGCTCAAGTAAGAGAGAGATTGTGGGTAAAGAAGGCAAAGAAGGTAAAGATTTCAAGACTGACTTGAGTCAAGTGTGAGAGACAGAAACAGCTTCAAAGGGCCTGCCTGGGAAACAGCTTTGTTTGGTTTTAGATAAAAAGGTCTAAGGAAGGAAAGAGCTTCATTCCCCAGGAGGCTAGGAGAGGAAAAGGAGCTCATTAAGGACCAAATGGGATGGACTCTGAGTGAGGCAGACACCCAAACCGGTGTTGCTGTGGATTGGATTGGTCTGTGTTGGAAGCAGCCAGATTCGAGGAGTCTGAGATCTGCCTGGGACTTTGCACGCTCATGAACTGACACGTCTGATGAAGAAGCGAGGAAAGGGCAAGGCAGGACTTACATGTCTGACTTGTTAGCCAGATCTAGTCCTACTCTGACTGTTATATCTCTACTCACGTCAGCTTATGACTTTTTGTTATGCTCATTGACGCATGAATCATCGCTCACCCCTCATCAGAGATGCTTCTGTCTGTCCTAGATGATGATTAACACAGAGGTCCATACCTGGTCAAGAGAATACGAGACTGGGGAATGCCTATCTCTGAGGGGGACATTTATATCTCTCTGGCTCAGAGATCATTGTGGAAGAGGGGTTTCTGGAAAGATGGTGGGAGCAAGAGGCACAGGTAACTGCAGTAGTGCGTTCTGCCTCTCTGCCCGGGTGTCTGGGGTGCCAATGGTATTGCCACTTGGGGGATGCAGAACAAAGTCTAGAATGGGGTCTATAGCCCTTGTCTTCCTTCTCTGACCGGGAAGGGGAAAGAGTGGAGTCTGGAATGAATACTGTAGTTCTTTGTCTCCTCTTTGGGTATTTGGGTTCAGTAGGTGTACCACTGAGAGTCAGGAACAGGTCCGAGGTCTGCCTTTCCTTTCTGGGTTTACGCACCCGGGGAGAGGAGACAGAGACCTGGACAAGCAGAATCTGGTCTGATTGAGAGAGAGGGCAGAGTTTATGGGAAGTGCTGGAGGGGAGAAAGCCTTTCTCGGGAGTCTTAAGACTCTTCAGTCCCCATGCATGTGTTTGTCTAGTTCTGTGCTCTGTAGTCTCTTTTGAGAGCCCGTCGGAATATTTTCTATGACAGACCATACCATCTTAACTGTGATAGCGGCTAGAAAGATTTTAATCTCCAGAAGAAAGGCTTTCCCATATTCTTCTTTAAAGTGTCCATTCTTGGTCCTCTGATACTTTATTCGCATGTTGGGATTAACTTAGGAGTTTCCTCCAAAGCCAGTGGGAAGTCTGGAATTTAACTGAATACAGGAAGCCATCTGCCCCCACCCCCACCACCACGTTGATTTTATGTAGACTGATCTGCTCATCTGGCACATGCACTCACAGGATTGAAGAGTTCTAGAGCATTGTATTTCATGGGGTCGTTTTGTCTCCTCACCAGCTCCAATCTGTCAGAGTCTCAGAACACCACAGAAGGAGATGCTGTGCTCAAGAAGCCATGAAAAGCTTTGCTTATTGAAAGCTGTGATAAACTGAAACTATCTTAGATTCTGATATTGTTCTATAGATCTATAAGCCCACAACTAGACATGAAATCAACTGCCGTGTGTTATACTAGTAAAAACCAACCATTACCAGCGGCAGCAAAAGGCTCTCTGTATTTAGTACAATTTAACTATGCCCTTCTTATTGGGAGTTGAAAGAATTTTTCTCAGAACAAGGACTGTCAATCCAACTCATGTAAGAACAGTAAGTATTTGTGATAACATAGATGCTAGTGAAGTTGAATAAGTATGCTTGTGGACCTGAGTTCTATCTTCAGAAACATGGGTTTGAAAAGGGCTGGGCCTTGTGACACGACACGTGCTCATGATTTCCGTGTTGGGGAGGAGACGTACAAATGCTAGGAGCTCACCGGGCAGCCCCCACCACCACGTTGATTTTATGTAGACTACTCTGCTCTTAAACATCGATCTTAATAATTTGTTTTGAAGTTTAATTAGGGATAACTAAAATTGTCACAGCAACTTACGGTGATGTCACACGGATGGAATGCGTCATTTTCCACAGACATTATCTTGGTCATGGAAGCTGAAGGAAGAGCTGTGCTTGGGATTCATCTCTGTTTCACACCTTGGTGTGTGCCGATGTCATCTGAAGATAAAGTGGGCTTTCCCCGCCATTGTTTACAATGCTGACGGCTTTCTCGTAAAATCCTTCAAGCAGTTGCTACATGAGAAAGGAATCAGTTCGACACTTTATTCCTGATGTTGCATTAGAATTATATTCTTGTGGGGCACTGATAGGAAACACGGGACCACAGTCAATGGGAGTGACCAGAGGCAGGCCTGCATATGCAGAGTGAAGGCCATGTTTTCCTTTGACTATGCAGTCAGTTCGATAGACCAGTAATAGCTGGCTCTTGATCATGTTACCACGATTCAGAAAAAAAAAAAATCACTTTTCAAATTGGGTGTTAATTTAAAGTTGCATAACCGATTTTAGTTGCTAGTATGCACGGAATGATAGGATCTTTGCTCTCAAGATGAACAAAAGAAAAATAGCTCATTCCTTTGGGACCATTCCAGGAAGTTCAGGAACTCAAACCAGGGGTGAGGTTGGGCTTCCAAAATGATCACAATGGAAACAGCTTCGTTTGTTGTTACCAGCTGGTCAGCTATCCCTGATTGACAGCTGATCCATCAGTTATCCCTAATTATCAATTGATTAGTCAGCTATTCCTGCAGCTATTCCTGATTGTCAACAGATCAGTCAGCTAGCTATCCCTAATAATCAGTCAGCTTCATGAACTGAGCAACAGAAACATTAGGTTTCAAACACGTTTGTCTTTTATCCTTGTCTTTTAACCACTGTGAAAAATACCTGGGGCGGGGGGACATTAGGAGAGGGAGGGTTATTTTGGCATGTTTTCAGTTCCTGGTGGGCTACCTTCAGTGTTTCTGGATCTGTGACTGGTATAGCATCGTGACAGAAGGGTGTGGTGGAACAGAATTCTTCATGGTATGGTGGTCAGGCTGAAGATGGGGGGACGCTTCTCAATTTCAGTCCATCAAGACTCCCAGCCTACAAACAACCATAGCGCTGCACACGCTTAGCTTTCCTAGTTAGTCAATCCTATCTGAAAACCCCTTCACAAAAGTAAAACAAAGTGCTTTACTAATCTGCTCAGTACTTCAACCTAATCAAGAGAGCCTTCAAGGTTAACCATCACTATGAGCCTCTGAGAGCTCCTTGCTTAAGACCTCACCCAGAGTTCAACCCGACCTGGGGAAGAAAAGGAAAAGAGAAAAAGAAAAGAAAGGGAAGGGGAGAGATAAGAGACATACTGGCTCTTCATTGATTTCAGGACTCTCACAAGGTGGAGTCCAGTTCTGCACTGTCACAGAGGTGACCAAAAATGAGAGTCAAGTTTGGAGAAACAAATGCCTGTCCTCATGAGTTTGGATTAGAATTGCCTTTGGGTAAAATTCCCTCATTAGCTTCGAATAAATGTTTTTTCCATCGTGAGCAAAAAAGATTTTATACAAATTCCATTTCCCAGAACTCCGTGAAAGAAATGGAAACTCCCTTTTCTGCTGTTAACAAAACAACTTCCCCCACTAAACCTGCTTTTTCCTTCTCCCTCAAGTTCACTCTGCATCTGCTAGGTGGCGCTGCAGGCTAATGCACCGGTCCTTCAGCTCTCCGCTGGCGGCTGTGTGGGAGGCTAGGCTTGAGGGAAGGAAACAGCTGCCACTGTTTCCTCCCAGTTAGGATATCAGCACAGTCGAAGGGAGGAGACTTGCTTTTGCCAAGACTTAGCTTCTGTCAGCTTAGGAATCGCTCCTCTTCTTCTGGATGGACCGCAGCTGGCACTGAAGGGGCTTCTGGACCACGTGTTTTTAACTCTTTAGGGAGATTCTGGGGGACCCAAGCTTGGTAAGAAACGCTGTGGTTTTCTTTGTCCGAATTTTCAAAAAGTGTTCCGTAACTTTGGAAGAAAGACTCAAGAATGAAAGGAAGACATCACAATTCAAAGGTTTACGGGGAACCAAGTTGTGCTCTACCTTAAGGGAGTCCACATTGTGTAAAACAGTGGCTTTCAGGCTATAATTTGACCTGGATGCTTGTATTTTATAAGGAGCATCCTGCACCATTTGGAGAGCACTTGTCTCTGCCTCTGCTTTTGCACCTAGGTATCACGACTTGTCCACTACTGCCTACAAAAGACAGACTGATACAACTTAGTTTTTAAAGGAAGAAGAGATACCACTTACAAACTTAACGTAGTAGATTGGCATATACACGGATACATTCAAACCATATCTGAACACTTGGGCCAAGAACTTATCAAACACACCAGACAATGGAAGCATGCAACGCCCTCACCCTGATCCCACAAACAGGATACCTAACTCTGGTCTACTTCCAACTCGACCCTGTAGCCCAGGCTCGGACCTGCGGCAGCTGTGTGAGCTCTGCACAGGGTTCTTTTACATTTTTTTCTGACAACCAGCAGTGACTCTCTTTGTAGCGCCTCAGCTTTCTATCTCCACTGAGGCTTCTTAGAACTACAACCCCCTCCGTCACCCCCCACACTTTGGCCTTTTTAATCTTTTTGTTGCTATTCTGTTATCTGCATATATACCAATAGATACAATTACTAAATGCTGGGTAACTGTGATCCAAGAGTTAATACTAGTGATTAAGATTGGAATAAAATAATTCTTGTTTGCCAGTGGGCAACTATCAAAGGACATCAGGACTATTTGGCAAACCGCAGCCAACTAAAACAACACAACCTGTGAATTTATGGTTATTCAATAAACTATGACATTATAGAAAGATACAAACATGTCTGTTCTCGAAGCTGTACCAACAATGACCAATCTTGTGAGCAAGGTCTGGGGTGGAGGGTGGAGATTCCCACTTCAGTCTTTTCCTAAGGAACTGATACTTCCCTGCTGCAGCAGGACCTGGAGCAGCCTTTCTCACCCTCTGCTGCTTTCAGAGTCAGTTGGGGTTGACTTCTGGTAAAGCATAGAGGTATAGGTCCCAGGAACTGTGTGGTCTGGAGGACCCTGGATATCTAGTGACTTAAAAGATCTCCTTTCCCACCTTGCTGAGGCTCTGAGATTACTGATCTTAACAAATAAAACACTCCTTTAAGTATATATATATATATATATATATATATATATATATATATATTCTAAAAAATATAATGTAAATATAATACATATAAAATGAGAAAGTTTTAACTGGAGAAGCTGGAGAAAGAGTCAATGGCAAGATGGAGGTGGTCAGGGAAGACCCTGGGAGAAACACGGTCTTGGTGGGGCTGGGTAGGCAGGGTGCTCTCCCAAGAGGAGACCACAGATTTGCTGCCTGGGCAGCAGCGTGTCCCAATGTGCTTGTGTGTGGTCTGTGCATGTGTCCAGGTTTGGGTTCAGGCTCCTTCCCGTCCCCCTTTCACTCTCCCTTCTAGTCATGCCTGGGAGAAATTGTGAGGTCCGTGGGTTGGATTTGAAAACTCAGGACTTCAGAGGAGCCTTAGGCAGAGGGAATATCAGCATACATTCCAGAAAGAAGACTTCCTTAAAGACACAGAGGTTCCCACCCAGAGGCAGAATACACACTCCGACCCACTGTAGAGCAGAGAAAACACACCAGGAAACACAGAGGAGGAAGGAAACACTGCACAGAAATGCACCAAAGGTCAGAGCAGGGAGGAGTATAAAGGTTGGGGAAAGATTACCAACAGGAACACGCACACGCGTGCGTACGTGCATGTGTGTGCACGTGCGCAAACACACACACACGAGAGGGGGGAGAGAGAGAGAGAGAGAGAGAGAGAGAGAGAGAGAGAGAGAGAGAGATTTGTAACCATAAGAAAGTAAAGAGAAATAATAAAGTCCAAAAGTAGAAGCTAGAAAAGTAGTCATAAAAATGGACATGTGTGGGTTTCTGTGAATCAGCGTGAGCCTTTCTTCTGACACTGCCCTAAAGATAATTGTTTGAGTCAGGGTAGGCATTGCTATATGTCATATCCATCCCAGTAATCTATCTGTTTCGACCTCAGGGACCTATAGCCCTTCCTGAATTTATCTCTGCCACAGCAATGATACTTCTTTTTGGCAGTAAACATCGGTAACCTTAACTGCCATGAGTCATATTTTCAATTTTGTAATTAAATTATGGTCTAGCTACAGTTTGATTTATTTCAGCCCAAATTAATTTAGAGTTGAGTCCACATAAATTTACATAGTGTATTTAATACAGCATGTGATTGCTCAGACTATAAAGTCTTGTAGATGGATACAGTCTTCTAGCAGGCAGAGTGGTAGTAATTGCAATTAAGGAAGAGGTTTACCTTACTCCTGAAACTATTGCCATAGGGGAAATCTGCTCTATTCCTAGTAAAAACGGTGGGGAGAGCCTACAAATGTCCCACGCTCTGTACGTCTACACTTTAAAAGTTGTAGCAATATGGTAAACCTGCACTAAAACTAGCACTGATGTGTATCTTTCCCAGAATGTTAGAGTTTGTAAATTTATACAGTAAGCATCCAGGAAAAAAAAATCTGCCTCACGAAAGTCTACTAAATCCTATTTTAAACAGCGTGCATGTGAGTCATGCTGAGATGGCGTTCCTAGAATTCTGATAAAAGAAAAAAAAAAGTCACATTAATTAATGTTCCTGAGAAAGGGTCACAGCTTACAGGAAATGAATTGGAAGGCGACAGGAAGAAAGGGTGGGACACAGAGTGCTTTGGCTAAAGACAAGTGACAGCAGCCATCAGAAAGATCTGATTTGCTGGGAAACGCAAGGGTACAGGGGCAGGGCAGGAGAGGCAGGGGGCTGGGAAGAGGATCGGAGTGGATGATGGGGAAGATGCTGGTTGGAGGGTTGGAGCACGCAGTGGGAGGAGCTGAGTCAGGAAGCAGGGTCTGGGGAAGAGCGACGATGCCCTTTCTCCTGCTTGTCTGTGAGCCAGGTGATTTGCGGGATGGAATTTTCTAGAACTTCTGAATGCTAAAAGGAACTCAGTGGACCTGACAATTCAGGTAACTCATTTGACGTTGCAGCCCGAAAGCGTCAGTCGAAGAGTTCAGTTCTGCAAAAGGCCAGAGAGGCGGCCTCCCTCCGTGTATACCGGCCGGAGTTCAGATGTTCACTCTTCCATCGCCTGGGGACTAAGGTGGAGAGTAGAAAGAGGTCACCATTGTACAGCATGTGCTGCTCAGCTGCTTTGTCCTCGTCCTCTCCGCAGTGACGTCATGCTGGGTTACAGGCCCTTCGTTTCCACACACACCAGACCCAAAGTGCCAGACAGAATGCTTTATTCTCTCTTTTAAAGAAAATATTACATCGATGCATTTGTGTGTATGTGTGTGAGCATTAGTGCCACAGTGGGCTTGCGGGAGTCAGAGGGCAAACCGCAGAAGTTGAGTTCTTTCCACCATGTAGATCCTGAGTACCAACCTCGGGTCGCCAGGGTTGGCACCGAGTGCCCTTCTCCGCTAAGCAATCTCACCCCAGCTTACTCTTTATTTTCTCACAAACGGTTTGATACATGGGAAACATTTGCAAACAAACAAACCTTTATTCTCTGCCTAATGAACTTATTAGTCAGAAAGAAATCAGTGTTCTTCAAGGAAATCCAGGAGTGGGTATCCTGCTTCTAGCAATTCCTGAAAACCCTCATAGATTATTAATTTTCCTGGGAGTGGGGAGCGCTGTCAGGACGCTTGTGGGTTGGCAGTTCCAGGAACATCAGTAAATCCATCTTCAGAAGGTAGAGCCGGCTGCTGCTGCTTCTACTGGAGTTCTTTTGCTGTGCTTATTGCACTGTGCTGGGGAACTGGGGTGCAGAGGAAAAGATTAGAACATAATTCAGTTAAGGGGATCAGGAACTGCAAATCCCTAAAGGTTGGGCCAATATGGGTTGACTCCAAGGAATTGAGAAGAATCAGCAAAATCCTCTCCCCTGCCTCATGCCTGGCCAGGATGCTGAGGATGCCATGGTCCCATGTGATGGGGAGAAATGGAGGGTATCTAAGTACCATCTGCCAGACCATCAGGAAACACTGGAAAGTCCCATCTGCATGGGATACTGTTTTTGTAAGATGAGAGGCTTAACTGAATGAAAATGAGGTGCCAAGAAAACTTGAGTAATGCTTAGGAGGTGTCATCATGGGAGTCAAGACTTCTGAGCCACGACTAACTAGCTGTCAGGGCTTGGACGAATCATGTTATTTCTCTGAGTCTTGGATTTGCAGAGAGACTGGACTGCTTTTATTTATTTATTTTCATAATCAGTGCAAGGCTGCCTGGCTCTCAACTCTCAGCCAAGACTTCTAAGTTTCATTTCTTGTCTTTTGGATCCACCCTAACAAGGAAATACAGAAGTAATTGATTCCCATCGTCCCTCCCCAGCCTCCCCCACATACACATCACACACACATACACTCCGACACTGCTATCTATAATTTCTGGATGGAGAACTTATTTAACTTATTACCTCTATGCTCTCTAGTAGAATCTATATTTCCAATGATGTAATCTTGGTCTTGACATTTTCATATTTTTGTAGGCTGTAGAGCCCTGGTCAGTGTATGTTAAACATAGACATGTGGTCTCTGTTCCCCTAAACCCAGTCCACAGGACCATTAGTAGCTTTCCAACAGAGCACCTGCTGCAGCCTCTCCTCCCCTGTCCATGCTTCCTGTGTATCTCACAGACCATTTCCCACCCTCAACTCTCACTACCACACTGCCCCAAGTGTCCCCAACTTGAGCTGACATTCCCTGCTCAACCATACAGGTCATGCCTGCCAGAAGGCCAGGTAAGCTGCCCAAGAGACAACCTTCTCCATTCACTCTGTTCCCCCAGATCCAGTCCTTGGGGTTGTCCCTAGTGCTGCACCAGAACACTAGCTGCAGCCACACCTCCCCCTCTCTGTGACCTCTGGGGATTCCACAATCTCCAGTTGGCATTCCCTTCCCCCAGCCTCCAACACCAGCAAGCATTTCCTGTGAATACAGCAGCTGAGCAGGTCAGTAAAACAGGCAACACACAGTCAACACACTCTCTGAAAATCCAGAAAGGAAACAGAAACCAAGGAACAAAACACTCACCCAAGAAAGACAAACCCAGGAGGACCTATACCTATAATCACCTCCAAACCCAGATACCTAGATGCCAGCATAAGACACAGTCAAGGGGTTGGGGATTTAGCTCAGTGGTAGAGTGCTTGTCTAGCAAGTGTAAGACCCTGGGTTCAGTCCTCAGCTCTGGGGAAAAAAAAAACCCACAGTCAATAATAGCCAGGGCAATATGTCTCCACCAGAGCCTAGTTGTTCTACCACAACAGGTCTTGAATATTCCTGCAAAGCTGAAGCACAAGAAAAAGACCTTAAAATCAAATGAAGATGATAGAGGTCCCTAAAGAAGACATGAATAAGTCTCTTAAAGAAATTTAGGATAACACAAGCAAACAACTGGGAGAAATGAATAAATCCCTTAAAGAAAGCCAACAAACAGTTGAAGAAAACTAATGAAACTGTTTCAAGACCCGAAAATGAAAATAGAAATAATAAAGAAAACACAAACTGAGGGAGTTGTGGAAGTGATAACTGTCAGAGTGTGAGTGGGAACTACAGAGGCTACACTAACAGAAGACAAGAGATGAGAGAAAGAATCTTGGGCATTGAAGATACTATAGAAGAAAACATCCAGGAAAACTTGGACACTCTAAGAAGACCTAAGAATGACGGAAATAAAGGAAGAAGAAGAGTTCCAGACAAATGTTGAGAAAATATTTTCAACAAAATTATAGATAAAAAATGTTCCTAACCTAAAGAAGGAGATGCTTATAAAGGTACAAGAGTCTTATAGAACACCAAGTAGATTGGATGAGAAAACAAAGTCCCCACCCCACATAACAACAACAGAAAAATAATCTTAAAAGCTGCAGGAGGAAAAGACCAAGTAACATGTAAAGGCAGATCTATTAGAATTATATCTGATTTCTCAACAAGACTCTAAAGGCAAGAAGGGCCTGGACTGATGTCCTGTGGACTCTAAGAGACCACATACTACTATACCCAGCAAAACTTTCAATCACCATAGATGGAAAAAATAAGATATTACACAATAAATAGTATCTATCTACAAATAATATCTATTTACAAATCCATCCCTACATAGGATAAAAGTAGGAAGACTCCAATCCAAGGAGGTTAGCTACACCTGTGAAAACATAGGAAAAAAAAGTAACTTCACTCCAGCAAAACCAAAAGAAGGGAAACATGAATACACACACACACACGCACACACACACACTCTACCACCATCACCACCAACACCAACACCAATAACAGAACAACAGGAATTAGCAATCACTAGTGATTGATATTTCTCAATATCTACCAGTGGACTCAATTCCTCAATAAAAAGACACAGGCTAACAGAACGGATGTGAAAACAGGACCCCATTCCTTTTTTTGCATATAAGAAACATACCTCAACATCAAAGATAGACATTACCTCAGAGTAAAGGGTAGGGAAAAGATTTTCCAAGAAAACAGGCCTAAGAAACAAGCTGGTATAGCCATTATAATATCTGACAAAATAGACTTCAAACCAAAACTAATCAAAAGAGACAGGGAAGGAGACTTTGTACTCGTGAAAGGAAAAATCCACCAAGTTCTTTCAATTATGAACCTCTATGGCCTAAACACAAAGGCATCTACAGTTGCAAAAGAAACGCCAGTAAAGCTTAACTCACATATCGACCCTCACACATTAATAGTGGGAGAAATCAATACCCTACTCTCACCAAAGACAGGTTATCCTGACAAAAGTTAAACAGAAAAATACTGGTGCTAACAGATGTTATGAACCAAATCGACCTAACAGATAGCTACAGAGCATTTCATCCAAACACAAAAGAATATACTTTCTTCTCAGTACCTCACAGAACATTTTCAAAAATTGACCACATGCTTGGTCACAAAGCAAGACTCAACAGATACAATAAAACTGGAATAATCCTCTGTATTCTCTTATACCATCATGGATTAAAACTGGGCTTCTAAAACAGCCTACAAACTCATGTAAACTGAATAACTCTCTACTGAATGACTGCTGGGAGAAATAAAGGAAGAAGTTTAAAACTTCCTAGAATTCAATGAAAATGAATACATAACATACCCAAACTTAGGATACACATTGAAAGTGGTGCTAAGAAGAAAGTTCATAGAACTAAGTATCTTCATAAAGAAATTGGAGAGATCTTACACTAGTGACTAAACAGTACTTGAGAGCTCTAGAACAAAAAGAAGCAAATGCACCCAAGAGAAATAGACATCTGGAAATAGTCAAACTCAGGGCTAAAATCAATAAAATAGAAACAAAGAGAACAATGCAAAGACTCAGTGAAAATAAGAGTTGGTTCTTTGAGAAAATCAACAAGGTAGACAAACTCTTATCCAAATTAACTAAAAGATGAAGAGAATATCCAAATTAACAAAATCAGAAAAGAAAAAGGAGACACAACAACAGACACTAGGGAAATCAAAGAATACTTAGGTTATACTTCAAAAAATCTATACTCCACAACACCAGAAAATCTAAAAGAAATAGATAATTTCCTTGATAGGTACCAATTACCAAGTTAAATCAAGATCAGAATTCTCAACAAAGGAATCTCAAATGGCTGAAAAACACTTAAAGAAATGTTCAGTGTCCTAATTAGTCATCAAATGCAAATCAAAACTACTTTGAGGGCCAAACTGTGGCGGCATACACCTTTGATACCAAACATGCAGATCTCTGTGAGTTCAAGGCCAGCCTGGTCTACAAAGCAAGTTCTGGGACACTCAGGGATGTTAACACAGAGAAACACTGTCTTGAAAAACAAAACCTACTTTGAGTTTCCATCTTACATCTGTCAAAATGGCTAAGACCAAGATTAATAACTGACAGTCTATGCTGGTGAAGATGTAAAGCAAGGAAAACACTCCTCCATTACTGGTGGAAATGTAAATTGGTACAGCCACTATGGAAATCAATGTAGTAGCTCCTCAGAAAACTGGGAACCAATCTACCCCAAAATCCAGCTATGTCATTCTTGGGCAAATACCTGAAAGACACTCCATCCTACCAAAGGACACTTATTCAACTATGTTCATAGTGGCTTTATTCATAATAGCCAGAAATTGGAAATAACCTAGATGTCTCTCAGTCAAAGAATGGATAAAGAAAAATGTAGTACTTTT
>NW_021604622.1:2725864-2789595 GCF_004785775.1 Grammomys surdaster
CTTTCTCTCCCTCTCCTCCTTCTCCTTAATGTTTTCTCCTGGCACTTGCTTAACATTAGGTTCAAATATTCCGTGATTGTGTCTGTCTTGTTTCCTGATGGTTCACCTATGCTTAGAACTGTGACTTGTCATAAAGATGTTCAAACTATTGATTACTGATTACTTGTTCTAGTCTGCTTTGAGGTTGTTCTGAGAAAACACTGACCAAAAGCAACTAAGAAGAGGAAAGAGTTCACTTTAACTTACAGTTTACACTCTATCCCTGGAGGAATCCATGGCTGGTGCTTGAGGTAGAAACCTTGTAGGGGACACAGAGGTCCTTGCGCTCATAGAGAAGCACTGGAGGAACCTGGAATATTAAGTATACAAGGCTGTCATCTGCCCAAAAGGCTGGGCAAGGACTGCTTTCTAACCTAGTGACATTTGTGCTTTCTGTGTGGCCTGAAACAATCCTGGACCCTCCCCCAGGTCTTTATCATAAACTTGTATTTCTCAGCCAATCTATAGAGCCCATCTCTCTGGAAGGTGTTATGTGTACTTTATATATAGTTTTGACGTAGTCACATTTGATCTAATTTAGCTTACTTTGTTCCCTGAGGAGATTTATGTGTGCTTTATTGTGTACATGAATTGAGTTGATTATCAACAGGAAAAGTTTCAGCAAATTGTGCTGTACTTATGCCTAAAATAATCCATTTGGAGGCAGACTCCTGAAGTTTGAGCCAACACTGGCTACTAAGTCGTGTTGAACAGAACTTCCTTCTTGTCTCCCTCAGATCATCTCTGTGCAGGCTTGTGAGGGTCACAGAGAACTCCACAGAACCTGAAGGCAGCAACTGAAGCAGAGACCATGGAGGAATGCTATTTCTTGGCTTGTTTCCTCTGGTTTCTCAGATACTTTTCTTATACAACCTAAGACCATATGCCCAGGGAAGGCTCTACCCACAGTAGGCTAGGCATTCCTACATCAATCAGGAATCAAGAAATTACCCCACAAATATCACAAAAAAAAAAAATCAGTCTGATGGAGGTAATTCATAAAATGAGATTTCCTACTCCCAGGTGACTCTAATTTGTGTCAGCATAACAAAACTAACCATAATTTTATTTTACTTCTTTCATAACAACTCCCTATAAACACAAAGAAAGAATCAACCCTACATTATCTAAATTTTCATCTTTGAATTTAAGGTTGATATCAAGCAGGTACCCACCCCAAGTCAGCCATCTATGGCTGGTGATGGGGCATTCTAGATTGAGAATTGTTATTTTGCATGAAAGGAGAGTCTTTAGAGTTAGCAGACACTAACACATATGTTTATAATTAGACAGGTAGCTGTGATAGTGCAGGCATCTGGTGGGAAGTGGTACATAGAAATGTCTAAAAACAACCATGTTTTTATGAATTGCAAACTCAGTGAAAGTTTCATCCCTATAACATGAAACATTCTTGTAAATTTGATGGTATTTTTACAGCCAATCCCTGTTTGGACATCTCCTAGAACAAAAGGAGGAATGTCTTTGAAGAGGTATTTAGTTCACTATGAAAAACATCTCAGAGAATTCTCACACATGTCTGCCTTAAATCCTGATGCTTTTGGCCTGAGTTCTATTTTTTGGGTACTAACTAGAATAAAATTCTCTTGTACGTGACAATCCTTTAAAAAACAAAGAATACTTTTGGGTTGTTCTGGGTCCTTTGCTGTAGGTGTGTTGTGGTTTGAATAAGAATGGCCCCCATAGGATCATATGTTTGAATACTTAGTCCCCAGTTAGTGGAACTGTTTGAGAAGAATTAGGAGGTGTGGCCCTTTAAGAGTAGGCTTGACCTTGTTATAGGAGGTGTATCTCCGGGGGTGGGTTTTGAGATATCAAAAGCCCATATCAGGCCCAGTGTTTCTCTCTCTGTCTGTAACTTACAGATCAGATGTGAGGCCTTGACAACTTCTCTAGCACTGTGCTTGCCTTCCTGCTGTCAGGCTTCTACCATGATGATAATGAACTCAACTCTGAAACCATAAGCAAGTCTCAAACTAAATGCTTTCTTTTATAAAGGTTGCCTTGGTCATAGTGTCTTTTCATAGCAACAGAGCAGTAACCAAGACAACGTAAGATATACATTTGTGTACTCATTGCAGATCTAGCATCATCTCTCTGTTATTCTTCAAAAATAATATCAGTATGCTGGTTTGAATGAGATGTCTCCCATAAATCTCAAGCATTTGAATACTTGGTATCCAGCTGGTGGTTCTTCCAGGAGGATTAGAAGATGTGGCTTTGCTGAAGGAAATATGTTACTGAAAGAGGGCCTTTGGGTTTCAAAGACCAGTTCAAGTTTGCTCTCTCTGCTTTCTGCTTGCAGTTGAGATGTGGGCTCTCAGCTTTTGCTCCTGCCATCATGCCTTTTCTTCACCATCATGGATCCTAAATCTTTGGAATGGTAAGATTCCAAACTTTCTTTTATAAGTTACTTTGGTCATGCTGTTTTATTACAGTAGTAATAAGAAACTAAGACAATCAGTAAGTTAGCTGTGGATGGGAACTGGATCCAGAATTTATACTTTCTGATCTCGGTCTCTACCCAAAAAGAACCATATAATATACTTTCTCAAGGTAACTTCTTTAAAATATTTTTGTTTGTCTTATTTTGTATGAAGTCTAGGCTGGCATTGAACTCTAGACTGTCCTGCTTCTCCTTCTTAGTGCTGGTATTCCAGGTGTAGGTCAAAAAGCCAAGTTCAGAGTATTTTTCTTATCACCCTCTAAAGATATAATTGTAGGCTTATATTTTTAAAATGCATTTTAATAAGTGTATTTAAATGCTTTAACCTCTGTTCTAGCCCACTTCTTAGCAGAGGTAGTTCGAAGAAAAGGTTAATAGGCCAAAGTAGGATGTTGACCTGTTTAGAAATAGTTCTTTGAATTGAATCCAATCTGCATTGTCAGGATATCAGCAGTTTAGTTTACATGAATACGCAGCAGTAACTCTAGCCATTTGCAAATACCATTCATGAATGAGCAATGTCAGTTCAATCCAGAAGAAACTGAGAGGCTCTGCCAGTAGGCCAGAGTCCGCAGAAGTGGCAAGAAGCCACTAGAACAACACCAGAAGTTCTTTAGTATGTTTCTCTCTATGAAATCATAAGAAACAATGATCAGCAAAGAGTGGCAAGGTGAACCAATGCCACAGAATCTCATCCACTGTCTGTTGGGTTGTATTTATATCCTTTCTAATATCATGTGTTCTCTCAAGTGTCTGCTCTAGCAAAATATCACATACCCCTTTTCTAGGCAGCTTCCAGAAAATCACCGTGTGTCTGTTCTCAGCAAAACATCCTCTCACATGTCTGCTTCAGCAAAAACATCCTCTCATGAGACAGTTTCCAGAAAAACATTACATGACACAATTGAGTCTCCAAAGAAACCAGAAATTTCCAGTTCATACAATGGTCTTTTTAAGTCTTTATCAGTGATCTCTTCTTCCAAAGAAAGCGTCCAAGGAAGAGATGCATCAATTGGTTACTCTGGATCAATCAGTGAGGTCAAATTGGCAGCCTATGGCTTTTGGCCACATGATAGCATGTAAATTGTCAGATTTTTCAAAATTACATGTACCGTTATTTTTTAAAAGCTTTCATTTATAGCACTTAAAAACATGTGACAGGGGATAATTGCCATCTAAATACTCAGTTGAGGACCTTCTGCCTACTCAGGTGGAGATGTTCTGGGCATGGGGTGGTGAAAGCTTTGCGTCATATTGCTCAGGCAATGACTGAGATGAGTCTCAAAGGATGATCAGGAATTAGCCAGGTGAAGAATGTTAGTGGAGTAAGGGTAGACCCTACGTTTCTTTCTTTGCATTTTTTGAAGCTATGCAGGATTGACATATGATTTGCTTAAAGGTTAGCCAAAGTGTGGAATAGGAACACCAGAATAGCAAGACAAAAGTTTCGAGTCAAGAGAATGTGTGGCTATAACAATGGTTTTTTGCTCTGTAGCAAACTATCTCCACAATTCAGTAACCTCAGACAGAAGTTCTTTGTTAATGTGCATGAGTCAATCGGTCTTCTGTAGAATTCTGCCCACCTGGCCCAGGCCTGTTTGATCACTGCTTATGTGTCAAATGTGAGACTAGTCTTGGATAGTCTTACTCACAGGCTGACAATTGGCTAGCTAGCAGTTAGGTATGGAAGTAATGTGCCTCTCATCATATACCGGGGCTAGCCTGAGCTTATTTATATAATACTTTCAGAGAGGCAACAAAGAGGAACACACATGTTATCATTTCTGTCATAGCCAGTTGACCATAGTGAGTTACATGACCACTTGATGGTTAAAGAACAGAGATATGGACTATCTTGTGACCAGAGATGCTGCTGTGGTTTTGTTTCAAAGATGTGGTTACAGGAAGTTTTGGGTGATTGTAGCCTCTCTGGCAATCAGTCTTGCACAAGGACCATAGATAATTTTATTTTGACGAGGATGGGGACAGATCAACAATCTATCACATTTTAAAAGTTATTTTTAATTTACATACTAGGGTAAAGTCTCCTAAAAAGCCATATCTTGTTAAACGAGATAAGATAAATAATATCTCCTGGGACGCCCTATCCAAATCCCACTACAAATTGCTGTTGGCCATTTCTCAATATGCTGAGCCTTTGCTGACTCAGCTATCAGAAATTTACACAAATCTCTGCTTCTTAGACCATGTCCTCCTCTTCCTCACAGGGAGATCAAAGGGAGCATTGTCAACTTCCTTATAAAACCTAGATCCATGTGTATTACTGATTCTAGCTTTAGAAAGCCTGCCAGGAAAGATAATGAAATTAGGCCAGTCCAACTGGTTCTCTTTATTTCCTCTCTCCCATCTTGCACATCTTCTTTAGTAGCCCAATTTACAAATATCTTGCAGCTGTGTTCTGTAGTGATTTATGGGGGGTGGGGGAGAGCAGCCTTCTCTTTGACTCTATTTTGAAAACTGGAATCTACTTTCTCTCCGTAACCAAAGTTCCTTAAATACAATGAGCAGCAGTTAGGATGTTTTATCCCTGAATCTTGTCCTCTCAGTTCTCTGAGATAAAGGTAGCATGGCCTCAAGATGATTTTATTCCAGTCTGCCAGATGCCTATCTACTAGCTCTTCTCTTGGCTGAATCATCACGTTTTTCACGCTGTAAGACTTAACTTTCCTTCTTGATAGGAAGAAAGAAAGAATTAAAAGAAGGTAGAATGCCTGGCAGTGGTGGTGCATGCCTTTAATCCCAGCACTTGGGAGGCAGAGGCAGGTGGATTTCTGAGTTCGAGGCCAGCCTGGTCTACAGAGTGAGTTCCAGGACAGCCAGGGCTACACAGAGAAACCCTGTCTCGAAAAACAAAAACAAAAAAAAAGGAGAAAAGAAGAAAGGAAGAGAGGGAAAGATGATGGGAAAAAAGGAAGGGAGAAAAGAAGAAAGGAAGAGAGGGAAAGATAACGGATGGAAGATAGATGGATGGATGGATGGATAGATAGATAGATAGATAGATAGATAGATAGATAGATAGATAGATAGATAGACAGACATCAGAGGACAACCTCAGCTGTTGGTCCTTACCTTCTACCTTGTTTGGGTTCATGGCTGTGTATGCCAGGCTAACTGTACTATGAACTAGTAATTCTGTCTCTAATTCCCACCTACCCAATGTGACATCCTGTGGTGGTTTGTATATGCTCAGCCCAGGGAGTGGCACTATTAGAAGGTATGGTCCTGTTTGACTAGTTGTGGTCTTATTGGAGTAGGTGTGTCACTGTGGGCTTTAAGACCCTCATCCTAGCTGCCTGGAAGCCAGCATTCTGCTAGCAGCCGTCAGATGAAGATATAGAACTCACAGCTCCTTCTGCACCATGCCTGCCTGAATGCTGCCATTTTCATGCCTTGATGATAATGGACTGAACCTCGGAACCTGTAGCCATCCCCAATTAGATGTTGTTGTTATAAGAGTTGCCTTGGTCATGATATCTGTTCACAGCAGTAAATAACTAAAACACATACTTAGATTATAGTATCTACTGTGTCTGGCTTTACATGGGCTCTGGGAATTTGAACTCAGGTTCAGCAAGCACTTTACCAATAGAGTTATTTTTTCTGTCCTTCTTCTACTGCATGTAGTTGCTGTTTTTGCAGAGCATCTTGAACTACCACCTAACTGTTTCTGAATACCTCTTACAGTGTTGGGTCAACAGTATATAATGAAAGTTCACACCTAACTGAACTCATACTTCTCAATACCTTAAGTGAACACTGCCCCCTACACCCAAGCTACTATTTTCTTAGCTATCCTTATCACTTTTTCAAACTTCTGTGTGAAGAAGCGCCTGTGAGACACATGGACTTATTCCATATGTTGTTCTTAGCTGACCTTACCCTTTCTTACCACATAACAAAGTGCTCTGAGCCCTGCGTTCTGCTGGTTTCTTTGAGTTTTCTTTGTTTGTTCACTGTTAACCACAACTGAACTCTAAATCTGGGAATGGTTTCCAAGTTTCTGGAAATAGAAAGTAAATGGCTTCCCATCTTTCTGTCATTACAGGACATCGATTTAGAAAAGAAATTCGACCTCAAAACCTTAATTCCTCCCTTTCACCCAGCTCCTGTTCCCCATGTCCAATCAATGACTGTTGTATTCTCAAAATGTCTCTTACAGCCTACTTTTGGAACTATTTTTGCCATGGCCAAGACAAGAAGTTCATGCTTTGAAGCCTCTTAAATGAATGTTTAATTTGGACTAATATCCAGACAACTTTCCATCCTTCTCTCTCCAGGGATTGGCTCGGGAGTGGGCATGTTGTGTACAATGACTTGTGATGAGATATTTACTATATGATCCTAAAAGTCAAAACTTGTCTCCCTGATACTATGAATGTGTAGTATCTGCATAAGATGGCACTGGCGTGGGAGGGGTGGGTGTGAGAGGTGTAGGGGTGAGGGCTCAGGGCATGAAAGCTGAGTGAGCTATAGGTAGAAGAGATGTAGATGCAGGGCCTGAGGAGGTGAGAGCTCTGTGTGTGTACTGTGGGTCTGAGAGCCTGGATGGGAGATATCTGGTTATGAAATATTTGTAGAATCCGTTCATTCAACATTTATTGAGTATTGGTTGTAGAGTGTCATGTTATCCTCTGGATGTGAAAGAGGAAAATGAGTAAGAATCAGGTTCTGCCATGAAAGAATTTGTAGTCAGATAGAGAATGGCCAGAACAAATGCTATCTACTCAGTAGGTGCCCATCTTTCTCATTAATAGAGCCTGTTTTATTCAGTGATATGTCCAGACTGGCTGGTCTATATTTGCTCAGGAGGAAACACACAAATGAAACTAAATTGGGTCTTGTGAAAGGTTTTTCCTTAAACCTATATTTCCTGAGTTCCTGTTATATGAGACCATGATGATCGAAGCTATAGTAACCTTCTTGAGATGAAGGGAAAGTGCTGTTATTGAAGTGATTACAAGGGCCCTCATCATTGGACTATTGATCCAGCATTATGATTGTCTGCTTCCAGATTTAACATTCTAGAGACTATCCAAAATGCCCTTCTTTCTAAGTTAAGTCACGGTTTGTTTTTCTAACAAAATCAAAGCAAGAGAGAAAGCCAGGTAACTCTCTAATATAATCACAGATTGGTGCTGGGAAGACAATATACATTAGAGGTAAGTAACATATTTTTTTCCTTATAAGCACAGACCAGGTGGAGGCAAACCCTATCCGTGGATATTTGCAATTCACTTAATAAAAGCAATACTAGAATTGTCCTCACAGTAAATTAGGTGGGCATACAGCAAGGAGAGTCTGACCTCAGGGTTCTGTGGTGTCTGCTCATGAACAGTGTGAGCAGGAACATCTCTCAAGAGCATCTAATGTGTCCTTCTCAAATGCCTCTCATCAGTAGGTGTCAGTTTGTTCTGTTATTGGTGACATTAAATTCGGCTCTAAGTATCACATTTTGAAGGGTTTTTTTCCTCTAAGTTTACCATTTGCATTTCTTATTTAAGTATTCTACAGGAAGATATTTTGTTTGTTTTTATGTATATGGATGTTTTGCCTGCATGTATGTCTATATACCACATGTGTGCAAAGAGATATCTTAAGGCTATATATAGATATACAGTCTTCAAGTCTGGAGGGCTGGCTCAGTGATTAAGAGTGCTAACTGCTCTTCCAGAGGACCTGGGTTGAATTCTCAGCACTAATATGGAAATTCATAATCATCTATAACTTCAATCCTAGGGAATCAAATGCCCTTTTCTGGTTTCTGTGGGCACTGCATGTATGCGGTTCACAGACACACATGAACACACATGCAGATGGAACATCTCCTGCCTGCTAGTTTTAGCATCTATTGTCAATTCTTACTGAACTGGTTCTTACAAAAATTATCATAAAGTGATTTTTTTTAAAAAAGAAAAAGACAGGGTTTCATGTAGCCTAGGTTGGCCTCATAGTTTATAACTAGCTAAGGATGACCAAGTGCTTGGATTATAGAGATATGCTATTATCTAAGCATAATGCTATTATTATATGCATTTAGCTCTAAAGTGACTTCTAAAGTCCTACTGTTGCTTCTGTACTTAGTAGTGTTCCACATAGAGGAGTGTGGCTCCTCATATGCGGATTCATTTGTATCTTGTGAGTTTATTTATTCCCATTTTGCGAAGTACTGTTTATTTGCTTATTAGGCAGGCTATCATTTATATAGGCTGTCTTCAAACTTGTTTTGCTGCCCAGGATGTGCTCAAATTTATAACACTTCTACATCACTCTGCTGAGTGATGGTTTACAGGTGTATGCTACCATACTTGGCTAATATCATTTATTTTTATGCTCGGATTAACCCAGATTTGGTAGCATGAGATGCACCATACCTCTTCCTATGCCTTTGCTCCTTGAGAATTTCCTTAAATCATTCCATAAAGAGACATCATGGGTTCATTTACTTTTCCTGCTCCAGTCATGAAATCAGTCATTCTCTAACTGGTCCTGCTCTCTCAGCTGAAGGATGCTGGGTGTTTAGAAGCCATGCCTGGGCGTTAGATTTGTTTATTCCTACTCAATACCATAGCTTCCAAGCCTTCCCAGCAGCATATTTTTTTCATATATTCACATTCACATATCAATAACTCTGCAGATGTAACATCTGCAATTATATAGCCATAGATATATAAAAAAACAAAATTAAATGTATTGTTAGTGCTACTTTCTGTTCTTAGAAAATTCAGGTATCCATCAAGTAGATTTAAGATATATTTTTATAAGTATAGTATTAGTCTTGAGTTCATATCAATGCCTCCGATTCTAATTGCAGCATGTCCTGCTTGGCCAGTGAGAAGTCCAGTGCTGTTTTCCTCAGTGGGCTTACCCATCTAATCCTAGGGTACATGAGTTTATACCTAATCTTAGGGTAATAGACTCATAGTCCTGCCTTGTGTATTGTGACAGATAGCTAAGCGTATATATTTATGCATAGCTCTTGCTATCTTTAATATTAAGTGATACCTTACTATAGTGCTTTTCAGCAATGTTTGCAGCTAATACCAGGCTAGACTGTAAATGTACTAATGGTAAGGACACATTCTTACTTTCCTTAAATCTCCAAAGTTTAGCAATGGGACAGGCACGTAAGGTATTCCATCAGCAGTTGTTAAGGGAATTGTGTGCAGCACAGAGCAGATTTCCTTCGGCCACTGAAGTCCTCTAAGTATTTTTAACAGAGAAGCAGTTTCTATCTGTGGTGGGCTGAGGAGATAAATATGCTCTACTCTGTCAGCTGGTGTCGGTAAGTATGTCACCAAGCAGTCACATCTACTGTGTCATTTCTGCTTCCATCTATTTGTCGGACAGCAGTGGTTCTGAACCTGTGAGGTGTGACATCTTTAGGAGGGTTGAACAGCCCTTCCACAGGGGTTGCCTAAGACCATCCCAAAACACAGATATTTGACATTATGATTCACAACAGTGGCAAAATTACAATTATGAAGTAGCGATAAAGCTAATTTTATGGGGCCTATGACAATATGAGGATTGATACATTCAGAAGGCTGAAAGCTACTGTCCTACAGAATTATTTTTTCACCCATCTTACTCGAAAAGTGTTTTAAACACCAAGTAAATGTTACCTATCTTAAGAGTAAGATGTCAACTTAAGTACAATTTTCACTTTCCCAGGCTAATTGAAATCCCTTTCATGATTCAACATGAGCTGCAAGCTGAGTTGTATAGGTTTTAGCAGAAGCCTCACCTTCAAGGCCAATCTGCCCTACCAAAATATTATAAATTCCAGACCTCAGATCTGAAGCCAACATTCCTGGGACACATTTTAATGTCCCCCCACCAACCCAAAGACAATGTTAACTGTAAATTTTCCCCAAGGACAAACATCCAAAGTGTTGTCTCTTTTAAGCAGCCATTTTCAATCTACAACACTCAGACACACCTTTAACATGAACTACCTCCCCTTCAGAGAGAAGAGAAAGGCTTGGTCCACAATGACCTTCATCTCATCCCTCTATCAAGAGAACTAATCCAGCCCTGGTCTAATAACAAGGAAGACACGGACTGTTTCAGAACATGTCCTCTGCTAGGCAACGAGCAGGGCATCTTCCTGAATACAAGATCCATTTTCTAGAGAGGTGTGGTTTTTTTACTGCAGTCAAATTGGGGGATGAGGAGGCAAGGATAAGAATATTCATCTGTCCATTCATCAAGGAAGAGTACCTCTCTGTCATTTACATAATATTCTTGCCAACCTGAAGGAACTCTCTTGCATGTTGTGAATCTAACTTTTACAAACCACGGTCCTCAGTGCAGGGGTGGGGGTGGGGAAACCTCAGTCATAAGCATCATTCTCCCATACTCTGTGAAAAGACAGCTCAGTTTCACCAGAAATGACTATCAGCCCAACCTCACATCTTACCGAATTTTCCAGCTGGACGGACAACAAGCCTCATGAGGTTAAGCAACGTAACCCTAGGTTTGCACAGTGAGTCAATCACTCAGCTATGCTGTAAAATACAGGCCTATTCTAGCTCCCTCACTTTTTTTTTTTTTGGTCCATCATTTTTTTTTTTCCAGGCAGCAGACCACATGGTCCCCCTTCGGCAACAGAATCAGCTTGTCTGCAGAGAAAAGGAATTAAGCTATTAGCAAGTGGTTTCTGACTTGCGGGAGCACCGGGCAACAATAGCCATTTCCCCATAAAGTTTTAAGAGAGCTGCTTGCTTTGGCAGGGCTTCACTCTATTACACATTCCTGCCACTTAATTTTCCTTGCAAAGATAAACAATGGCCTTCTGAAGCAGAGCAGAGGAGCTGTATCACAGCCAACCAAATGTTTGTGAAGTGGGGAGGAATATGGGGTTTGCTCTGTGTATATAGCTGGACTCTGAAATGGCTCCATCTTGTTCACCCAGCCAGCCATTTCCTGAACTTCTATGCACCTACTGCCTTCTTTTCAGAACTGTTCTTTTGACCTTCAAAGTTGTTTGGCATATGCAAAGCTAATAAACAGCACAACATTTGAATTTTCATGGTTTTCTTTAAATATAACACATATCATTATCATGACGCTGATAAAGGTAGTTAGTTGTCTTGGTTAGAGTTTTACTGCTGTGAACAGACATCATGACCAAGGCAACTCTGTTTATAAAGGACAACATTTAACTGGGGCTGGCTTACAAGTTTAGAGGTTCAGTACAGAGTATCATCAAGGCAAGAGCATGGCAGCATCATGGTAGACATGAGGCTGGAGGAGCTGCAAGTTCTCATTTTCATTCAAAGGCAAACAGGAGAAGACTGGCTTCCAGGAAACTAGGATGAGGGTCCTAAAGCCCACACCCACAGTGACACACCTACTCCAACAAGACCACACCTGCTCCAACAAGGAAACACCTCCAAATAGTGCCACTGCCTGGGCCAGGCATATTCAAACTACCAGAGCAGTGAATAAACGCCTTCAGATATCTTATTGGACATTGACAGAATACCCTCATCACCTAGGAGATGTACGGAACATGGGCCTAAACACCTGCTGTGCCATCTATTTTGGCCATGGTTCATCTTTCTGCTAATACCTGTGTGTTTGGCATGCATATTGTGTCTCATATGCTCTGCCAGGAAGCTCATGAACTATGAAGCAGATATTTTATGAATGCGAACTTGTTGGAGGAGGCATGGGAATATGATTTCCTGCCCCCAATTTTCAACTACTGATCTTCTACTGAAAACTACTATTGGTCCAAAAAAAAAAAAAAATCCAGGAAAATTGACACTAAAGTACAGTCAAAGTACTACCAGACAAACAGTGCAGAGGAAAAGAAAGATGCTGACCAGCGCAGTGGTCCCCCAGAGGAGCTGAGCATACAATGTACCACTCATCCCTCTACCTGGAGCACTATTCTTTATTTGACACACTCTGACACCTTCTCCAAGATTCCTCTAACCAATCTTCCTTTCAACTTTGCATATTTTTGAACACTGAGTCCAGCTGTTGTTTCTTCTATGTCCATGGGTGTAGGGCCAGCCACTGGAGCATGGACAATGTACTTGAGACCACATCCCTGAAGGAACTGGATGCTCCTTCCCCAGGCAACTATCAGCTGCTACTACTTCCTCAACTAGTAGCAGGACTTCCCCTTATATATTGAAATTTGGTGTGGCTTTGTTTTATGTAGGTCTGCACTTGCAGCCACAGCCTCTGTGCATTCACATTCATTGGTCCTGGGTATTCTGGAGTACACCACTTCACAGTATTCCTAGTACCTCTGACTCTTGCAATCCTACTGACCTCTCTTCTGCAATAATCGTTGAGCCTTAAGGGGAGGAGATGAAACATAGATACCCCATTTAAGCTGAGCACTCCAATCTCTTACTTTCTGCAGCTTGACCAGGTGTGGGCCTCTGCATTAAGCTATTGTTTCTGAGGGGAGAACATATTTAAAAAGAAGTATAAGATTTAAAAATACCCCTCAAAGAACAAATGTGTGAATTATATATGTGTGTATGTGTAATTTGTCACATATATCACAATTCTATATCTATCATCTGTCTGTCTGTCTGTCTGTCTGTCTGTCTGTCTGTCGGCCTGCCTATCTCATCTATCTATCTATCTATCTATCTATCTATCTATCTATCTATCTATCTATCTACCTATCATCTATAGATCTATATCTATCTATCTATCTATCTATTTGTCTATCTATCAATTAATCAATCTATTTACCTTGATAAGGAAAGGGGACCATTGAGAGGATTGTTAAGGAGTTTTTAAAAAAAATCCTGCATAAATGAAGTAAGATGAAGATATTTGATGTTAAATTAAAAGCATTTGCCAACACAAGCTTGGGGAAGGACGAGAGCAAATATATTTATTGTACATCAAAGAAACGTAGGGCTTGAGGAGGAGTTTAGAGAGCAGGGCAGTCTACCAGGGTGACTGCTGTTCTTTCCTTCATGTGTTAATGTGGCTGGGGTTTTTGTTCTCCTAAGTCTTTGTTGAGTTTCCTTCCAGTTATTATAGTAGATGATTGCTGAAATCATGAGGCTCTTTTCCGTACTTACTAGTCATTCTAGAATATCTAGTTATCTAGACATTATTCTGGAAAATCTAATAACCAATTAGATTTCCTCCTTCAGACTACAAAGCTGCTATTAGCCTGCCTTCGTTTTCAATGTTCAATCAGCTGCCGATGGATTCTTTTAGTTCTCTTGTATTTCAAAGGCCTTGTAATTAATCTTTCATTTCACACTTCTCTAACACTCAAATTTTCGGATGATGTTCCCATTTTTACTTACATTCTTTTTCCTGGTTTATAATGAGGATTTTTTTTTCACGGCCACCATGCTGGGGATTGACGGAGAGCCCTGTATGTGCCAGATAAGTCTACCACTGCGCTGCACTCCAACGTGGTCCGTTTCCTCCTCCCACTTTCAATAATGTTGACATGTTTTAATGTTAGAGTTTTTGTATTTGCTGTAATTGGCGTTGACAGGAAATGTTGAATCTTTAACTTTCTGTCTTTCAACAAATTTGAGAAATGTTTGACCACTGTTTTTCTTTTCTCCTCTCTTCCCGGAACTGTCTGTATGTGGAACCAGATGCCACGATTGGACAATTTTCCTGTTTATTTTTCTCAACCCCCTTTCACCCTGTTCATCCCCTCAGATGATTTTGTTGATTTATTCTTGAGTTTACTTCCTTCCAGAATCTCCAAGTGATAACTAAGATGCTCCAATAATTTGACAATGGTTTTTCATTTCCAGAGTTTCCATTTGGTCCTTCCTATTGTTTAAATACCCCTGCTGAGTTTTCTTCTGACGCCATCCTTCAAGAACATATTTTGCTTTACTTTATCAGGCATACTCAAAAATAGCTGCTTTGAGATGCTTCTCTGTTAGTTCCAGCATGGGGATCATCCCAGAGTCAGACCCAGGGGACTTTCTCTTCTGTTGAGACTGTGCCTTACCTTCTTGATTCTTCATATACCCAGTTGGTATGAATTGTATGTATGTGGTATCTGCTAACTTCTTTGCTTTATCAAGCAATTTGCCTGGATGGGCTTGAAGTGGAAGCTTTGCTCCTCTAGGCAGCAGCCCTCGATTTAACTCAAATCATTTGCTCAGCTGTGCTGATTTGTCCTATTTCGTACACACAATTCAGAAATCGGTCTGAGAAGTGAACGGGCGTAAAGAAGTAAAGATCTGTCCTCATCTCTTCCTCTGCAGGATTATTCTGCTTTAGTAGTAGTTTCTCTGCTTCACTTCCCTGAATTTGCTAACCTGAGAGCCTGTGGATTTTTCCATTAGTGCCCTTACTCCTGGGTTGCTAAATGCCAACTGGACCCGTGCTGCAGAAATAGGGGCCTCACACTCTAGCACCACCCTCATCCAGTATCCAGTCTACATATTCCAGGGACTGTGGGTAGTGCCTGTTGACTTATATCTCTTATCACTACTTCTGGGTGGGTAGGAGTGGAGGTAAAGAAGATATCCTACAGGAGGAATTTGTTTCATCACTACCAGAAATTCAGCTTCTGTTTGACTTGTAGTATTGTTTGTAAATACACTAAAATACTGGAAACAACTTGAAGGTATCTGTCTTAGAGTTTCTATTTCTGCACAAAACATCATGATCAAGAAGCAAGTTGAGGAGGAAAGGGTTTATTCCACTTACAAATCCACATTGCTGTTCATCATCAAAGGAAGTCAGATCTGGAACTTAAGCAGGTCAGGAAGCAGGAGCTGATGCAGAGGCCATGGAGGGATATTACTTACTGGCTTGCTCCCCCACCCCCTTGCTCAGCTTGCTTTCTTATAGAACCCAAGACTGCCAGCCCAGGGATGGTACCATCCACAATGGGCCCTGCCACCTTTGATCGCTAATTGAGGAAATGCCTTACAGCTGGGTCTCATGAAGGCATTTCCTCAAGGGAGGCTCCTTTCTCTGTGATGACTCCAATTTGTGTCAAGTTGACACACAAACCCAGCCAGTACAGTAACTCATGAAGAATATTGCTAAAAATACTGTGGTATATCATCTTGGAATCCTATGTAACCAGCAGAGGAAAATGGGGCCAGTCTAGCTATTACGTGGTAAAGCTCTCCAGGACCTACTTTAAACTTAATGCAACTTTCAGAACTCCATGTCCAGCTGGGAGGGGAACTGTAATGAGCTGTCTTGATCCTCCTGTCAAGGCTACCATAGTCATTTCTCCAGCTTCCAGAGGCATTGGCTCCCAAAGGATCAAACAAAGTTTCTTTTTAGCAATTGTCATCTGCTGAATGCAGCCATATTTTCTAGAGGATGACTCCTGTTCCAGTCAATGAGTAGTTGATGAATACAGTGGGCTGGATCTCTTGCATCAGTTTGAGTCAATGCTGGAGACCTATCGTAGCCTTCTTGCCTGTGAGGGTAACTGAGACATTGGTTGGATTTGTGTCATACTTCAACTCATTCTGCCCAACTTGCCTGCCTCTCTGTCTTTCTACGTCTCTGTCTCTGTCTCTCTCTGTCTCTCCCTCTCCCTCCCCCCTGTCTTATTCCAAAAATATCCTCCTACTCTCATTAAATTTGAACATATCTCTATCTCAGAGTCTACTTTCTGGGTAATATGACTAAAGGCAGCTCAATACTTTTCAAGTTAACAAGAAGGCAGGCAACTCATAAACAAACAAAAAACAAGTATATAAATATATATGAAAAAATGATTTTGGCTCATGGTTTCAGAGATTTTAGTTCATAATTATCTGGCCACACTGCTTTTTCCCCATGGCAAGGCAAACATCACAGCAGAAGGTCATGATGGCAGGTCATGGCTACTCACTTCTCCAGCAAGCAGAAAGAGGAAGAGAGGAAGGGCTGGGAACAATGTTTAGTCCTCAAGTACATGGATCCACTGATCCACTGACAATGTCAGAGCCGCCATGATTTAATCATGTCCTATCTTAGTTAGGGTTTTACTGCTGTGCGCAGACACCATAACCAAGGCAAGTCTTATAAAGGAGGACATTTAATTGGTCTGGCTTACAGGCTCAGAAGTTCAGTCCATCATCATCAAGGTAGGATCAGGGCAGCATCCAGGCAGGCATGGTGCAGGCAGAACTGAGAGTTCTACATCTTCATTTGAAGGCTGTTAGTGGAAAACTGGCTTCCAGGCAGCTAGAATGAGAGTCTTATAGCTCACACCCAGAGTGACACACCTACTCCAACAAGGCCACATGTATTCCAACAGGGGCACACCTCCAAATAGTGCCACTCCCTGGACTAAGCATATACAAACCATCATATGTCGCTAAAACTCCATCTCCAAACATCACTACATTGGCAGGTCAACTCTCAACACATGAACTTTGGGGACACATTTCAAGTTTGAACTGTAACAATGGGGGACGTTATCCAAGAGATATGCTTATTTCTATAATCTGTTTAAACTAATCACATCACAAATATATTTGTTTTTGTGGAACCAAAAGCAAATTAAACACAGTTCAAAATGTAAGTCAAAGTGCAATTCCCAAGCTATGTCTTTATTCCAGATCTCAAAAAGCCAGGGCTCAGAGGACACATTTCCAACTGCATATTGCATCCCTCCACTTGAATGGACCTCAGAATTTTCTTACCAAAGCAATCCCAACACAACCTAGCATCTACTCTCTCAAGATTTTCCTCTGAATTTGCTATCTCACTGAACAAGAGAGTCATCTACTCAGCTGAGGATACAAACAGGAACTGTTTAAGAGTCATTGTCTACCTTCCTGTCTCCCCTACAGTATGGTT
This sequence comes from Grammomys surdaster, assembly GCF_004785775.1. Classification (NCBI taxonomy): domain Eukaryota; kingdom Metazoa; phylum Chordata; class Mammalia; order Rodentia; family Muridae; genus Grammomys; species Grammomys surdaster. Next base: position 2,743,164 of record NW_021604622.1, read on the forward strand.
CTACTTCGAACCCATGTTAAAACCCTATTGATTTTACCACCTTCTTTCTTGGGTTCCTTCCAATTCATCGCATTCTTTGCTGTTACGTTATTTTAGTTTATCATCCATGTTCGTCTTGTTTATTGTTTACAGCCTTGACTTCTCTCCCCAGACCGCACCCTAGCTCCTCTTCCACTCATTTACATTCCAGCCAATCACTTTATCCAAAATGTTGAGTTCTTCAAACTACTACTTCTCCATGGAGATTTTGGGAGATTCTAAAGTCTCTGGCATGGCATGTAAGATGCCACAAATCTGGCATTATTTATTCCAGCTACATTGTTCCTCTGGTTTATATTTTATTAACTCTGCTCTTCTATATATCACACTGGCCAGCATCTTTTGACTGTTCTTTTAACTCTGGAGCCTTCCTACGTTTGTATCTTCCCTGAATCAATTCTCTACCCTATCCACCATTTAACTGGATTGCTTCCACTTAACTTTTAGGATCACCTAAGTGTCTCCTCTCCTGTCCAATCAAGTCAACATGTGCCCATCCCACTACACTACTCAGGACACTGCATAGCCATTGCCATTTGAATGTGAACTCCACTTTGAATTCTTTGTTGCAAACCCATCTCCACCCAACCTAAAAGAGGAGACTTCTGTCCCTAGATCAAGCAGAGAGGGGCCACCCAGAACCCCCTCTGTCAGGCGATCTGAATTCTTGCATAGGCTGTGAGACTAAGCACTGCAAGGGAATATAAATAAAAGATAAAAATATCTATCTGGGTTCCCTGAGGGACAAGCCTGACTGCATAGGGATTTATGTCAAAAGTATCCCTCTCCAGGAAAAAGACATTGGGACGGGTACGGCCCTCATGCCTCACTGGACAACGACAGGGGGACTGGAGCCATTACAAGGTCCCCTTCAAATACTGGAGGTCAGGCCTCTATCTCCGCCTTCGCAAGTTTAGAATTACCACAGCCCTTCTATACTTAGAGAAGGGAGAAGATGTCAGGGGCAGCCCTGCTTACACACTGAAGGCCTAAAATCAACCATAGGCCTAAAATCAGCAATAGGCCTGTCATACATATATACTAACACCAAGTCTTGGGTCTCAGTGGAAAAACATTGAAACAGATAGCTATAAGCTATGTAAACAGGTAGCTTTTGTGGAAATTTACAAGCCTGAGTAGTCATAGACCTTGTAAATAGGTAGCCTTGGCAGACAATACCAACTTAGATAAGGTCAAGCGAGTCATAGGCAGAGTCATAGTGACTTGTCCCCTGAACCTTCACCCAGCCGATACCATGTTCTGAAGATATCTGTATTCCCCCTGAACACCCACACTCCAGTGCCATTCCCTTCCCCACATCCTGCCTTTCTGTGTTTATAACCCCTGTGTGAATGAACTACAATTTGAGAAAAAATAAATTATAATTTTTTAAAAAAAGATTTCTTTGTCGATTTATTCTCTCACTAACCCTTTTATTCTCGGCATCTAGTATATAGGATTGTCGGGTTTAGTACATAAAAATAAGATATCAGGCCAAATACCAATTTTAGATAAAGGATGAATAGTCATTTTTATTACAGCAAAGTACTGCACAGAGACATTGTTGCTCAAGTAAAGTATTGGTTGTTTATTTGCTATCCAAACTTAACTGGCTCTCTTATGGTTTGTCTTATAGGTCTTTTAGCATCATCTCCAGATAAGAGCAACTGCCATGGCTTCCTCCCCTTTCTCCACCTTTTCTCAGGCACTGGGTGTCATGCTCCCTCATCTCCAGATGCCTCAGAATGTGTCTTCTACTTCTATGAATTTTCAAAAACTTTTCATAATCATCATGGCATTAACAAATTAAACACAATTAATATCAACTCCTTAATGCATTTAATCATTAGTTCAAGTCCAGATATAAGAAGTGACCATAATCAGGGGCCAATGAATCAGGGGTAGTTACTACATAAGGAAAGACTTTAAAAAAATCAGAAGATCTCCAAAAATTTTACTCATATGAAGACTGTTCTTAGAGTAGAAGGGAGTCCTTGGGGAGGCTAGAGTGAATTATGCAGGGTGTGTGGATGCCCTGAGCACCAGGCAGCTGATTTGTATGAGTGGGATGTCTTCTTACTACACTCCTGCCTTAAGAACATGAAGGAAGGAAGCATTTTTGGTTCTCATCCAAATCCAGAGAAACAAAACAAAGCCAATGATGTGGTAGGGACAGGAAGAGCCGTGACATGCACAGAGAACATTGAACTGGACCTTTGTTCAGTTAATTCCGTGACTCGCATGCTCCTCTGGCAGAATTTGAGCAACTAGTACCCTTCTCTCCGACATAAATCTCCATCGCATTCCCAGGAGGAATGTCTCCACTGCCAAATGCTGGTTTTCATAATGAAAGTCTTAGTGATTTATGTATCCTCCTAAGATTCTCCAAACATGAGAAACTTAATTGGACTTGTCTAAACACTGTCAGTCATCCATATACTTCCTCACTCTGTGTTCAGAACATAATGGAAATTAGTGTCATAGTAAAGATGCCAAAACTCTGGTCTCTGGTAGAAGCAAGAGGAAAGATAATGAAAAGTAACCATGCAACTTCATAGTTGTGTCAAATTGTAGTTTAGGTTTAGGGCGGGACATGGAGAGTATGAAAGAAAAATTTGATAACTTTGATCATTTACTTATGATACTTACATTCTACTTGAGCCCCCTAGGCCATCCTGACACTAGACTAGACAACTTGAGTCACAAGACAATTTAAGTATTTGGTGATACTAAATTCTGAACATCCTAACATGCAGATTGTGGTACATGATTATTGCTCACTGAATTTACTGAGGTTTATAATGTAAATCCAAAGCATGGAGATATGGAAGCAGCACTCTGGCTTGTAAGGAAAGGAAAACAAATGCAGTGAAAACTGGTCGGAGCAGATAGAGAGGGTGCTGACAGTGTGGTTACAATCATTAAAGAGACTGGAATATTAATCTTGGGAGCTGGAGACAAGAGATGACTCAGATGGTAAGAGTGCTTGATTCTCTTCCAGATGAACCAAATTTGAGTTTCAGTACCCATGTCAGGCAACTCACAACTACCTGTAACTCTAGCTCCTGGGAATCCAGTGACCTCCCGTGGCCCCTGAGGTTACTCCACCCTACACAGGAACATGTATTAGGACAAGAAGAAAGTCTCTTTGAGGACAAGACTATTCACTCATCCTAGGCTCTACCTTGTACAAATGCAAATTTATTTGAAAAGAGAGAGTTTGGACAGAGAATGCTATCCTAGGAGTTTTCTTCTTCAAAATGACTATCTAAGAAAGTATTGTCCCAGGCTGGCAGCAAACATACTCCTATGTCACCATAGTTGTGGCCTAAGGAAGCTAGAATAGACTATATCAGACAGCAAACATCGTTCATATTATCCAGTTTATTATTTTTTACAGTAATTCAACATGCAAAATTTGTTAGTTCCTAGAGACATGTACTCAGGTTCCAGAATGTGTAGAAGGATTGGATTCCCTGTACGAGCTCTTGAGCAGGCTGTGGATGAAGCTATGAAGGGAAAGCCCATGCTTCAGTAGAGACTCCAAGGTACTGGAGATGGCAGAAAGCTATATGTATATATATTAAGGAAAGCTAAATGCCCTGGCTCAAGTAAGCTCAGGAAAGAAACCACATACATCATAGGCAGTTGAACTGTATGAAGGGAGTCACCTAAGCTATTGGAACACAGAGGATGTCATGCTGGACATCATGGGCCTGCAAGGTTTGATGTTTATTCTACTGTATTTTGGTATTACCTTTTTTTGCTATGTATCTCTGTTCTTCTCATTTGAAATGGTACTGTTTACTCTGTACCATTATATTAATATATTAGACAAACAACATTCCGTAACTTTTGTAATATATTAGATGTCTGTAACTTTTGAATTTTGTTTTATGAGGGCTAGTAATTAAGAGATTGCATTGGATTTCAAAAGGGACTTTGGATTTGGGCTTTTGAACAATGTTAGAACTATTACACATTTTGGAGACTCTTACAGATAAACATTTTTCATTACAAGATGACCGTAAAATGCAGGGAAGAATATCCTTCTTTCTTTTTCTTTTACTATTCTCTCATACAATAAACCCTGCCCATAGCTTCCCCTCCCTTCATTCCTCTCACTCCTCTCCTCTCCACCTGCTCCCCCAAATCCACTGCTCCTCTGTTTCCCTTCAGAAAAGAATAGAAAAGGCCTCCTGGGAATATCAAGAGAACACAACATACTATGATGCAATTAGACTAGGCAGAAACCCTCATATTAAGGCTGAGTGAAGCAACCCAGTAGAAGAAAAAGGGTCCCATGAGCAGGCAAAAGAGTCATGCACCCACTGTTAGGAGTCCCACAAGAACCCTAAGCTAAATAACCACAACATATATGCACAGGATCCAGCACAGACCCATGCAGGTTTGGTGATTGTCCATTCATTTCTCTGTGAGCTTCTATGAACCCTGCTTAGTTGATTCTGTGGGCCATGTTTTCCTGATGTCCTTAACCTCTCTGGCTCCTACAATCTTTCTTCCCCCTCTTCCAACTTAGCTTCATCCAATGTTTGGCTGTGAGTTCTGTGTCTTCTCCCTTCCTGCAGGAGATGGAAGCCACTCTGATGCTGACTGTACTAGGCACCAATGAATGAGTATAGCAGAGTACCATTAGGAATCAGTTCATTGATTTGGTTTTTTTGGTTGTTTGCTTGAGTGATTTGCCTGTCCTGTTTGGTTCTACCCTAGGTCTTTGGGTCATTCAGTCTCCAGTTTCTGGCATGGGTCTCAAATTAAACCAGTCATTGGTTGGACATTCCCACAAACTCTGAACCACCATTGCCCCAAGTACATCTTGCAGGCAGGACAGGCTGTGGGTTGAACGGTTTGTGGCTGGGTTGGTGTCCCAGTCCCACCACTAGAAGCCTTGCCTGGCTACAAAAGATTGCCAGTTCAGACTCTGTATCCTCCGTTACTAGGAATCCTCATTAGGTTACCCTCATAGATTCCAGGAAGTTTCCACTGCACCAAGTTTACACACACTACACACACACTACACACACACACACACACACACACACACACACACACGCCCCCAATTCCAGCTATTTCTCCTCATACTCTTTCTCTCCATTCCTCTCTACCTGATCCCTCCCACTTGTATCTACCCACCCCAAGTCCATCCTCAAAATCTAGGGAGACCCATGTGTCTCTCCTAGTGTTCTCCCTCTCTGGGTCTGTGGATTATAGAATGATTTACTTAACAGCTAATAGCCACTTATAAGTGAGTACATATCTAGGGTTTTTGTTTGTTTGTTTGTTTTGTTTCTGTTTTTTCTCTCTAGATCTGGGTTACTTTGCTCAGGACTTTTTTCTAGTTCCATTCATTTGCATACCATCCATTTGCATACCAGTTTTTATTTTGTTTTGTTTTGTTTAAGAAAAAGCAGCAGTTGAGGAAAATCTAGGTTGTTTCCAGTTTCTGGCTATCATGACTAAAGCCTCTGAATACCGTATGATAAGTGCCCTTGTGTTAGAATGGAGCATCTTTTGGCTATATGCCCAAGAGTGTATAGGTGGCTCTTGAGGTAGATCGGTTCCCAATTTTCTGAGGATCTGCCATATTGATTTCCATAGTACAAGCTTGAACTCCCACCAGCAATGGTGGCGTGTCCCCCTCGCTCCACCTCCTTAAAAGCATAAGTTGTCATTTGTCTTATTAATCTTAGCCATTGTGACATGTATAACATGGAATCTTAGAGTTGTTTTGATTTGCATTTCCCTGATGGCTAAAGATGCTGAATATTTCTTTAAGTGTTTCTCAACCAGGAGGCGGTGACATACAGATTTAGTTCTAGCACTTGAGGCAGAAGCACACAGATCTCTGAGTTCAAGGCTAACCTAGTCTATATACAGAATGAGTTCCAGGACAAGACAGCCAGAACTACACTGAGAAACCCTATCTGGTAAAAACAAAACAAAATAAACAAGAGAACAAAATCTTCACTGTCAGTTTGACTAGATTTTGATTTACCTAAAAGATACACTTTGGGTATGTCTATGAGAATATTTCCAGAGATGTTTACTTCTTTGGATGTAAATAAAATTACCTCATAGATGAGTGATCCAAACTGAATAGCAGGAGGAACCTGGCTGTACATGTTTGTCTCTGTTTCTTGACACCATGTGACTACTAGTCCTACTCTTCTACTGTGGTACCTCTGCCATGGCGATAGACTGTATCAAGTTAGAGTCAAATTAGAGTTCTCCGTCTGTACATCGGTTCTAGACAGGTATTTGGTTCCAGCAGTGAGAAATGTAACAAATAATCTACTTAAGCCCATACTTCCAAAAATCTGTGGTCTCCTTGATCTTATCAATGCCTTACTATATGTTTGAATCCATGAAAAGGACCAGGAGGGAAGACTAGGGTTCCACCCTGGCTCTACTGCTTCTGACCTCCTGAATTGGTTAAGCCAGATTTCCTTATCTTTAATACAGAAATGGAAGTGGACACTTGACTTTTTTGTGTATGAGGCAGAGTAATAATGAAAGGAAATAAGGCTCATTTAAAACTAAGTAGTTATAGTCATATGCCGCATGGTAATAGCTCAGTCAAAACTAGTGGTCCAGAAAGACTATAGAGGTGAACAATTCCTATTATTCAATGATGTGAGACTGCTGGAACATCATCGCAACCTATTACCCCGGTGTTTGTGAGATGCTGGCTACTACTCTGCATTGTGTATTCATTCAACACATGAAATTAAGCGTAGCACATAATCCTTGATAATGAAGATGACCATGTTCCAAGCTCTGTATTCCTATTCTTCCCTTCTAATCATTGCTACAGTGTGTATTTATTTACTTATAAACTGTTATAAGAGTGTGCCCTGATGGCAGCCACCTCACACCTCTCATGTTTATTATAGCTCAATTGTATCAAAAGGACACATGACTTACACCGTTTGTGTAAATACACTCTGTAATGTTAACACAATGGCAAAACCAACAAGCAATGAACGTCCCAGAAGGTATTCTCACAATTAATAACGTGTGACTAAACTGGGGAGGTATCATCAGGATTATTTAGCAACTTGTATAAACTAAGATTGCTTCTAATCATGACCTTTTTTTTTTTTTAAAGATTTATCTATTTATTTTATGTATATGAATACACTGTAGTTTTCCTCAGACACACCAGAAGAGGGCATTGGATCACATTGCAGATGGTTGTGAGCCACCATGTGGTTGCTGGGAATCGAACTCAGGACCTCTGGAAGAGCAGTCAGTGCTCTTAACCACTGAGCCATCTCTCCAGCCCTCTAATCATGACCTTAAGAAATTCTTTTGCTTTGTCTTTTCACAATTTAGCTGAAGAAGAAATGAGGTTTGTTAACTCCTATTCCCGCCTCCCTCTGTTTTGGAACAGACATTAAATGGAAAGTACTGTAAATTCCAGATGTTATTATGGCACTGTCACCAACTACATCAACAGGAAAGCTTGGTACTAGTCAGAAATAGCTTTTCTCTTCATAAGGAAGCATAGACCGTTATCTCTCAGAAGCAATCGCTACTATCTGAGTCTGGTACCTTCTTAGCTCTCTCCGTCTGACATCCTGGATGCCTAGGAAAAGTCAGTCCAGCCAGCTTGCTATTCTCTCACAAGCATTTCTCTCTAGCATCTCCACTACCCATGCCCTACTGTGTAACTGAAAGCTTGGTTTCTGTATGTCTGTTCTGCAAGAGTACCTTCTCTTTATCTGTCTTCTCCTCCACATTTCGGCTTGCCAAGAAGCGAGTCAGTTACACACACACTTGCTGATGTGTTTGATGATTTAACAGTGTTTGTTACTTGAAATTAATGCAGATGGTCTCCCGACATACCACCCTGAACGTGCCTGATCTCATCTGAAATGAATGCAGATGATATTATAGTATTCATGTTGCACACCCAGATCTAAAAACTCCAACTTAGAAGTTGATGGTATGTTAAATATGTGTTACATATTTAAAAGGTTGTTTTTTTTTTTAAGATGTCTTAATTTGGCTTTTGATATCCTGGATTACCAAGTGAGTTCTCTAGAGGCAGAACTGAGTTACAACTTTTATTAATATTCTGTCAGAGAACATAGAGACAAACAAAGGCTCTGGAAACAGTGCTCAGTGTAACTTTCCAAGGTTCAAGTAAGCATATCTACTTGTAAAGTTTCAAAGTCTAACTCTGGCTTTAAGGGAGTTTAAATTGAGAATTTGAGTTTTTCAAACCCTTGTCCTCTCAGCAACTTGACCCAACTCACCATACCCTTGATCCTGAGGCCTCTTCCCATCTGCTCTGATGTTAAGAGATCTCCTGAGTTTTGTCTACTGACCTTTTCTTCTGAATTTCTGCTTTGGACCTTTTTCCTCTGATTTTCCTTAAATGATGATGTTCCTTGTATCTGGGTATCTTGCACACTGTACTTTTCAGCCTGCGTGTCTTTTCTACATATTTTCACTTGTGTCCATGATGTCCCCAGTTACCAACTATTTGCTGTTGACTAACATGCATTGCTTTCCTTGATCACTGTGGCTAAGATATACAGCTACCCCCACCCCACATCTAGAACTGTGTCCCAAAGGTTAAGAAAATTCAACATGTTCTGTAATGGGTCCACTCTATTTTCTACTAAAACATCTATTATCTGTATGTTTGAGTATCCATCCATCCATCCCCAAAACTAATACTGATATCTGGTGGTAAAAATCTGTATTTCACCTGGTAGCTGACTCCTAAGAGGCAGGAATCAGAAGTTTCCTGGTTTAAGTTAACGCCATGTCTATAACTGATGTATTATCACTTCTGTGAATTATATTGCTCAAATGAAACACAAAGCTCACCTCAATTAGACACTGTGGTAAAATTGACTATATCTTGATGGAGGAGTAGTAAGCTCTTACTGCGAAAGAGGATGTGGAATGGGACAGACTACGAACATCTTTGGCAAAAAATGAAATTTGCAATGACAGCAATGTCAAAAATCGAATTCAGACTCTAATAACTCCATGGCAAAATGCTTGATAATGAAGCAGCATTGCTTTATATGTTCAGAAGAATGCTTCATTCACTTTTGGAAAAGAGCTGAAACAAAGGGAGATTGGTATTTCTCAGTCATTAGCTACATATTCACTTGTTCATTCACTCACTGTCTTCAGATACTGTGTCTATGGCTTTCCTGGAAGTAAAACAAACCATGCTGCTGTTTGTATGTATACAACAATAAGCCACTAGCCTCAGGCATCCACAGTCCATTCTTCCACTTTCCTTTTAAACAATGGAATCAGAATTGGTTGTCACGAATGGTGGAGAGTGATTGACTTTTGACCATAAAGAATGTTGGACTGAAGCTCTTGAGGTCTGCCCAGAGTTTAAAATTTATACTTGACCCAAAGTTCATAGTTGCTTGCTGTAGCATGTACACAAGGAAGATTGTAAATTTTAAATATTTACAATCTGACAACTATTTTTCATTATACGACAGTACTTGACACATAACCACTTACAGGAAAAAAAGTCTTGAATTTAGTATTCAAGCCAATTAATTTCACATCCTGTCCTAAGGTCAAACTGTGGCTATGTGGCCACCAGTTGGTAGGACAATGGCCAAGGCAATCAACTGGGTCGCTGTGCAATTGAATTCCCTCATCAAAACAACCGAGACAATAACAGCCAAATCAGATTGACTCTTGTGGCAATCTAACTGCTTGCTTCACAGCCAGATCTTGCCAATTAAATTAACTTAATTTTTTATGCTTTAGATACGTGACAGGTACAACTTTTACAGTGACCCGCTGTCTCCCTTACACAGCATGACATGATGTGAACATTTCAAAGCATTGTCCCTAGGAAACATTGGGTGCTATACATCTTATACTGGAGAAATAGTATAGACAGTATACAAGACCCCAGAACAATGAGGCCTGTCATTCTGGACTATTATTAAATTTGTCTAAACACTTGGGAAATACACTTAATTGTAAGCAGAAAAATAACACTCTTAAGTATTGTGGATTATGTATGCTCTGGTAAGCAAACCTTTCCAATCTGGATGACCTTAGAGCAAAACTCATTTCTCATGTATGCCATATGCTTGGCAGGGTCATCTGGGAACTACCTAACTGTCTTCATTCCAAGATGCAGATTCATGAAACAATCTAGGACTTATTCTATTGCTTCAGAGCTTCAGAAGAGTAGATTATAGACCTGATCACAGAATATACTTCTGGAACTGGAATCTGGCATTTCCCTACACACTTTATTTGGTCAAAAGAAACCATAGGAAGCCACTTGTCTAGAAGTCCAATGCACCAACCATTGCAGCACAGAGCCAGGTCAGGGATTGGAGAGATGACTCAGTGGTTCAGAGCTCTCGCTGCTCTTCCAGAGGTCCTGAGTTCAATTCCCAGCAACCACACAGTGGCTTACAGCCATCTACAATAGAATCTGATGTCCTCGTCTGTCAGACAGGGGTACATGCAAATAGAGCACTCAGATACATAAATAAATCTTAAAAAAAGAAAGCCACTTGTCTTTCAGAGGAGGTGCCCTATAATGTGTTCGGGATAATGGAAGTATCCAGTGAGCAGTATCAAATGGGAATCATGAAGAAGAGTTCAGTATCCATGATCATTAGCATGAAAAGTCTCTGTGTAACCCACACGCAGCCACTAAAATGTTAGCTAAATAGAGGACCCAGAAAGCAAAGCATAGCTGCCTGTTTCCGTCTTTATTTCTGGATTTATAAATTCTAATTCAGTTACTTTATCTTTCACCATCAGCTGAGGACTTTTTTCTTCGAACAGGTTTATCAGCTGGAGTTCCTTGTTTGTTCCTCTTGAGCATTGCAATAGAAGAGAAGTGCATATGTATTGTGTGCATGTGTATGCAGCTGAGACAGGCACTATGACACAAGGCTGGACTTAAACTATGTAGCCCAGGATATCCTGGAATTCACCACATAAACCAATCTAGCCTCAAACTCAAGACTTTCCTGCCACAGCCTCCTGAGGACTGGGATTTTAGGCACATATTGTAAGATTTCGGTGCGCGGTTTGGACAAACAGCATGAGATCGACCAGGTTCCATGGGAGGTAATTTATTTAGGGAGGGTGCGGGAGAGAGGAGTGAGAGAAGTGGCGGGAGGAAGAGAGAAAGAAAGAAGAGAGGTCCGGGCGGTCCCAACTATTTGAGCGGACAATGGTAACTTCTTCTCAGGTACAGGTGAACGAGACAGGTGAATTCTGTGAGTGATTATCTTGGTTGCCTCAGCAACGATGCAGAAGTCACCTGGCTCCTGAATGCGATGTCACTGAGTTTGGACTTATACTAACACATATCACCTAAGCTGTTAAGGTTATGGATCCTGACTCCAGACCACTGGGGTATGAAACCTGACAGTGCTGTGCGTCCCGTCCTTTGGTATGTCTCAACTTCCCTTTCTATAAAACAAGGAAAACAGGACCCACTTCATCTGACTGTGGTGAGGTTAAAGGAGATAACAGATGTAAGTAGTAGATAAATGCTATTTTTTTTTAATATCAACCGCCTTCCTCTGATGAACATTAGCTGTGAGTAAGTGCCCTGTGGCATGAATTGACCCAATAACACTGAAAGATGAGTCACAGCATGATAGCTTCCCATGTGCTGTTGGGAGACAACCGTGAGGAGACAGGCAGGGCATCAGAGAGTTTTGAAACAATTAGCAGTGATTCAGATACATTCTATAAGGAAATTCAGAGTGGACAATGAGCCTTTCCTCTCCTTATCCTCAGAGACCCAGACAGAGTCTGGCTTAAACCATGTGTGCAACAAAATCTTCCAGGAATTAATCAGTAAACACATGACTTTCCCAGAGAGCATCTTATACCACAGCAAACACAGAGGAGGAAACTTGGGAACCTCTGGGGCACACATGGTTCTGAGGGGCTCGGCTTTGCTGGACCTCTGGACTTCCCAGACTGCTTCCATTGAGTGTTCTGCAAAGGCAATAACTGGTTTTAGCATAGTTGACTCATTTAAAACAACCACTCCAGATAAAGTGGTGAAAAATGAGTGAATACTTCTGGTTTACTTTTCCTTTTTCCACATGTAATAATATTTAAGATATGTAAAATAAGGCAGCTCATTAGCAGACCAGAGTTGACTGTTGCTCATCTGTTTGGTGTTTGTGTTTATGGATGTCATGAGGAAAGGTGTTTGATGTTGGTACTCTTTGGTGTTCAATAGGCACTTTTGTCTGAAAATATGTTTCCTGGGGAGATGTAACACACACACACACACACACACACACACACACACACACACATCCCTATCTATTCACTCCAGATAGACAACTCAGGACAGCCAAAGTACAGATACCACCAGAGTCCAACTTTACTAGGTTCATTGGTGAACCAATGAATGTTATTTATTTACAGGAATATGGGTGAGGAGTTACTTATAATGTTGAGTTTGGGGAAAATTCACTTCAGGTACCAAAGCTTTAAAATGAAATCTGAGCACTCAGGGAGGCAGCCAGTTTGGGATCTGAACCATGTCGCTGAAGGGAGGTTATACATTTTAAAGGATGGGAACACAAAGTGAGGGGAGAGCTGGGAAGAGCTGGAAGGAGCTACAGTGTTATCCAATCATATTTTGACATTATGGGTTAAGCAAGGGCGTACCTATTGGAGACTGGGCTGTATCTAGGACACCTGGCTTCAAGGTCCTTAATTCATTCTCCTGGACAATAGGTCTGGAGCTCAGAGTGATAAGGGGACAAAGGAACAGGCCAGCTACATATAGTTAATTAGGGCACAACAATCAATTGGTTATATGTTTTTGTAACTTATGCACCTTGGCTTCGATAACAGCAATTTGTATGTTCTTTATCGGTTAATAGGTTAACAGACAGTTAAGAAAATAGTTGGAGATGTGGGAAAGGCGTATGTTCCTAGGCCTGAGAACATGAACTTGCTTGACCCTGCCAGCAAGATGGAAAAGTTGTGCCTGAGATGTCTGGACTCAAACAGTTGTTTACAACAGAAGCTGTTCAGCTATAGCAAAGTCCTCGGCTCCCCTAGGGCTTGGGACCTTGAATTTAGTTTCTCCCTATGATTTAAATGGAATCTGAAAATGAAATGGTAGTACTTAGAATACGTTTCTTTTGCTTGTTCCCAACAACAAAGACAGCCGCATCACGAAAGCTCGCCCCAGCATGGGTGACAGCTCACAAAGCTGGGAATCTGGATCACACTGCACAGCCTGCAGGCAGCTCAACAGGTTGGAGAGTGACCTTCCCAGGTTCTTCAGTGTGTCTAAACCTCTTCCAGGCAGCTGTGCTGCTTTCTGTTTCTTCCAACTGGTCCGGTCTGGTCTGGCTGGTCTCAGCACCTTCTTCACAGCCTTTGTCCTCTGAGAGTCTTCTTTGAAGCTCAGCTTCACTTTTGTCTGAAAGGACGCTCAGATTTTATTGTTCACTTTGTCTGGGAGGGCTAGTGAATCTGATCAATTTCAGGGACTTCCTGAAGCTATTTTGAATTGTTGACCTACACATAGATGGATCCATCAGCATTTGGTTATTTGAGTATTGTTAACAAGTAACAAAGATAGCTAAGTTTTAGAAAGTCTATTCATCTGTGTTGTAGATTCTGCTGTTGTTCTCTGAAAAAATCTGAACCATCTCAGGGCTTGTTCTGTTTTTCTCTTCTCAGCTCTCTTCTGCTACATCCTTTGTTTCTTTCTTTCTCTTCCTTTCTTTCTTCTTGCTTTTCTTTCCCCTCTCCCTCTCCTCCCCTCCCACTCCATTCCCCTTTTCTTCCCTCCCTTCTTCTCTTTCCCCAGTCAGCAGAAATCTACACACCATGCTTTTGATCTTTGCCTACAATCATACTAAGGCTTACTCACAGGGTTTCCCTCAGGTGTGTCTCTTAAGCATGCCAACTATTTAGGATTCCAGATCTGGAGATAGAGAAACTGACTTAAAAAAAAAAATCAAATAGGAGCTTCCAGATAAATCCTTGACAACTTGCAGGAGAGCTCTCTTCAGGGAGGACACAGTGCAAAGCAGTGTGGTGAGGAGGGAGGAGCGAGGGAGGGGCTCTTCTAAAATTCAAACCAGCAAGCAGCCTGAACAGCAGCAGCAGCACAGCATAAAAGACAATAGGAGAAGGTTCATTGAAACTTGGCAGTTTAAAGAACTAGACACTGGATCTGGGAAGAGTTGATGAGAGCTAAACTAAGGATCAGAAAGTGGGTTCAAGCCTTCCGGTGGGATCCTTGGCCTGGCCTGCCTTCCCACTCTGTGGACTCGGTGCCAGCAAACACATCTCCTTTTCATTTGTCAGCGTTCTGTTTCTTGTTAGAGCCCGGGATTCCCGGCAGTGGGAGAGACCATCACTGCTTGATATGCAGGACAGGCCCTGCATAATCTCTGCACCTCGGAGCCTCACGCTGAGCCTCACGCTGATGCTGCAGTTTCTGAGATGCTCCGAGTTGTCCCAGCTACCTGGGAGGCAGCTGAATGTTCTCTGCAGGAGTAGGTGGCATCTAAACAAAACCTTTGTCCCACTTAAGGAGCTTCCTGTACACCCACCACATTCTTTGTCTTGAACCACTTTCTTTCTTCCTGAACTTGCCTGAGACACCACTTCTTTAGTGCGCCACCAAAAGATTTAGTATAGGGTCCTGTTCCTTTTATGGGAAGGAGCCTAGCGTGCCTCAACAGCAGGGAACCTGTAGAAATCTCCTGGAGTGATGGGTGATGGTGGTTTGACGATGTGAGTAAGTGAACAAACACCAGTGCACGTCATGGCTTCTAAGTGGCCCTTTAGGAAGCAGGCAAGGTTTTCAATATGTATGGAGTCAAATCCAGTTCAGGTTATATGGCCACTTTAAACAGAATTGGTTGTACTATCCGATACACAGGTGTTTGTGTGGATAAACCGAAGCACAGCTGGTCAACTGCGTGGTATCGTTACAGCTCAGTAATAGGTTGCAAGTATCTCTATTCTTGTTTGAGAAAAGTATCCTCCCCCCCCCCCACACCTAGTAATAAGTACAGCTTCCTTGATTTAAAATTCCTCTTAGCCCATTGGAGCATTTGGAGACCATCCTTCAAGGCCTTTGACTCAAAGGTGTGACTAATGATGGGGCTTTCCAGCTGGGAGACAGGGCTACCAGGAGAAAATTAATGGGCATGGGGTTGCTGGGTGAGGTTTAAATTATACCAGCCATGCAGACCCAGTTGCATGGTCCTTGCCTTTAGGTTGACCTCCTCTGTATTTCACACTCATTGGAGACACAGTCCCTAAGTCGTCAAGGCAAAATTGTAAGGAATTCTTTTTTGGCAAATAAACCCCACTCGTGTGCAAAATGTAAACGCTTGAGCTATCTGCTCTTGATCTATCAATGCTAAGAAACTCAGCTATGAGTTATGGCGTTAACTCAGCTCAGTGATGAAAACTTAGAGCCTTCCTAGTTCTGTTCTCGCCTTATTAAAGCCCGTTTGACTATGTTGCTTTGATTAACCCCCTGGAAATGGCTGGGTCCTCATACTTATCTTTCCACCTCTGCTTTATGTATAACTCGCTAGAAACTCAGAATCTCAGAGCACTGTGGGGTCTTAACGACTAAGTGAAACCTCTCAATTTGGAGATAAAGTCCGAGGAGAAATCATTTGCACAGAGTTCATTCCTCTCCCAGAAGTATTTATTCCGCAACTGGGAGCCAGGACTTGTGGTAGACCCTAGATTACATAACCTGGCATGGAAAATTTCTTCTAACTGTCCCAGAATTCTCACACGAGAGACAACTGCTCTTTGAATGAGTACTGCCTGATATGCACAGTTTCAATGAGCAACTTGGGAAGAGCAGAGAGATAGGCGGACACAAGGGCTAGGGGTCCCTAGTTAAATAATCACGGGGCAGGAAAGTGGCTTGATAGCTGCCCCGGCAATCTACGTGGGGCTTACATGTGACTCTGAGGCTTAGACTCAATGGTAAGTGGAGGAGCTGTCTCTTGCTGCCTTCATGAAGCTCTTAGGGAAATAACCTCTGTCCTGACTCTCAGATCATGGACTATACTGCAGAGTCCTTCCAGTCTGAGTTCAACAACTTGAGAGTGCTCCAAAGAGCACCGAGCACACGAGTGGACAGACCCTAGTCTCCAACGCACATAAACCTAAGACATTTAAGATTCTTATTGTAGGGCATTACACTACATCCTATCGACCCACATGGAAGGGGCCTATACAGGTGAAGCCCAGTGCGGGGATGGGGTCGGAAGCACAAAAGAGTCCTGAGGACTACAGCAACCAGAGAAGGGACATCTACAAAGGGACAGTAACTACTCAGCTAAGTAGCTTCCCACAAAGCACGAGGGAACCGGCTTTGCCACATCACCAGATATTTTAGATAAGCCATACAATATGATTTTTGGAAAAGATTGGCCTGTTATTTTTATTTTTCTATGCGTGTGCCTTAGTGAGTTTACGTACACCTGTACACTGTATTCATGCAGGTCAGAGGACGTGAGATCTCCTGGAACTGGAGTTATAGGCAGTTGTAAGGCTCTTGATGTGGGTGTTGGAAACGAAGCCCAGATCTTCTGTAACAGCAGCAAATGCCCTTAACTTCGGAGTCAGCCCTCCAGTCCCGTGCTCTGATTTTTTGGTTTTGTTTTAAAAAGATAATGTGTCCTAGATTTCTAAATCATGCTGTAGGTCAACTCACCATCGTCAGCATCATCATCATTAATTACTGCCATTGTTGATACAAGGTCGTATGTATTCCTGGCTGGTTTTGATCTCTCTATGTAGCTGAGAATGACCTTGGACTCCTGATCCTGCTCGCCCCCCCCAATCCCCAGTGCGAGTATTGTAGACACTTGAAACTACATTTGGTTTGTGTGGTCCTAGATCTCGTACATGGTTGGAAAGCATTCTATCAACTGAGCTATATCCCCAGACCACGTACATCACAGTAGTAAAACTCATATGTAGGATCCTAAATGACTTAAATTCCCTCCAACCATTACCCGAAAGAGAGGCCCAGACAAATTGTCCTAGTCTGTTATAAGAACCAAGAACCACAGACTGGGGAGTTTGTAACTCTCAGGCATTTATTTCCCTGAGCCCTTGGGAGTGGGAGTCTGAGACCAGGAGACAACTTTGCCAGGTTCCTGCTCAGTACCTGCTCAGATGCAGACTCATTTCTTCTTGGTGTTCTCACACAGCAGAAGAGAGGCAGCAAACAGTTAAGGACTCTTACAGGGACACTTCCTTCACGAGAGCGTCTCCCTCCAGATTCATCTAGCTCTAATTACATCCCACAGTCCCTATTTTCTGATATGATAACATTTGGGGATATGATCTCAGCATATGACTTTTGAAAAGACACAAGCGTTTTTATTCCACAACAGGTTATTTCAAAGTAAAATCAACAAAGTGACTGAATGAGGAAGGGCTGGCAACCGTTTGAACATGGAATTTCTTACCCTAACTCGTGGCCTAGGAACCACGGTGCTGATATGGCAAAAAGGAGTTTTCTTTGATCAAGACACAGTATTCCAACCTTAAACACCCGCTTCTCCCCTTGGAAAGGCCTTGTAAACAACAGGCCGAATTTCTTTCCTTGGCAATACATGCTGTCTCAGTGACTTGTCAATCAGCAATGGAGGGAGTGTCATTATGTTGTTCCATCCATCCATCCATCCATCCATCCATCCAAATATTGATGTGCAGTAAACATCATGCTAAGTGCTTGAAATCTGCCATGCAAGGCACGTAAGTATAAACACAGATGTGGTCCCAAACAGCCTAGGTTGGGAAGGATGGAAAGCAAGAACAGTGCAGAGTTAAAAACTCTTGAAGATCAGCAAACAGTAGCCACTTATAATCTGGCCTCTGGCTGGCCCCGTATTCCTCACCTCTCTCCTGGCTTGCTAGGCTCTTGCTATGTTGGGCTCTAAGCTACTCCCTGAACAGGCCAGCCAGTTTATTTGCTGTCTTGACATCTTTGTGTGTACTGTTCTTTCTCTTGGAATGGTTTCCTCCCACCCCAGGATGTCTGTAGACCCACCCATTTACATCGTCCTTCAACTAAAATAGCAGCTCTAGGCATGGGTTTACTCAGTCTTTCCCACCACTCTGCCTTACTACTTTTGATAACACTTGCTGTCATGTGATGCTACTGTGTCTTTCTATTGCTGTCTGCTGTCAGGAGACTGAACCTAAGGCTTTGGATATGTCAGGCAATCACTGTACTACTGAGCCACATGCCCCCACCTCATCTATCTTCTCCATTAAAATTTAAGTTTGATAAGAGTCTGGACTATGGCTTGTTTTGTTCGTTGCTATGCTTCCAGTTGCATCAAAGCCAATATGCTAGTTGTTATGCATCAAACATTTGCTAGATCATGAACATGAGAAGCATATCGGGGAAACCATGTAGGTTTGAGAAAACCTTCCTGTCAGGGATGTTCAAGCCAATGAGTTTGTTAAAGAGAAGTACTTAAGTGTGTTCTGCAGAAGACGTGGTATTGAGGAAATATGGAAGAGCTTGGAAGAAGTCAAGTGAGGTGGAGTAACAGTGGCAACACATGGAAACACATGTAGGAGGACGATTTAGCAGGCACTGGACGACCTAAGGTGGGGATGGGGATGCAAATGGTATAGTCACTTAGAAAACAGCTTGCGAATTTCTTACCAAGTTAAATACACACTTAGCAGACAACCCACAAATATGTCTAGTATTGTGTTAAGTGAAAAGAAAACTTACACTCACAAGAGAAACTCTGTGTGACTATTTATAATTGCTTTATCTTAACCACTCCAAAGAACAATGTAATATTTTTCATGTGGTGGTGGTGTGACTGTATGTGTCAAAACTGGCACAAGCAAATATTCGAGTAATTTTTTTCATGAGTATTACTCTTCAATTAAAGCAATTATGGGAAGTCATGGGAGGGTTTTAGTGAGGGAGACACCCTGTCAGACTGTTTCCAAAGTAGCAACCTGGCCTGGGTGGAAAAGAATGAAACCCAGTGAGGTCCTTACGGATTAGAGTGGGCTGAAGCTTCAAGAATGGTGGTCAAGGTAAGCATGGGATGAAATAAGGCATTTGAGGAATATTTAGGGAGTAGAATGAACTGGAAACGAGAATGAAGTAGGAGTCCAGAATCAGGTCATGGCTTAAGGGCAGCCATGTGGACAGTGGTAGCACTGCTTCTGTCTCCACACACCAGGCTGAAAGGCAGGCCTTAAGATAGTCTGGTAAGGTGATTACATGAGAGAGCAGTGGGTTGGAACACACTGGGAATGTACCTGATGTTTTCATCTATCTGATTGTTTTGCTTTATTTAGTTACTTTCGTGTGTCTCTGAATGTCTAGGCGTGTCTTTGGAGCCATGACCCAAAAACCTATTTGTTTTATATGTTGACATGAAGACTTCTTGTCCTGTAGTATCAGAGAACTTTGACCTTCTAAACACAGTCTTTTCTGTTTAGCTGATCGTTTAGGTCACAATGACCAATTTACATATTGACGGCCAAATCATTAAGGTAGGTTTTTAAGTTTGGTTGGTTTTTTTGTTTGTTTGTTTGTTTTTAAATTTAAGACAGGGCTTCTCAATGGCCTTGTCTGGAACTCACCATGGAGGCAGGATGACCAATGAGCTCTGGGATCCACCTGTGTCTACCTACCTAGCACTAGGATTATAAAAGCATTCCACTACACCCAATTTTTTATTTATTAACTGTACCAGGCATCAGATTCGGGTCTGCTTGCTTAAAAGACAGAGACTTTACCAACTAAGCTACCTTCCAGGTCTCCCTACCATCAATTTTTAAGGAACGTTAGAAATAAAAATTAATAATTGCAAAGAATTGTAATATTAAATCCTGAGCAAAGAGAACTATTTCTTGTACCTTTTAGCACCTGCTCTAGAACGCACCCTCTACCATTTTGGTGACACAGAAGGATAATGAACTTCCACATAGCCCTGTGCTATGGCAGTTCCTTTCAATCTCTGGCTGAGATAAAGCTTGCTTGTGCATCCCCCGCCAAACCACCTTCTCCTATTTTCATGGGCCGAGATTCTTGTGGTCTGGCCTGGCAAGGCGGAACCCAAACTGAATGAATGTAGTTCATGGCCTGGGAATTGCAGGTTTCTTTCAGAACATTGTAAATTCCCAACTAATGTCATAGTATTGATCTCAAAAAGATTCCTGTGAAGTTAATTGGAAACTCTAGCCTATACTTATGAAACAAAAAGCCATCCCGGACAAATGAGCCAGGCTTCTAAATGCAAAAATGGCAAACTTGTGTTTTCTTGACCTTGTCCTGGAGGCTTTTGCAACTTTAGGAGTTGTTTGAATGTCAGATTTGATGAAATTGCTTTATAATGGTTACCTCTTACTGGGTGGGATTACTGGATGCTTTTGATGTGTGTGTGTGTGTGTGTGTGTGTGTGTGTGTTTAAATGATGGTTGTTCTGTCTATTCTGTAATAACACGTATTACTTCTATAATTAGGAAGAAGATGAAAAGAGTCATTAAAACCAGTATATATTCTGTGAGCCCCCTTTCAAATAAACATGAGACTGTTCATACAAATGTTGCTAAGAATCATGTCTGTCTGAGAAAATGAATGGTTTTCCTCTCATACCTTGTGTTTTCTATGTTTCTCCAGTTTCCTATGATGAACACAAATTGCTTTTGTAATAAAACAAGCAAACAAATAAATAAACATACTAACCATTCTTTTAAAAAAAAAAAATGGCACAGAGCATCTTTGTCCTCAAGGGTTGTAGTACTCTCTGAGGGTGAGGAGATCCGGCTTTCAGACATGACCTGGGCAGTCATTGGCTCTGAGACTCAATGAAAATCTCATCCCCAGGATGATGGAGGTGGGAACCACCCACTGATTGACATCAGCCAGTGGGTGGCAGGAACAAATCATAGGCTAGAAGATGCCGAGCAAGTTCAATACCAACACTTCTGTTCTGCAAATTCATTGCTAAATATCACTGAGGGGACATGTTGTCATTTAAAGTCACATTACTTTTATTTTGCGGAAGAGACTAAATCACAGATATTAAGCCAATCTCCTGTGCTCTGGCACCTATGCTGACTGATGTCCTGTGAGAACGGAAGAATAAAGGCTTGCCCTTCCATGACTGGGCATCCTGCCACTATGCTACCTCAAAGGACATGCCTCTGGGAGGGTTGCAGTACTCTGGGGGTGGGGGAGTACAGGAGAAGCTCTGAAAAAGGCTGCCTCCCTTGTCTGGGCAGCCTAGTTTGATCAGAAATTCTGGGAAGGCTCTATCGAGCTGCCCTTTTAGCCTTGGTAGTAACAAAGCTTATATACCAAATCTTCCACAAAGACAGATCATCAGACCCCACGACTGCATGCTGACAGAAAATCTATGGCTGAGTAAGTCGGCTCCATCGGAGAGCCAGAACCATCGTTCTCTGCCAGTTAAAAGTCCTGTAATTATCAGTGTTCAGTCATACAGTTTTATAGCTCTGATGATTCACGCAGACTTTCTGAGGGGAAAAAAAAAAGAAAAGAAACGGCACAGAGGGGATGGCTTTAGCATAGACCTCTCTGCTATACATCAAAGAAAGGGACAGACTTATATTACTTTGAATTTGAAGTCTCACTGGCATTTAAAAATACATTCCCATGGTATTGCCCTCCCTATCCCTCCCTGGGGGATAGAGATGGAAATTGTTTAGTGTGGGAATCCAGCTTAATTCATTGCAAATTTCTTGAGGCTAAGCAGGATTGGAGGAGGGGAGGGCTGTTTCCCAATGCTTATGTTCTGATCACACTTTTGGTAAGACTCCTGCATTGTTAAGTGATTAGGACATTGGTGGAATGAAGGGCACTTACTTGGACTGCTTTTCTATATGGCTCGCAACTTCTTTTTTTTCCCCATAAACCTAAGAGAAGGAAAAAAGTACTTTTCCCACTTTTAAAACAATTTAGGAATAGCTTTTAATTGTTGAGAGGAAACCAATACAAGTTAAACTTATGAAAATTAAACCCAAATGTTGGGAGAGATGGAGGGAATCGGACTGCTCTCAGTATATCTAAGCAGGACTGTACTTAAACCAACCTGGAAAGGTGGCTGTCTCTGACTTCCATTACAAGATGTTCCAAAGGTCAGGTCCTGCTTCAGATACAAGTCCCAATGTTGAGGTTCTCGGATTTTTCAACCAGACAAATACTTAGTTAAGAGGTTACTCAGAAGAGATTTGGAGCTCCACAGAGTGTCTCTCCTTCACTTGCATCTAAAGAGCTGCATACAAGAGTGGAGTGGCCTTTCTCCAGATACTGGGGTTGCTGGGATGTCTTTAATAAGGGAGGGCTACTTTGGATGCACTATTTCCTTCTGTTGTTTGACTCAAATCATATGTGTGATGGGAAAGGAAAAGGGCAAGGGTGTGGAGATATTGACCAGCGGGGAGACTAAATTCAAGGCTTGCATGCCTGTCCCTAAGCTAGTCACTTGTGTAACTTCAGAATCCCAATATTGCCAAGAGGTCCAGTTCAGGGATGGAACAGAGCTTCCAAAAATTCAATGGGGGAAAAAGGGCTGATTGACCTACCCATTGGTAGGGCTCAGAGGGGGAATCCCAAGGGAACACAAATAGCGTTTGTATCTGAGGTGGTCACAGTGGGTATTGTCAATGAATCAAAGAGGACCCTAAAGGACAGGCAATCTGACAATACTCACCTCAACCAGACTATCTACATGAACTAGACAAGGGCCTGAGATGGCTTTGAGAGGCCAGCCAGCAAAAACCATGATTCTCAGGGTACTGTCCCCAACCTGAAGGAACCCAACTCAAGGCCAGGCCAGGTTAGGACAGGCCAAAAGTTCTTGGAATTAATACCCTGGAAAAGAGAAAAGATGGATGATAAATACCCCTGTACTTCTCACTAGCTCCTATTCGAAGTGCTTTCTACGTGTTCACTCAGAGGAACCCAGTGGGATCAAGTATAGGTTGCCCAGGGCGGTGTCTCACTTCTGCATCCAGAACTGGGCTCCTGCTCTCACTTCTCCATTGTTTCTTGAGACCATGTCTTATATAAACCCAAATCCTTGTTTAGAGAGGAACCTTGGGTGAGCCAAACCCAAGACATCTTTTTTACGTGCAAGTCCAATAGATTCTTAGCATTCTGACTTAACCATTCCTCATATCAACCATCGTTCGTAGGAACTGGGGATCTTACAACAGGACTTCAAATCCATGTTGATTTTAAACTCTAGATAGTCTCCACTTTGAGCTCTCCCAGCATCTTCAAGAGCTCCTCATTAGATCAGTGTGGTCAGCCTTTCAGGTTAGACAGACAGCTTTCCTTTGCTTAAATACCTCCATTCAAAGATTCCTAGGTGCCATAGTTCTTTTGTTTTTATCAGTACTGTATTCCTAGAGCCAAATGCATTTTCTGACAATTTCATCCAATAAAGATTCCACTGCCTCACTGACTGAAGCCCTGTTCATCACACTAAATCAGAAAACTGATTAGCAAACGTTAGAAAATCTTCATGTGTTACATATTTGTACGTATTAAGTGCATCAGCTAACATTTGGCTTGCGATGCACTAGACTTACGCTAACAAGGTATTAATTAATTAAGCATAAGTGGTTATTGAGCATATGAATTACAGTGGGCCAAACTGAGATACGCTGAAAGCATAATATGCACACCAGATTTTGAAGACCTAGTAACAACAATAACAACAACAGCAACAGCAACAACAACAACGACAGCAACAAGAATTGTCTTATTATTGATTTTTAATAGTTTTGATATGTTGGATTAATTAGAATGCATTATTAAAATTATTGAAATGTTTTAAACTATGCATATGGGCCACGTTATATTACTATTGGTCAGTGATAATCTGGAGAGTGTTCTAAGCCGTCTCTGTTTGTGGTTGCTCTTTCCTGACTGATTTTATGGGTACCCATGTTCCTATTCATCTCCTGAATATTGGGAGATTGTTCTGTGCTGAAACTGTGGATGCTAGAGAGCTTAGCACCGCCTGCGTCTTGAGGTGAGGGGAAGCAATAAGTAATGAAGAAGAATTATTTCCACCATTGTCAGGAGCTACCAGCCAACATCATGCATGTCCTTGGACCCCAAAAGATAAGGTGAAATAATGAAAACCACATTAGTAACCAATCACCAGAGTCCAATGCTTTTGGTTCTATTGGAACATCTCTGTTTTTATTTACTCAAATGACTAAGTTGAGAAATTAGGGTCTGGAGATGGGGTAAGAGATGTAGCTCAGTTGGTAACCTAGCATGCACAAAGCCTTGGGTTTGATTCCCAGCGCTGCATAAACTAGACTGTAAATGCTGTCACTCAGGAAGTAGAGGGAGGGTGATAAGAAGTCTAAGGTCATCCTCAGCTGTGTAGATGCTCATGAACCAGCCTCTAGCACGAATTCCTGAAATGATCCCAGTTCAAGGAACTACAGAAGCTTAGCTACTGCGTATCCCAGAGGGCATCAGAGGCTGATGAACTATTCTCCTTCTCTTGGTTCTCAGCAAAAAGAGTAAAGATCCGAATAGAATATATGCTATTATTTAATGAGCTTGAATAAATGTCAGTATGACATATTGGTTGATATGATAATTATCCCAATGGGTTTGTTTGTTTTTTATGGATATGCACGCATTTTCATTTTTGGGAACCCCAAGGAACAAAATGTTATTGGCGTCCTCTCCTGAAACACAGAACAGCTGCGTTTGTTTGGGACATTTCCCAAGCTGCTCCTTCCTCCATGTGAGAACGGAGGATGCTGTTTAGTTTGTCAGTCTGACATGGATTCCCACCACTCTCTTTCTCATCCACTCACACGTTGCTGGGGATGCTACATGGGTACTTAAGGGTATCTTGTCACCCTGTGGCAATAACTTTCACCAAAGGTAGCATTATTTATACTGGCCTTTTTTCTACCTCTACCATCCAGAGAGGTGACTAGTCTGTAGAACCACAGTGGAGGAAAGTTCTGGAATGCTGCTGCTGCTAGAGTAGTTTCATTTTGACAGATGCTATCTTCTATGGAGCAATCAGACTGTTCCTGCTGGAAAAGTCTTGAGATAAGTGCCCATAGACTCTTGGGGAGATTTTGAACTTACTTCTGATATTCTGATTTAAGCAGGTTAAAATATGATTCTTGTATCTATTACTCTTTAAAAAGTTTTCCATAGCTTTTGCATTGGCCAGAAATGAAGACTAGCAGCTCTACCTATCAATGTTTCATCCAGAAAGTTGATGAGAATATAGATTTCAAACTCAGTGTCACAGGATTTTTGAAATCATTTGTTCGTTAATTGAGGCCTTGAAAGAACTATTGGAATTTCAACTTCCTTGCTTGAAAAAAAAAAAAGAAAGGAAAAAGTAACCCTTATCTCAGTGCATTGTAGGGAAAATTAAGTGTTCAGACATATTTCTATTTGTTCTACTTTAGTGTAAGCTCTTTGAGGTTAGGAACCAGCTGGTGTTACAAATCACATGGGGATGAGGGTCAGGCAGTGTGTTAGAGGTAGCAAGTGCAACAACATATTACCTCACAGCCTGTATATGCATAAGCAATTGCATATGCAATTCCATGAAATGAAGATGATAAGATGGAGGTAAGTTGATTGTCCCTATGTGCCCAGCATCTAACAGACTATGGCGAAGCTAGCATTGGAACTCAGGTATTTTGGACTCCAGATTTCTTTATCTTCACTGAAGCACGGGTGTCTCCTTCGTGCGTGGTAAATTCAATATGCCTAGCAACTATCTGATGACAACCACACTGTAGTTAGTCAATATTTATTTAATGAGTAGTTACATTTGAAAATGTATGACTTGGTGAACAATTAGTCAACGTTAGTTTTGTCCTCTATTGCTAACGCGTCTCCCCTAAACTATTAGATTAATAGGGTTTATTGTCAACAAAGATAATGCAGTAAGCAAAATTATAGTGTGCTTTACCAATCACACTACACATTACAAGAGGAAAATGAGAAACTGTGCTAGATCAGTTTTCTTCCAACGTCATGGCAGGATATGATTTTTAACTTTGAGTCAGTAGAGAAACACGTTCATCTTTATATTTGAAGTCAGAGATGAAGCAATGTTCTGAGTCAGCTTGTGAGCAGAATCCGAATCTAATATATATATATATATAATATATATATACACACACACACACACACACACACACACTGGTTTGTCCACAAACTCAGATCATTCTATTGACAAAACGGCTTTGATAATTTCTGTCTCTATATCAACCATTTTCCTTGCTGTGATAGCTGCAGGTCAGTAAAGCAAATATCAGTTGGAGTCTGTTTCAGACTTTTGTTGATCTTTCAAGTTACTTTTTGGATACTAGCTGTCAGAACGTTTATGTATTTCCAGCATGTATTCTGAACACAGCTGTGCTAAAGTTCTAAGGGCTTACTTTAACACATTGGAGCAGCTTAGAGTCATTGGAAATGCATTTGTAGAGTCAGCAAGTCTGAGGCCAGGTTTTGGCTATTCACTTACCAGCTGGGAAGCTTTATATCCAAACATTTCAAGTGAAGTACTCATGCCCTGGAGGTTTGAGACACTATGTGTCCAAGCCTCAGAGATTTGGGATAAATACAGCACATTATTTTTCATTCATAAAGCAAATGGTAGTCACTGAACTACAAGCAAAATTAATAGCAGCTAAGGTTCTTGATACATTCTGTAAAGAGACACTAAGAGAATTTCAGATATAGATTAATGTCATTACATTCTTTTCTGTCATTTAGTCTTATTGCATGTGTTTTGTGTGTGTGGTTCTGTGTATGCATGCACATGTGTATGTTGGATACACTTGTCCGTGCATGCACACATGGAGATCCGCGTTGATGGTGGTATCTTTTTTTGCTTTCTATATTATTGGTTGAGGTGGATCCTGGGTTCTCTAATTGAACCTGGTGCTTGCTGTTTATGGTTGTCTTACTGGCCAGCAACTTCCTGGAAAATGCAATCTCTGCTCTTAACACTAGTGTTACAGATGTTTGCATGCAGCTTTTGGGAGGATGTTGGGAATCTGAACTCAGGTCCTCATCTTTGAACAGCAAACATCACATCTGCTCCAGCCTTCACTTCAGCCTTCAACAGCATCATTTTGATAAAAAATATAAATCTATTTTTGAAATCCTGATAGCATAACAACAGGTCATGAATACCGCTAGCTACCAACCAAAATAAACTTCCCAGTTTCTTACAGTCGCCTTTTCTCAATTAGGTCCCTACTGTTCTCAGACACCACTATAGGACTGCCACTGGTTGGTTTAATCCACAATATCCAATCTTTCATTTAGTCTCCATTATTAAGAAACCTAGGCAGCTCAAGTAGACTCTGGTGTGCAATGTTTTTATCAAAAGATTATTCTTGGAGCTGGAGACATGGCTCAGAGGTTAACGGCACTGTCTGCTCTTCCAGAGGTCCTGAGTTCAATTCCTAGCAACCACATGGGAATAACCATCCTTAATGAGATCTGGTGCCTTCTTCTCACCTGCAGGCATACATACATACAGAATGCTATATAAATAAAAATAAATAAATCTAAAAAAGGTTATTCTGCCTTTTCTCACAGAATTAGAGAACGACAATGTTAAGGGAACTTTTAGAGCCATTTTGCCCATGGGATAGAGTGACCTTATGGGTTAGTCACCTTAGAGAGAAAGATGCAGCTAAATGAATCCCATCCAGAATGAAGCAGACTCTGAATCTTGTCTCATCTCTGACTTTGGTTATAAAAGTGAATACATTTCTTTATTGATGAAGCTGATTTGATCCAGGCTTCTGTTGATTATAGATATCAAATTTTTCTAGCTGATACAGAATTTAGTTCCAGGAGTGGGATGCTGTATGTGGGCTTGTCTGAACAAAGGTAATCCATTGAGATTAAGTCTATAAGTCCACTAGATGTGTCAGGGAAAGACTGTAGAAGAGATTCAGGATTTTGGATTATGAGAAAATCCTAAAATAGAAATATGACTTCAAAATGGTATAGCTATCTAAAAACAAAGTGCGAAGAACATTTGGCTTTGCTTAGGGAGACCCTTCCTGGACATGGACTGCAATCCAAAATGAATACATTCTAGGAGTCAGCAAAGGCTAAATCCACCTCTCCAAAGTAAGATTTAAACAAGTAAAGTCAGAAGCTAAGATGCAGGCAGGAAACAAACTTAAGTCCTCCTTCCATTTCCTAATGTCTCCCACTAAACAGTCTCCATACAACAAAGCAAATGAAGCAGCTATAATGAAAAATGAGGTTAGGGAGAAACTAACAATTCTCCAAGTGGCTGGAAACTTTCCAGAAACAGAGGCCAAGGTAAAGGCAGTAACTATTACACTGAGGCTTTCAAGAATGACCATATGACAGAGCCTGTTATGAGACAGTAGAAATTCTTAGACTCAACTACAATGATCAGAGACAGGTTCTCTGTCTGTGGTTCCTACCCAGTGAGCACTCACTAGTGATGAGCAAGTCTGTAAAAGAGGTGCATTGCTGAGTAAATATGAGTCTTACACAACCAGTCTGCATAGCAAGCTTAGTTGTACTTACAAAAAAGTGGATGTTACAACCATGCAGCCAACTTAGAAAACTCCATAAATGACTATAGAGATCAAAGGACAGGAAACATCTCCCAGGGAACTGCCCACGAAGCTGTCAGTTTGACTGCTGAAGATGCCCCTGTGCTGTCAGATTCTTGTGAGCCCATGATGCTGAGAGAAAGAGCGAGTATCACTAGTTCCTGCATTTCCATTGTCAGTCTGAAGGTTCATGATGATTGAACAGGCCATGTACAAGTCACCACACTCCAGGGGAATTGTGTCTTGTAGATATTAATGGTTGTGTGTCTGTGTGTGTGGTTTCTCAATTCTTTTCTGTATTACTGGGATCTTTTTTCCTGAAGTCAGCCCTGGTCTTTCTCTTATTGTATGGTGAATATGTGGGTGATTGGCTAAATTGCTTCAGCTTGCTTAACCACAAAAAGCCACACAGACTGAAATACAGGAGCAGTCACTGTACGAGGCTTCGGTTGTCTCTTTGTTGGGCATATGGTGAGTCTCATTTACACAGACAAGAGCATTTTTAAATATGTGCATATGAAAATGAATATATGTAACTTTTAAAGAGTAGAACAATGGACTTTTGTAAACTATTCAAGTATTTGTAAGATTAAATTAATGTAGTAATGGGAAATGAGAACCAGGTTTCTCACAATTAGAGAAAGTTCCAAAAAAAGGGAAAAAAATGAGGTAGAACGAAGTCTGTGGTGTTACATTATATTGGAGTGGAAACATGAACTCGTGGTTTTAAAGTTTACAGATATATACAGTAATGCACGTAGACACATAGAGAAGTATTAGCGATGCATAAATACACATAAACCTCTGTCTTCCAACAGATACCCCCTAGATTTTTTTGTACAATGAGACAAGAACCAATGGTGTCCATTACTAATGAACACAATGATTACCCAGATCTTGGTGCCTGAATTTATTCTTTAATAAAAGCTGCTAACGTTCCCTGGAAAAATGACAGATTCTATGCTTGAGAAGAAAAAATACAGATGAGCATGGAATGTTGTTCAATGCCCAAAATAAAAATGTGCTTAAAGCAGAGATAGAGATAGAGATAGAGATAGAGATAGAGATAGATAGATAGAGAGAGAGAGAGAGAGAGAGAGAGAGAGAATGGAATGATGAGGATGTATGAAGGGACATGGCCGTATACTTGAAGGACATTGGGGACATTTTAAGCTACAAAACAAATATTGATAATAATGTGTTAGTACTTACAGAGTTAAAAATCCATGAGACTGTACTGTAATAGACAAAATAAATACCCTCTGCCAAGAAGAGGACAGTACATGAAAATTCCAACTAATAAATGACTATACAATAATCACCCTTTGGTAAACACCATTGTAACTATTTCTAGAAAGATTCACTATGAGTGAAAAATTAGTGAACAAAAGTATAAAAAACCAGTGTTGGAGCTTGGAGAGATGGATCAGTGGTTAAGAGTACTGGCTGCTCTTGCAGAGAACCCAGGTTTGATTCCCAGCTTCCACGTGAATGCTAGCAACCACCTGTAACTCCTATTCCAGGAGATCTGAAGTTTTCTGATCTATGCAAGCACTGAACACATGTGGAGCACAGGCATACCTGCAGGCAACACACACACAAACACACACACACACAAACACACACACACACACACACACACACACACCGAGAGACAGACAGAGAGAGAGAGAGACAGATAGATAGACAGACAGACAGACAGACACATACACACACACACACACAAGCACACACATACACAAATAACTACATCTTTTTTTAAAAAAAGAAGCAGAATGCCAACAAAGTCTCAAAATACCAGTCAACCAGTACAATATTAATAACAGGAAAACAAACATTATTTCAATAGAGAAGCATGGCAGATACTGCCCTGCCTTAATGGTCAAAAATAAAGATTCACATGCCATAACATTTCTGTGTCTATAATGTACTAGGATAAACATGGCATCATCTCTCACTATTTGTCCTTAAAATATATAATTTGATTTTAAATCATAGGCAACAAGACAAACTCAGGCTAAAGGCCGTTCTATAAAATAGCTAATCAACACCTCCTTAAAAATGTCAGTCATGAGTCACCAGACAAACAACAATTATACTTTAAAGGAATCTTAGAAGGCCAGCTTTCATGGTGTGGGTCTTGAACAATGAAGGATGTTAGTAGGAAAGTTGGTGTTATTTGGGTTTTGTTTGTTTGATTTAGTTTTTTTAAGCAGTACTGGGCATTGAGCCTATGCTTCCAGGCATAAGGACTCTACCAGCTAGTGATATTTAAATAAAATATACAGATTAGATGACACTGTTGTATCAGAGAGAATTTGCTAGTGGCGATGCTAGGTATTAAGGTTGTAGAGTCTTAATGTAGAGTGGACAGGCGTTCTATGATCCTTTGTGTTTGTTTGTATGTGAAATGGCCACAGAATGAAAGGTTTCTAAGCTAAATTGAAAGACGACAAACACCTCTAGCCTATAAAATGTATCCATGACTAGCCCTTCTTGAAAAAGCCTTTCTGACCCCTTCTCTGTAACTGAGTCGTTACATTTATATGTCTATTATAAAAGCTTCTAGTGTGACTCAGAGGCTCATAAATCGGCAACCTATGAGCTAAATTAGCCTTTATATTTTTAGGGAGGTTGGCTGTCACAAAGGTCCCTCTCCCCCATCAAATCTGTCAGACTTCCCTATCATTCCTTACTGTCTCGTTTGAGGCTGCATTATTCATGTAATCCTCAGACTGATCTCTCCAAAGCTTCTTTTTTTCCTCAAGTAGTTTGAGATTTCCTACCAAAACCTCAAAGTCTTGTGTGACACCTTCCTATCTATTGCCATAGCTAGCTTGGACTTAGGCTCTATTCAAATGGACCATATTCGCTGATTCATGGGGTCTGAGTTAATGCTCACTTGACTTTTATTACATCATGAAAATAAATGCTATTTCATTTTTTGACTCAGAAATAGCCATTAGTCACCGAGCCCTAACATGATCTCTGAGGTTAATGGCCGTTTAGATCAATCACTAAATATATGAAAATGACATGCTGAGAGTTTTCCGCATTTATTTCTCATTTCTCAGAAATATGATGGATTCTTGGTTGGGGAGTTGTATCACCTCTTCCAGGATCTTCCCAGTCTGTAATTCAATCATCTGGGAGCCTTTATAATAGTTAGACCTGACTCCCAGAAATGCAGATTCCCCCCCCCCCGCCCAAATGATTTCTGTGGTGTACGTGCTAGTGAGTGTGTTTATGTGGAATGCTCTTCTATGTGAGAGCACACTTGCACACTTGTGTAGGCCAGAAGTTAACCTCAGGCACTGTCCCTCAGATGCTGTCCATCTTGTTTTGTTAAGGAAGCTGTTTATTTGGTTGGTGTTTTGGTGTTTTTGAATCCTACCTTTCATTTGGGATCAGGGAAGCCAACCTGGATCCTCTGTAAGAGCAGCCAGTGCTTTTAACCCCTGAGCCATTTCTCCCAGCCCTCCTCCCTACCCCCCATGGAATCTGGGAATCCTCGATATTCCTTGGCTATGTTGAATCTGACTCAACACTCATTGCCTAAAAGGTACTTTAATTACCTGACAAAGTTTATGTCTACCAGTACCACTAATGTATGGAGCTAATAGTCACTGTATAGAAAGTACACACCACAACTCTTGATGTAGTTGTTTAACTCCACAGACTCCGGGATCACGCTCTTAGATTCTCACTCAGTGTTTCCACTAAGTGCCCAGTTAATGTGTTCTCCTCGAGAACAAAGAATGCCTGCTCCTTCTTGTTGTTGGGAGCATTACTTCTGATGACTTGTCCTAACTTATTCCCTCACGCTCCTGTTTCCTTCCGTGTCATCCCATAAACTCCCAAAGGTATCACTCACACTTTTGTCTCATCTTTAATTTTTCTATTGGACTTAAGTCATGGAATTTTCTTTTTCCTGGCTTCCAGTGACCACTAGTCTCCCTTTACAAATTATTTAGCATGAGATACCCCCTCTCACACTTGACACCAATTTCCTAGACATTTCTCTACCTCATTGTTACCTCCCCTGATTTCCCCTTGCTAGATACTCTCCTCTTTGGTTAATTTGTAATGCTGCCCAAAGTACCTTAAGATGAAGTGGCTTAATATGTCAGAATGCTTCTATGAGATAGCTGGCGTTTTCTTCCTTGGTCATCAATAGGTTATTTAGTTGGGCTGTTTTCTGTTAGTCTCAGAACACAGGGCCTTTCTACAAATCTTCCTATCACCAGACCCATCATTTTCCAGTACGTCTTCCTAGGCTTGTTCAGATGGTAGTGGAATTACTTCACGGAAGGAGACAGATAGAACAAGCTCCAATGAGATGTTTCTTTAAGCCTTTGCTTATATCACATATGCCTTGTTCTGCTAGCCAAAGTCAGGCACATGGTGACTAACAAAAGAATCATGGCTCTAACCTGCTCATTGCTTTATTTTGGAATCACTGTTCTTAAGCCCCCAGATTGATCCTCTTCATCACTAGCCTCCAAACTTCCAGTTTCTATTCTTGTCATTACAATAAAACACTTGACAAGAGAACAACCCATGGAAGGAAGAATTTATTTTGGCTTGTGACTTTGGAGGTCACAGCTCCATGGGCATGGGCAGAGTGTCATGGCAGTGTGAATGTGTGGCAGAAGAAAGTTTCTACTTCTTCATAGCTAGGAAGCAATGTATGACAGAAGGGACCAGTGGAAATACATTCCCAATGACCTGACTGTAAGGACATACTTACTCTAGCTAGGTCCTACATTCTATAGTTTCCAGAATATCCTCAAACTGTACAACCAGATGGGATTTAACCTTTGAACCTTAACTCTTGGAGATCCTTCATGTCCAAACCATAACACTAACTCCAGTCAACAGTCAGTGTGAAAAGGGCTAGCTAAAGTCATTAGTTACCACAGATTAAAAAGCAGATCTGTCTTCCTTAGAATTCCTCCTATGCATGGCTGTTCATAAGACAAATGCATAGGCTGCTTCCAGTGCTCCAGTGAGACACACTATAACACTGGGATCAAAAATCTAAGATCTTATCATCCAAACCCAGATGAGGCTGTTAATTCTTCGGCTTGGCTCTTCTGGATTCACAGAGTAGCAAATTAAAGAAAGAAGTAAATAGTCTTTGCACAGACCCAACAGACTGAAGAGCTGGGACCAGGAGAATGGCAGGAAAGGGAGATTTCCCTTATAGCCTGAAATGAGAGAATGACATAGCTGTCAGTTAGCAATTCACAAGAATCTTGGAATCCTACAGGGCACAAGCTGCCCCAGTTCTCTCCTTGGGGTGTTCTCCAGCCATTCTCTGTTGGAGTTGATACTTTCCCTGAACTCTTGGCCTTGCCACCAGAAAGGGGTGTCTGACATTGTCTTCTTTTTGGTACTAAGTAGTTCAGGGTGGCAGGTGCTCAGCTTTCTGAGCCCCCTTCTCACTAGAAACACTTGGAAACTCCAAGGCTTCTTCCTTCCTTCCTTCCTTCCTTCCTTCCTTCCTTCCTTCCTTCCTTCCTTCCTTCCTTCCTTCTTTCTCTTCCTCCTCCTCCTTCTCTTCCTTTTCCTCTTTCTGTCTGTCTCTGTCTCTCTGTGTCTCTGTCTCTCTCTCTGTCTCTCTCTCTGTCTCTCTCTCTCTCTCTCCCTTTCCTTCAATGAGAGTCTTGTATTTATTGAACATGCTCTTACACCACATCTACAATTCTTTCCAGGACTGGCCTTTCTCAGCTTGAACATGTCTGGCTGTGACTCCTCTTAAGATTCTTGGATGGGCTACCTGAGATGTTCTACAGGTAACAGCTTTATAAGACTCAAGGAGCAGCAAGTTAGTAAAGCTTAAAAGCAAGCAAGCAAACAAACAAAACGAAAACAAAAACAAAACCCAGCACATATAAACACATAGGAAGGGCTTTGCAAGTGGCAAATCAGGGTGACTCAATTCTTTCCAACTGTGATAATGATGCTTACATTCCAAAACAGCAGCAGAGTGAGTGGCTTTACTTTTGTTTATTGCTGCTGGCTTTAATCCCCTCCCCCACACACCTTGCTTTGTGGTCACCAGAACATTTTAGGGGAGGATGGCATATTGAGGACTCTTACAACCCACAGAATCCACATGTTCCTGGCATTTGTTCAGGGCACTGTGCAGAATGTAATGCCCTTCTGTATAAGATGCCTTAGGATTTAAGAGATAAATTAGGCAAATTTGAGGGGGAAAAATGAGATTAAGGGCACACGGTGAACAAATAGCCAGAATTTGACAGCTATTGTCCGGATCTACTCAGCTTCCTAAAATGCTTTTTACTTAAGTCTATTTCTTTCGCAAGTATCTTTGGGTATATGTCTCACAAAGGATCTTCAGTGGCTGTGTGGCTCACCATCCCTTCAGTTTATCGTTATTTGCCTCCTTCCTATAGGATGGCACTTAGGCAGGTTTCATTTTCTGTTGTTCAAATAAGTCTGCTTTTAACTTTTGAGTTGCTCGACTTTGATGTGTGTTTTACAGTATTCCATGAATTATGTGACCAGTTCTAATACAGAGATATTATATACAAGGCAAGTAACTGAGTGGCCAGTGTTTCCCACCAGACATGCCAGTCTTTAAAAGTACTATAGGAAAAAGTTCCCTGTTTCCCCAAGGCTTTGTGATCATTGCATTTTATAACTTTTTCTCCCTTTTCTTTCTTTTTTTTTTTTTAAGTTTGTTAGAAGAAGAAATGGGTCTCATCATTTTTATTTGCATCACGTTAATTTTTAAGCACCACAATCACTTTCCCCCTTTTAACTTACCAAAGCTAATTTCTTTTCATAAGGTCAGCTCCATGCCCGAAATGTGAAACTTTCATTAGATCCAGCTGCAAAAGCAAATGATAATAAAAATAAGTAAAATAAAGATCGAACAATAAAAAGTTAGGTGTTTTCCTGTTCTGTATTCTGAGCTGTTTTACACAGACACACAGACACACAGACACACACACAAACACACACAGACACACACACACACACACAGAAAGAGAGAGAGAGAGAAAGAGAGAGAGAGAGAGAGAGAGAGAGAGAAATACAGAGAGAAACCGAGACAAAGACAGAGAAAGACAGGGAACGAGAGATAGAGACAGAGGCAGAGAGACAGAGACAGATGATAGAAAGGGAGGTGGAAGGAAGGGGAAAGAGGGGTCTGGGGATATTCCAGAGCTTCTGAGGCATTCCCTGTTGTTGTTGGACTCCCACTCCCGAACTCCTAGGTCTCTGTTATCCTCAGTAACAGTTTTGATCTTAAGATCAGCATCACAGACAGCAGATAGGAAGAGCGAGATAACTGACTTGCAGTGAAGGGCTTTCTTGTGTTTCTAGCCTGGTGGCCAGCACTTAGCTTTATTGCCAAGATAAAACTGGAGATGTCTGTATGCCATATAGAGCAGTTTCTGCAGCAGACAGCTACTCTCTTCTCATTAGGGCTGGGGGGAGGGGTGGAGGGGGAAAGCTGGTTCAGCTCAGTAGAGGGAGTGAACAGGAGCGTGGAAGCCAAGACTCACATGAGGACAAAGAGGCAGGTGTGCAGCATCACACAAATAGGAAAATAGCATCAGCTGAAGCTTGGTTTGCTCTGATCCCAGTCTTCTCCACAGGTCTGACTTTCCATTGGCCCTTGTAGATTTTCCTCCTCTCCATCCTATGTCTTAGTATTTTCCAAGCCCAGGTCACATCTCTACGCCTCTGTGGCTTTCTGAGCATGATTGAACCAAGCACCTATGGTCTTGCTGACCACCTTTTCATATTTTTAATTGTTCCAAAGAGATTTCAAATTAAGTAAATCAGGACTAATGGCTTTTTTTCCCCTCACTGCTCGGCTTCCTTCACCAATCTAACTTCTCATACTATGTTACCTTAATTTAGGAATATATCACACTCACCGATAACCTTTCTGATGAAATATGGTATTTAAAGGTTCAGTGAGTATAACTTGCTCAAAAAAAGCATCATGTTTTGTTTATACCACCAACTTTAATGTTTTTCTATTAAGTTAGCAAAAAGTATACCTCAGGATAAGAACACTTAATGGTAAGATGCATTTTTATTTAGTTGTAAAGTTTTGATTTCAACAAATCATAAAAATAACCCTGTGCCACGAAGGACTATATCTCTGTAAATTATTGCATGTGGCTTGAAATCATGACTTAGACCAGTGGTTCTCAAGTCGTGGGTTGCAACTTCTTTGGGGATTGCATATTGTATATTCTGCCTATCAGATATTTATATTATAATGCATAACAGCAGGAAAATTACTGTTATGAAGTAACAGCAAGGTAATTTTATGGTTTAGGGGTCAGCACAGCATAAGGGACTGTATTAAGGGGTCACAACATTAGGACGCAGAGAACCGCTGACTTAGAATAAATCAAGTGCACAGAGTTGGGGAGTTAGGGAAACCAGTTAAGATAGAACGGCATGCTTCCTTCAAAGAGAACATTTCCTCATTTGCTCACAGATATGTAATTACAAATATGTAATGTAGACAAGGCATCTACTTTTCATAAACCACAATGTCACATACAAGGGTGACCCCAGAACTGCTAAAACTAAGATGCACCCTTTTAAGATGTTTTTAGCCTTGTCAGTAAGAAACGGATCATAAATGTTAGCCTGTAATCTTGATTTATCACTTGATATAGGTGAGAGAAAAACTCCACTAGCAGAAGTAATGTTTGCTTTGAGTAGCATCAATGGGAGCCCAAGAGAAGCTCTAAGCAGCCTTTGAACCTGCCCCCAGGATTACTGTTCAGTTCACAGTCTGTGCATTTAGGCAAAAGAGATATTTCTCATCTGTAAGAAAGGATAACAACTCTGACATCATACTTACTCATTGCATGTCTTCTATGTCCATAGGAGTCATTACAGATTTTGTTAAGCATAACAGGCCGTAATGTAGCCAATAACTTTGTTAAGTAGGCTATAAACTACGGCTTGATAAAATTATAAATGAACACAGTCTTTTATAGCTTCGGAATTACTGCAGATCACTCACTCAAGTGGGTCACCTGGCTCCACTTCCAGAAAGTTCTTGGAACTTCTTGAATTGTCAGGCTGAGGCTTGAAGAAGGAGAAACCCCTGGATTCCTGAGCTACAGTAACCTCAGGGGATCCAGGTGCTTGGGCGTTCTCGTTGCTGCTTGCCTGTGGAGGTTGCTCAGCCTAATGGTACCTCACTAGGGAGGAGGAGGGAAACCGTCCAGGAAGATGGGGTGGAAGATGTTTGGGTAAGAGGGTAAGAAGATGTAGAAGCAATCTTGTTTCTCGAGGTCAGTCCCTCTTCTGCTCCCTTTGTTGTGGGGTCAGTCCCTTGGTCATACGGGAGAGAGCAGGAGACTGGGAGGACGCCACCATCTTCCTTCTGTCTTTCCAAGTTGGTTTCTTCTCTTGGCTCTGAGAATCCTAAAGTTGCCAGAGTTAGAGGGACACAAGATCGGGTTCTGAAAGTGAACGCCAGTGGGGCTCTTCAGTTCAAGCGGGAGCTGCTCTCCTGTCCAGTCACCTGGCGTCCTTCAATTCTCCACGTTCATTCGGACCACACCTCAGCAATCCCATTCCTTTCCGTGTGCTTTTCTGTCCAAAGGCTTAATCTGAGTTATGGTTCCAGATTAACATTCCCACCAAAAACAACAACAACAACAACAAAATCACTGAAGTTCAGTTTGAGAAGCCTTTCTAGTTGATGCTGTAAAAAGTGACAGCTACTGAAGTACAGGAGCCTTGAGACACTAAAGAGAATATCGCCTTGATGCTGAAACTCTGGGGAGATATTCCAAAGGGAGACACTGATGTAAGATGTTTGGTTTCCCACCTGGGGACAAGGGACTGAGGAGCATATTTTACATACCAGGTTCTCCAGCATCCCTCAGTCCCTACCTCACATACCCTGCCCTCAACCTTAAATTTTCCAGACCAACGGCTGGACTGCCCTTCCCCCGGAGGCTCTTCTCTATATAATCCAGAAATTTGCAACCCCTCTCTCCTTCTCTCTTCATCTTTTCTTTTCTGTCTACATACAGGCCCTTTCTCTCTCCCTCCCCTCCTTCATGGTAACTTCCCCGACCTTGGCCTGTGGGGCCAGTGAACTCGCCCATCCAAGAGCAGCTTCCTAATAAACCTGCCTTTAATATTATCTTATCTGCTTCAAATTGGCTCATTTCACCAGCGGCGGAGAAATAACCTATCACACACCCTACCCTACCCCAGCTTTCAGACTATTGGAACAATAGACCTCCTTAATATGTCCTCATTCATTGCTGGGGGAAGGAAAGGGCTGAAGCCCCGGCTCTACTTAGAGAAGAAACTTGCTTTTCACACAGTCCTGAGTGCACAGTTAACATGTACATATTGTCTTAGTGAGGGTTACTATTGCTGTAATGAAACCCCACCAACACACAGCAAGTTGGAGAGGGAAGGGTGTGTTTGGCTTACACTTCCACATCACTGTTTATCATCCAAGGAGGTCAGGACAGAGACTCAAACAGGCAGAACCTGGAATCAGGAGCTGATGCAGATGCAGGGCTAGGCTTGCTCCCTGTGGCTTGCTCAGCCTGCTTTCTTATAGAACCCAGGACCACCAGCCCAGGGATGCTACCACCCACCAATCATTAATTAAGCCTTACAGATTGCCTACAACCCAATCTTATGGAAGCATATTTAAAACTGAGGTTCCCTGTGCTCAAATGACTCCAGCTCATGTCGAGGTGACATAAAACTATCCACACACATATTCCTTGGCTTTTTAATTTCTCTTCTCTATAAAATCATGACACTGCTATAAGAAAGGCAGAACAAATTAGGACCCTTTCTCTCCCCAGGTTTGACCAAACTGTAGATAAATCTATTTTTTTTCTCTTTGTCAATTTCCATTCCTCTCTTCTTTCAAAGTATAGAGAAGCTATGTGGGGAGTTTGTGAATCTAAGTGTCCTGTGATGAAGATGCTACAGGAGGAGAGAAAAGAGTCAGGTAGGAGGCTAGAGGATAACAACTGGTAGTGCATCCTCACTTTTCCAACAAGGAGCAAGATCCTTAGAAACGGTCCACCTCTCGTTTGTACAGGATACACTCACATGGACTCAGGTATTAGCAAGTCTTACTGTGCCAGTTGGAAAAGAATGGGGTCCAGTGTGGTGGGGAACATGGGAAATTGTTGAAAGGATTTACTCTTTAAAGTAGAAGAAAGGTTTATTCG
Organism: Grammomys surdaster; assembly: GCF_004785775.1. Lineage (NCBI taxonomy): Eukaryota > Metazoa > Chordata > Mammalia > Rodentia > Muridae > Grammomys > Grammomys surdaster. The sequence continues at coordinate 2,783,084 of NW_021604622.1, forward strand.
GTACATTGATAAAAGAGCAGTGGGCATGGAAGTCTCAGAAGAGCCTCTGGTGTGTGTATGGTCATGAGTGGCTGGTGGGGAGAAAGAAGGCTCTCCATTTAGGTGTTTGTCATTCTTTGGTTAAGATGAGCCACTTTTCATGATATTCCATACACACCATTTCCTCTATGAAAATGAGGACAAATTTATAGGACTATAGGTCACAGCTAATTTTTTTTTATTATTATTTTTCGAGACAGGGTTTCTCTGTGTAGCCCTGGCTGTCCTGGAACTCACTCTGTAGACCAGGCTGGCCTCAAACTCAGAAATCCACCTACCTCTGCCTCCCAAGTGCTGGGATTAAAGGCGTACCCCACCACTGCCCAGTCATCACAGTTAATTTTGTTTGGCCATGTCATTCCACTGTGGGTAGAAGACTGTGCATCTTTACCGTTTGGAGTTTACTTTCTAGAACAGGTTTGTACTGGGAAATCCAGTCCCTTTCTGGTTTCCAATCAGGGTCTTTTCCAACACTCGGGAGTCAAGTCTTCAATGAGAGCTATGCTAGGAGGATGAAGGGTCAGGGAGACAGAAGAGAGGACAAAAGGACCTGTATGATGAAGGAAGGCCATTCTAGTTAGCCTACTGTAATGAGCACTGTACAATTTGAGCATCGAGAAATGAATACAGGAGAGAGTACCATCATGGGACTGTAAAAAGGAAGTGCCTGGACAATGTGCTCCTGGGCTTAGCAACTATTATCAAAGGAGGAATGCAAGCATGGGTAACTTTTAAAGAAGCAAGCATAAGTACCATTTTTATATGGCCCTTCCCTGTGCTCATTCCGAGAAAGAACTCTTGGGAGTATCATGCTCACATTTATTCTTTCTTCTCCTTTAAGGAGAAGTCCATCAGAAGAAAACTTGCTAGGATGCCTAATGGTTGAAATATTGATGCCTGTGTCCCGGGTACATATTTGGCATTGATTTCAAGTAGGAAAAGGTTAAAGATTAAAGCAGCAAACGAAAGCGAGCTACATGAGAATATTTAATCAAACCTATGGAGAACAAGTTTTTTTGAGGTTTTGCCAAAAAGATTATCATGCATTATGAATCCATATTGGCTTTTTAATTTGGGTGCAGTATCTTATTTCTTTCAACTTTTCTGTAGTAGATCCAGTGGCCAAGAGCTTCTCTGCCTTTTGCTGACAACTGTCATAAAATGTGGTTGCCATTTGGTAATAAGAAATATTCATCTGGGATATATCAATTAATCTCTTCTAAAAGAGATTTTGGGGTATTAGTTGTTATTTTAAAAGCTTATTTCACCCAATTATATACTAACATATATTATAATGATAAATAAATCCAGAGTGTTTAGTGACGTTCAAAGTCTTATAACAGCTAGTAAGTTGAATTTCCCCAATTTTATATTAATGATGAACAATAGAAAAATTTAATCTAGATAAAATAAAATACATAAAATTCTCATTAAAGTACATATTTTGCTGTCTAGAATTGATATGCTAGTCTATAAATGATTATCAAGCATAGAAGTATATCATACTAGTATAAAATTCTATGTAAGATGGAATAGCAATGAGTTAAAAAAAGGGAAAAATGAAATTTAAAAAAGATAGTTTGTCTATGAGCCTTTTGAATAGATGATGTTGACATTTCTGTATGTTACATTAAAGAAGGTATATGTTTTTCAATCATTTAAACTTATAGAGTAATTATGCATCTTAATTTTAAAATATGTAAGGAGAATTACATGAAGAATTACATTTTCATTTTTCCAAAAATTCTGGGAGGCCCGAGAACAAAAGCCTGTGTAGCACTCTGTCCTAGGAAGGAGGTAGAAGTTTGTAAAGGGAAGGGTGAGAGAGGAAGTGACAGTCCCTGCTGCACTGGTTCCTGGGGCAGTGCCATATCTACTCCAGTGCTGCCTTGTTGTCAGGGTGACTTGACTGGCTTTCTAAGCCAGACTATGAAACAGACTTCCCCTGAGTGCAAACATTTCATACTACTTTGAACTTGCTCAAGCTGATGTTACAGTGGACTAGATTGACATATCGCCTCTGCACTGTATCCTGCGGTTTATCCTACAAAAGAGAGGGTGGTAGGGAAATGTATTTAAAAAAAAATCTTGTTAGAGCAGAGAGATGATAGATGAGGAATCCAGAAATAGGAGAGTCAATCAGATGTCTGCTCAACCCCAGCGCTAAAATCTTGGTAAAGCTGTCATTTGGATGAAAGCTGTAATTTTACAGAATCACATGCTAGACCCTGTAGGATGCATGGACCGCCACCCTATAACCCTTCATTCTCCAGAGCCCTAGGAGATGCAGAGTCTAGCTTTTCTCCTGCACCAGGTTCTCAGGCTCACGGGGGCCTCTCAATCTCCACTGTGGAGGCTGTTCCCGTCTGTCTGACCACAGCCACTCTCTGCTAGTGCTGCCTACTGGGCACAGCTCAGTGGCCTTTACTGAGGTCCACACAGTCTGGCCCTTGGCACCGTGTTTTTGCCAGCAACTTCTTGGACAGAAGGTACACCGAGTTCTCTGGGCCAAATGACAAACTTCACCTTCAGATGTCAGTTTCCCAAGCTCCCCCAGAAGTTATTTTCCATGGTATGCCCAGCTCTAGCAAGGACAGGCTGTACCTTCAGTGTTGATTTCGGCACTAAGCTGGCAGAAACAAAGCAGGTGGGAGGAAGGCCTGAGGCCCCCGGAGACAGACTGCTGGCAACCAACAGAGCACACAAGGGAAGGGAGTTTATAGGTAGCCTCACCCATGCAGCTTCCCAAGGCTTAAAGGCTAAAATTATTAAGATGTGGCAGTGTGGTGTGGTATCTTGAAATGAAAACAACTATGTCACTCTGCCCTTGACATAACAGAATCTTGAGTCCCCATGTGACGGGAGAGTGAAATCAGGGCTTTCCATCAGCAGTCTTCAAGGGGAAGTGTGAGGTCAGCAAGGTCAAAGCTCTTTCCATTTGGATAATAAGTCGGACCTCTCTTAAGTGTATTCTGGCATTTTCCAGAAATTCTGTGACATAGGGAAAGTTCTTTGTCCTGGTGATGGCAGTTACTGCAACAAAATGCCTGAGATGATGGAAGGAGAGGGAAGGTTTGTTTAGGCCCATGCCTCTTTAGAGTGTCCAGTCCACCTGGAGTTGACTGGTCCTGTGGCTTTGGCCCTGTAGCTCAGAGCTTATTATAGGGCAGGGTCTTTCGGTGGAATAGAGCTACTTACCTCACAGCGACTAGGAAGTACAAATAGAGAAAGAAATTGGTCCACATAGAGATAGAAGATCCCACCCAAGCCTTGCCTTTCTCAGGTTTCTGCTACCTTCCATGAGAGCCAAGCTGGGACCAAGACTTCAGGACACGGGTCAGTTTGGTTTCAGACCCTGGACAAGGGACTGAGGTACATATTTTACATACCAAAGCAGACCTGGCTTTCAGGTTCTCCCAGTATCCCTCAGTCCCTACCTACCTTCCTGCTGTCCTTACCCCAGAGGGGTCCCCCGTATTTAATTTTGTGCTCTCTCTCTCTCTCTCTTTCTCTCTCTCTCTCTCTCTCTCTCCCTCCCTCCCTCCCTCCCTCCCTCCCTCCCTCCCCTCACTTCTCCCAGTACTCTTGCCCCGTTCTCTCTTTCTCTCTCCTTCCCCTCTTCCCTTTTCCCATGGCAACTTCCCTGTCCTCGAACTTGCCCACCCCAGAGCAACTTCCCAATAAACCTGCATATAATATAATATAATATAATATAATATAATATAATATAATATAATATAATATAATATAATTAATATAGTCTGACTTGAATGGCTCATTTCACCGACGACAGAGAGATAACCAGTCTTTGAAGAGCATTCCAGAACTAAACTACAAGAAGATGACAAAGTTTATATTTATGTACACATGCGTGCACACAGTGTGTGTGTGTGTGTGTGTGTGTGTGTGTGTGTGTGAGAGAGAGAGAGAGAGAGAGAGAGAGAGAGAGAGAGAGAGAGAGAGAGACCTGGCCTTCTTTTCTACATAGTAAACATCAATATAATGCACCTACCTCTCTTACCTGTGGGTGACAATGTTTTAAGACAGTAGATACAGTAGATACCTGAAGCCGCATTTAGTATCAGGACCTATGTCATCGCCTCCTCTTCACACATTCACAGCCATGTTAGAATTGAATTTGTAAGTTAGGCATTACAAAGGATTAGCAACAACAATGAATAACTTTGACTCATTATGTACAATAACAAAAAATGATTTAAGATTTACATGGTTTGTTTCTTTGATCTTCCCACTGATATTTTTTGGACAATGGGTAACTAAAGCCACAGCAAACCAATCTATGGATGTAGAGCTGGGGGGTTGCTGTTATTACAACCCAACAGAGAGGATAATAAAAGAGCGCTATGACCAAAAAGATCTTGTTTCAGAATAAGCTTCCAGAAGACAGTGGAGAAATTGTTCAAGGTCGCCCAGAACTCAAGTCAAACACAGGCTAAGCTAAGCACCAGTTTTACCCATGGAAATCACCATATATGTACTTTGCTTCATGCATGCAGAACAGAGGTCACCCAACCCATATTGGCTTCCCTCCTGCATACCTAGCCTGAGGAGAAGGGCTTTGTAGTGTAAAATCACCGCTATGATGGTTCTAGACATGGGTGCTGGGCTCCATGCTGCCATGTGTCAGCTTCCCTAGATGGAGCCTGGGCACCCGGGGCCAAGTGCAACTGAAGTAAAGCCACTGAGTGAAACAGACGGACCAGCAGCAGGCTCACTTTGGACTTCAAAGCCCCCACTCTGGGGGATAGTGAGAAGTCCTACTGTGAGAAGACTAAGATGCACCTGAGAGTTTCCAGACAAACCAGCATACAGGAAGAAGTTTTCCAATTATCTAGTGCATATGCTGGTTCAAACTGGCAGTGGAATTATAGGAACTTGCTGATTGGCCCACACAGAACCTGCCCGGGAATGCAGCATTAGCAAGACAAACACATGTCATTCTCTCCCAACAGGATCTAATCCTTCTTTTTCAAATGCCAATGGCTAGAGGGACAGTGTGATCTAGTTAGAGTCACAAAGCCAGTGGGAAACAGAAGATCTACCATGTGCCCATTAATGGGGTAGGGAAGGATGGAGGCACATCAAAAATACGTGGTTGGTGATCCCAGTGAGCAAACATACTGTCTTATGAGATGAGAGATTTATGCCCAAGAATCAGTGAGAGTGTAACACATTTTTTTCTTACCTCCAGTATTGCCTTACCGGGGATTCTGGTAGGCCCCTCCCAGGGACCTAGTAAAAGGGAGCTAGCAACAGCTTATGTCATCTTCTGCCGCCATTACTACTGTGTTGTCACCAGGTGCGGGTGGACTGCCGGTTTTGAAAGGACTGCTAGCTTCCCTCATTCTCTTTCACCCCCCTATGACCCTCCCCCAAGTCTCTCTTGCTCTCTCCCTAGGGTGGTCTCTCTTTCTGTCCTTCTCTGTCCCTCCTTGTCTGCCTCTCCCTTCTCCAAGTCTTCACTCCCTTTCCCCCACAGTAAACTTCCCACATATCAGGCCTATCTTCTTTCTAGCACATTGTGATTTCTGTGGGATGGGGGTGGGGGAAACGGACACCTTGGCATGGGCCCACAGGTGCCCCCTTACTCCCCTCTCCCCTCCGCCCCCGCCGCCTCCAGGGCAGGTTTCCATCATTCAGTGGCTTTGTTTATGCAGCCTAACCTCCTTTAATTCCTTATAATTTAGTTTATCAGAGTTACACAGGTAAGACCAATGAGAGTTAGCTCTGCCAAAATGGTAAATTTAAATTGGCATTTCCACCACACGCCTGTGATTTTCAAACCACTGTAAGGTTGGAAAACAGCAAGTAGAAACGCCAAGAATCAGAAACAGTCTATATGTCTCTTGACATTCTTTCCAGCCAGAAATACAGGGTGCCAGCACACTTGTTTGAAATCCAGCAGATGTTTGAGGATTTAAATAAGAAAGAAAAAAATGAGAATGCAGACTGAAGTGGAAAATTGGAGTAGAGTTTGGGTCTTTGAAAAAGTTCAGAGGCAAAGGCAGTATAAATTCAGGCAGAGTGGATTAAGGCCAAAGGAAGAATTATGTAGGTTGATGGGGACGAGCAAATCCAAGAATAACAAACAACTTTATTGAGTGCTTACTATGTGTTGAGCTCCCAGTTAATGGTTTCCTATGAATTAACTAACTCCTTTAATCCTTGAACCATCCCTGCATGACCAAGCAGAGGCATAGAGTAGTTAAATCATGTATTGTTCTGACCTGTGGCTAGTTATTTTACAGTTTTCAATGTAAACTCCAGTGTCACTTTGGTATGTGTGGTTTCCTTCAATATCTGAAGTCTTTTCAGCAGTCAGCCATCCACAGAAGGGCAGTTTCCCTCAGTTCCCTTCTCTGCCATGTTTTGAGGGTGAGTCTATCATCACTCTGTTGATCTCTTTCTCTCTCTCTCTCTCTCTCTCTCTCTCTCTCTCTCTCTCTCTCTCT
>NW_021604622.1:2789605-2799414 GCF_004785775.1 Grammomys surdaster
TCTCTCTCTCTCTCTCTCTCTCTCTCTCTCTCTCTCTCTCTCTCTCTCTCTGTACTGGAGTAACTTTTATAAGCAAGGTTCTTGCTGGTAAAGTTGAAACAGCAAAATGAGACCAAATTTAGAGCGCTAAATTGAGGGGGACAGTTTTGTATCTGTTGGATTTTGACAGATTTAAACATGTTGATTTTGTTGATAGCTTATTTTTGTGATTGATAGGTTATTTCTCCACAGTGAAATGAGCCAGTTCAAGCCAGATTAGATTGCATTAAAGGCAGGTTTATTGGGAAGCCTATGGGCAAGTTCATAGAGTCCCAAGGATTGAGACCAGGGGAGTCGCCATGGGGAGAGGGGAGGAGAATAAAGAGAGGAAGGGTGCACATGAGCAGAAAGAGAGAGCAGGAGAAGGGAAGGGGAGGGGAGGGGAGGAGAGGGGAGGAGAGGAGAGGGGAGGGGAGGGAAGGGCAGGATTATATAGGGAGGAGCCTCTGGGGGAAGAGCAGCCCAACCCCTGAGCTAGAAAGTTCAAGGCTGGGGGCAGAGTATGCCAGGTAGGGGCTGAGGGATTCTGGGAGAACCTGGAGGCCAAGTCTGCTTTGATATGTAAAATACACACCTCAGTCTCTTGTCTTGGGGTCTCTAAACCAAACAATGGTAACATGCACATATTGGTGACATTGTGGAGGAACTGTTATAGCTCTGATTGACAGAGATTTCCAACATCTACTAACTACTGTGGGCAGCAGTTCAAAGGAGTGGGGATGGGATTTATTCTCAGGCCACTAGCTCCCTGCTTAGTATGCTGTACCACCTATGAAGACAGCTGATGTGATGTGGACCTGTCATTGTGATAGGCTCTAGAATCACCTAGGAGACAAAACTCTGGGCCTATCTATGAGGGAGTTACTAGATCAGGTCAAATGAGGTGGAGAAAACTCCAAATATGGGTAACCCCATTCATTCCTACACTGAGTAGCAAAGGGGAAACAATTGAAGCACCAGCTTTCACCTCTGCTTCCTGTGTGGACCCAATGTGATCAATCGCTCCACTCTTGCTACTATGTTTTCCCTTGTAGTGATGAACTTCATCACTTTGAACTGTGATCCAGAATAACCCTTTCCTTCTCAAAGTGACTTCTGTATGATGCTTCATCACAGCAGTGATGAAAGGTACTCATGAAGCATTTGTGAAGAAGCAGGGTGTTCAGGGACAGGGATCCAGAATACAGAGATAGTGATGTCAGTTCCTTAAGAGAAAGAGTCCTTCCAGCTGGACAAGGGGAAGGAGGAAGTTGATGGGAGATGATAGATGTTCTAATGAAAGTGGGGCTTCTAGCTCAGTGGTTGTCAACCTGTGGGATGGCTCAACCCTTCTGGTGGGGGCGGGGTCTGAACAACCCCTTCACAGGGGTCTATACGGAATATCCTGCATAGCATATATTTACATTACAATTCATAACAGTAGCAAAATTACAGTTATGGAGTAGCAATGAAATAATGTTATGCTTGGGGATCATCACAGCACGAGGACCTGTATTAAAGGGTTGCAGCATTAGGAAGGGTGAGAACCATTGTTATAGCTGGTGAGTTTTATTTCATTGGAGAAGTAAGATCCAAGGATCTTGGATTGAAAGTCAAGGGTGTGAGGTTTATAGTGGCTGAAACTCCGTGACAGTGACAAGAAAGCCACTTTTGTTTGTTCCATTCATATTCTTATGTGAATCCAGGCTGCCTGGGACCCTATGTATGGAGCTTGTCAGCTGAGGCGCCTTGGAGGCTGTGTGAAGGCAAACTTGGTACCTGCAAATAATGGGGCTTATCCAACTGGAAGTCTGCCTGTCCTTCAATCGAACAGTGACAGAAGTGCAAAGAGTAAGACAAAAAAACAAGGAGACTGAGACACATGTTCAACAGAATTCCGGTCGTCTTCAAGCAGACATTGGTAGGACACTTTCCTGTCCTTTCCCAAAGTGACTTGGAGAGTTCAGGCGGCTCATGGTCAAGTTTTAGATTTCCTAGGGGTCAAAGAGTAGCACAGTGAGTTTGATGTGTGTGTGTGGGTGGGTGGGTGGGGGAGACAGAAAGACTCTTGCTTTTGTTTCTCTGCTGGAGCTGATGAATAATTCAAGGCAATGCTGTGTCAGTCAGCTGTGCCAGAGGAACCAGCTTGGAGCAGAAATGCAGGATCATCACCATTGGGTTGCCATGGGAGTCCGTTCTCAAAAGAAGGGTCTTCTCTCCATTTTGTGCTTTCCTGGCACTGGTCTTACTGTCTCCCAGGGAGCCATGCTTCTTTTTTTGGCAAGAGGATGAATGCCTTTTACAGACAGGCCCTGAAAGAACTTCAAAACTCGGGGAGAAAGCAACATGAAAGAAGACGCCAACTGGCTCTCTCTTGGGCATTTGCACTTTGCTGAGAGAACAGAAGAGAAACATAGTCAAGCGGAAGAAGAGACAGGAAACACAGGCTGCCTAGCTGGGAAGTCCCAGGACCTGGTTGAGCTGCTCTATGGCCTGTTCTCAACAAAACCATGTGGCTTTCTCCTCCACTAAGAGACAGGTCTTTTCCTAGAGGGCAAAATCCACTTAACAAACCTAAGTGAGCAAGAGCTTACTGTGGCCTAGAGTTATTGATTCTCAGAAGTCAAGAGCCCTCAGCATGACTCCGTCTCCATGAGTCCATCTATAATTGGCCTCTGTACTAGAATATCAACTATCTAGATTGGATAACTAATAATCAGTGTGTCTGAACTTTGCCTCCATGTCCAGATGCTCACTGCATTATTTCACGGCACCAAGAATACCAATGGAGCCCTGGGACACTCCCCTAAAGAAACACTATGCAGAGATCCTGGGAACAAAGCCTGCTGTCCCAGAACCTTCTCCAGCAGAAAGCAATCCCATTCTCCTCTCTTGCCATCCAACCAAGCTTTCTCTCTACTGTCCTCATCCTGTGAAAGAATGTCCCGATGAATCACACACCAGGCCAATGAAAAGAATGTGTGTCAATTAAAGGGAAGTAACAGAGAAGAGTATGTTCAGACTGTTTACAGCATTGATGTAGATTGATAAAATTTCATAATATCAACTTAGTCATTAGCTGATCTGCGAAACATCAGCAGGCCAATGCAGATCTTTCACCGGATGCTGATCTTCTTTAATCTGTGGTGACATTCTCCAAACTACGGACACAAGACAATGGCCAAGTGTATGCAGATGTTCCACGATGAGCCAATCCTCTGACAACCAGACTCATTCTTAAAGTCAGCTGCTCCAATCATTTTTTCACTTTTGTTTTGGAACGAGGTGTTATTTCCCTTTGTTTTCCCAAACCCATGCTTCTGAGGATAGGGAAATGGCAGCAAGGAAATCGTTAAGTGTGAGTGTGTGTGTGTGTGTGTGTGTGTGTGTGTGTGTATGGGTCTCTGTGTGCCTCTGCATGTGTGTGTGGCTGTGTGTATATCTGTGTACGTGTGTGTATGGGTCTGTGTGTGTGTATGAGTGTCTGTGTGTGTCTCTGGGTGTCTATGTATGTCTGTGTTGGTGCTAGGGACTAACTAACTTTATGTATCTCTTCAAATTACTGGGTTTGCATCCTTAACTCCCCCCTACCCCCCCCCCACTCGTAATGTATTAGGAGTTTGCCAGTTGGCAATGTTTCATTTGTCACTAAGGCAGAGCCCTGTGAATGGGATTAGTGACTTCTCAAAGCTACACAGAAAGCTTTCAGTCTCTCCTTTCCACATAGCCAGACAACAATTTGCAGTCTTCAAGGAGGCCCTCAGCAGGTCCTTTGTCATGCTGCCTCCCTAATCCTGGGCCTCCAGCTCTGTAAGAAATACTTCTTCTGTTGCTTAACTCCATTTACTTCCAAATGTTTCTCATAGACAGAGCAGACTAGGACAGCTGGGGAGTGCACCCTGGAGGAGACACTGCCTGCTAGAAATGGTCATAAGTATTCACCAGGCCCCGATGGCCATTCATCAAGCAAAGTTCAGGCCTTCACAAAGTCGATGGGAGTTAGGAATTTGAGACAATAATATAATAACTAGAGCCCATTCTGTGACTAATGTCTATTTATTACAAGATTTTTCTTTTTGGATTTGGTTGCTTTTAGTTGTAAGTTTATAAAATATGCAAATAAGAGGAAGAATAACATAGATTCACTTAATAAAATATAGGAGAATGTAATTGCTAGTCTATTGATGAGAAAATTAGTGAGTTTCAAAGAAGGGTGGTAAGTCTGAAGCTGGGGAGGGACACAGGAAAGACATTCTGGGGTTGTCTCTTCCTGATGGTAGCTCCAGGGGGAACTATGTCAGCTGAGTGGGAAGTAACTTGTCCAAAGGTCTGCCCTCCTTCAAGCTATCATGTGATTGGGTGTCTCTTTGGAGATTTTAGGATCATAAGGTAAATTCTTTAGGCTTTGTCCCAGCTATACTGTGGAGATACAGTTGGGCCAGGAGCTGCCCTTGCCCAGGGTTTATGAGGCAGGGGAGGCAGAGGCTTCATGGTTGTGGTGGCTGGCATACGCGTGCAGAAGAGGTGGATCTGGGTAGAGCTGCCTCAGATTCTGGTCCATGGGGTAAAACAATGGAGACCCCTGACTACAATTGCAGCAGCGACCTCCCGTTCTTTGGATATGATGGACAATGATGCCTTGAAGCCCACACTCTGTTGACAGTTTCCCTGATAAAATCTACCTCAGCTCTGCCAACTGGAAATACATAGAGTGTTTCTGTTTCCTGTGCTGACCCCTGAGAAGCAATACCCTGGCGAAGTAATTAAAAACTATAGATAAATAGCCCCATAGGGAAATGACAAGTAGCTGTATTCTGCAACATCCACTGTGTCTCTTTGTTAGCCTTTGGCAACCAGAGCTCTATTCTGACAGACAAGTCTATGGGACACAGAGACTCAGCCCTTGCTGTCACATCAGTGACTTTGACTTGTCACCTCCTTAACTGACCTTAACAAGGTTCCTTTCACATCTACCATTTCTACAGCCTCCCTTCTCTGCTTTTTCCCTCTGAATCCTTTCTTTTCTAGCCCCGCCCAACTGGTTGCATCATGGGTCATCTGTACCTGTGTTTATGCTTTCTCTTTCAGGAAAAAGTGGTTTTTCTCCTCCTTTGTTGTCATTTTTTATTATTAATTAAGAAAAAAGTCCTAAAATCAAAGTAAAGATAGGCATCATGGTACACCATATAGAAGTTTGCAGTGGAGCCAATCATGCATTGCCCAGCCCAATGACCATTACAGGAAAGGAGCTCAGTAAACAGTTTTGGGAGTTTGACACGCAAAAGAAAGCAGTTCGTGACACCCAAAGGCTGGGCTAAAAGCACATATAAGTGGTCCACATGTCAACCCTCTTCCCATCTCCCTTCAGCTCTTGCCTGTTTACCTCATTAGAAAAATAATGTTTTGTTTTGTTTTGGTTTTTTTCTCTTTTCTTGGCCCTATCCATGAGGCAGGAGACAAGCTGCATTAAGTCTCATAAACTAAGAATAGTTCTAGAGATTTAACTGCCCAGGGTTTTGGAATGAAACTAGGTTAAACAACGAAGCAACGTTGGCACCTTCTAAAGTTTCTGAGAACTTCATGTAAACAGGTCTTTCAGCATCCTGGAGATATTTCCATGACCTCTTCCTCTCCCCCTTCCTTCTCCTTCTCCTCCTTCTCCTCCTCCTCCCCTAATTAAACCTGTTATTCCTTGAATACTAGCCTCCTTTCAAAAAATGTCTTACTTAGGAGTATTGTTTTTATGTTGAAGTAGTAGTACAGAAAGAAGAATATTCAAAACTTAATCTTTTCCATTTCAGTTTATCTAATAGGCAATTATAATTTTACCCTTATAACCATTGCTTAGTCTGTGGTTTCTGTACAGAAGCCAACTAATTAATGAAGAAATGGGGTGGCATGGATTCACAATGGCACACTGTACCCCACCAACTTGCCCTTAATAGGAAATTGGAGAGCATAGCATGAAAGGCTCATTCTGAGATGTTGGTTTAAATACTCTGAGTCAAGTCGGGCTTGGTGGTACATACCTGAAATCCCAATCCTTGGGTGATTAAGGTTGGAGGATGAGTTTAGGTTCCAAGCCAGCCTGGGATACATAAACAGACCTTCTCTCAAAAACTAACCACCCAGCCAAACAATAATGGCCTGTGTGCCTGTGGTACAAGAAGCAGTTATGGAAGACCTACCTGTACCTGCTTAATTGGTTACTCACACTGAGCTATGGTTAGTCATTGAATAATAGAAGCATGCCCTTTCCTTCACTTAGCAGGGCCTTGGCCCAGGGCACATGAAAGAGAGAAGCGAAAGACAGATTTCTGTCCCTGCTCACTCTCTTGGCAGGAGCTGAAGTGCAGTGTTCTAATTGCAGTTGTATTTGGAATCCTGCTAAGTTATCCAGAAAAACTGGTTGGTGACATGCCTTGTAAGATGCTTAAGTCTATAGAGCCCTAAGCTGTGTAATCTGCATATTGAAGAAGAGGACACTGAAAAGTCAGATTCTAATACAAGAAGCAGTGGGATTAGGAGTCAGAGAGAAACATCATGCAACCCGGAAGAGACAGACAAGGCAGAGAAAGACAAGCAGAGAGTAAAGAGGAGGGGAAAGAGAGAGTTGGAAGAAGGAAGAAAGAACAATAGATTATTACATAAAAGTAGAAATTATTTCAGAAACAATACTAACTGCTTCCAATGCTTCTGGAAGATTGTAATAGGTCCTGGCTTAACTAGTTCATTCTAGAACAAAAAGGGGCAAGCAACTATTCAGGTGGATAAGTACATGCTTTTGTGTGTGAGATGTGTGTGTGTGTGTGTGTGTGTGTGTGACAGAGACAGAGAGACAGAGAGACAGAGAATATATGTATAACCTTAAACAAGGTGTGAGAAGCCTGTATTAACTAAAACAAACAAAAGCTTCTGACTTTTAGCCTAGGGCAGTCTCCACAGAAGCTGAAGGAGAAAAGCTTCAGCTAGTGAGCTCCAAGATCAGTTCAGAGGAGGAGGCCCTCCAGGGGGATGCATAGCTTCCTTTTGTAGTGCACTGCCCTGTGCTGGAGCTTGAGTCCTGGGCCATGAAGAATTCATAAGAAAGAAACTAAGAAGACATTGATTTTGAGGTAGGTCGAAATGAAGGGCTGGGCCAGGACCAGGGCCAGGATCTCAGACCTTGCAATATTTTGCCTTCTGGGAGAGTGTCTGTAGGCTGATGATAATGATGACAGTTGGCCAGGAGCCTTTGCAGACACATTTCCCAAGCATTTCCAGACTTAATGAGTCCATAGAGCCTCCCACAGGCCAGAGCTGTCGTGTTAGTCCTAAGTAACTACAGTCAGGCATGAGGAGGGTCTCAGTGAGTGATGGTGACAGTTGAGGGACTATCTCAGTTTGAATTCTCACATTCCTTGCTTGGAATGGCTCAACCAGGAGGTGCAGGCCAAAGAATGCCTGCATGTGTGAGATTTCAAGAAAGGCAAGAGAATACTCCATGTGTGTCTTTACTTCCCGGTCCTTGTTCTTGTTAATAGCTGCCGTCTGAGCCTGCTACCTCTGCTTGTTACAGCAGGTGCAAGCTATACCATGTAGCTGCCCAGAACTGCTGCAGTAAGCTCATGAGGCTCAAAGTCTTTTAGCTGTTTTGGTTCTGAGTCTCCAGAGAGAAGACCGATCATTCTCCCAGACCCCTTTGCAGCTAGACATAGGCATTGGCCAGGCCCCTTCAGATGGTCCAGAGAAGACGTTAACTTTGAGGTGTGGTAGCACATGCCTGTAATCCCAGCACTTGGGAGGTGGAGACAAAAATATTGGGACCTCAAGGCCGGCCTTGGCTAAATAATAAGTTTGAGATCAGCCTGGGCTACACGAGACACTTCTCAAGGAATCAGTCAATCAGTAAAATAAGACTCTGATTTGGATGAATGTCTGTGAAGTGAGGATTGAGTAGATTTTTGATAGGGATATTAAAGAGAAGGTACTTTGTAAAGGCATAGGGTATGGGGAGCCCCAGAGAATGTCTCATTGCTGGGTATAACAGTAGGGCGTCTTCTCTGACTGACTGTGATTGGGGAATCTTGGTATAGCTGAGTAGGGTCCCAGATAGTTTACCTAAAAACCAAGGCAGTGACCACAGTCAAGGTTCTTCTGGTACATTTTATTATTTTTCACCAAGAATTCAGTGATTAAAACAAATACTTTTATTATAACCTATTAGAGACAATTCGTAAAAGAAAAATGTGCCTATCTCTATTTTTATACCAAAAGTAGGTATCTCTGAGAAGCGTAGTAATACATACAGCCAGCTACAGGAGTGCACCCAGAATAAAGCCAGCCCTACCTGGGTTTTGGATCTCTAGTTCACTGGCTTTGTTTGTTGGTTCTGTGTGCTTGTTTTCTACCACACAACCATGCCTTTGTGAGAAGAGCCGCAGCATTTTAAGCTGGATTGGAGGGGGAGTGGTCAAAAACAATTTGTAAGTGCTTCCAGTGACTGCCATTGGTCCATCCCATGGCTGTCATTGGTCCATCCCATGGCTGTCATTGGTCCATCCCGTGGCTGTCATTGTTACATCCCGTGGCTGCCGTTGCTACGTCTCATGGCTGCCGTTGGTGTCCTCATTTGACTGAGCACAGTAGCTGTAGGCAGGCCAAGGAAGGCACACTGGCTTCAAGGGCAAGAATTAAAGGTTTCTGAAAAAAAATGCAGCAATTATTCTAGGCTTGGGGACTCATCCCTAGAATCCTACCATTTGGGAGTCTGAGGGAGAAAACTCGTCATGTATTCAAGGTCTGCCTAGGCTAAAAACAAATTCTAGGTTATTCTAGACTATAAAGTCAGATCCTGCCACAAACAAACAAAAGGAGTTTAATCCAAAATTTTATGTATTTTAGTCCATAATCAAAATTAATATAAGTTCTATGAGTAAAAATTTAAAAATCAAAAGAAGGAAAAAATTTTTTCTTTTGCCTTAGATTTTGAAATCTAGTTACCCTCTCCCTTCAGAGAATATGTGCATAATATTTTAAAATAAATTAACAGCACAGATTAAGCTACCTAACTGCCTGCTTGGGTGTTCAAAGCTGACTCTCTTCCGCCTGGTGTTCAGCAAAATGCACAACATCTTCCTGGGAGCATTCCTGAGCCCACAAATTTGGATTAGATCAGAATCTCCATGTCCAAACCTGTCTGAATTTTGAAGAAATATTAACTCTGGCTGAATCTCTAAAATAACAGAGGGAAGAAGGCCAAATTAAATACAAAGAGACATAAGCTCAAATTTTCACAAACCTCTGGGCAGATGGCCATTCAGCGTCTGTGAATAGACACCTTGGTAAGTCACAGGATAGTGTAATTAACTTCTTCTGACACTTTGTGCCAGAGGCATAGCTAGCTTTTGAAACAGTTGATGTTTCTTGTCACAATCCCTATGAGGTAGGAACTCATTGGAGGAAGTGACATTGAATGACATTCTTATTAACAAAGTCAGCACAATCCTGGATCTCCAACATGCAGGGCTGGGGTCCTTCTATGCAAAGTTCAGAAAGCTGAACTGCTGGCCCCCAGAAAATCAGAACTTCTAAAGACTATGAAGCTTGGACTTCCCAGCAGGTCAGTGGGTATTGCTGGGTGAAGGATACTGCTTCTGTTTGATGATTGAGAGACGGGGAGGAGGAGAGGGAAGGAGAGGAAAGGGGAAGGGGGAGGGGAGGGGGAGAGGAAGAGGGAGAGGGAGGAGGAGGGGAGAGGGGGAGGGAGGGGGGGGGGGCGGGGGGGGGGGCGGCCGGCCAATAACGACACA
>NW_021604622.1:2799814-2817823 GCF_004785775.1 Grammomys surdaster
GGGAGGGAGAGGGGGAGAGGAAGAGGGAGAGGGAGAGGGAGAGGGAGGGGAGGGGAGGGGGAGGGGAGGGAGAGATGAATTCCAGGACAGCAGATTCTATGCAGTGACTCAGAGCAGATGACCATTATCCACCATGTTGTCAAGTTTGCTCAGTACCTAAAGATAGTCTCACTCATCTTCATTACATAATTCTGAGGTTCTATCATAAGAATTCATTTACAATTTTCTCAATACAGATGAGAAAATGAGGCCCAGTTAAATAATTTCAACAGTCAAACTGGACTAGACTCAGGTTTTCCAATCCTCGGGTAAGGGTCATATTTTTGTGTCTTATAGTTGTGCAAAACAGACATAATGCTGCACAGGGCATGTGCTAAAACTTAGCTCCATTATTTCAGGCTGGGAGACCTTCCTGTTGGATGTGAAGGCCAGAGGGCAAAGCCAGCATTTTGAGAGCCAGATCTAGTTTACTGAAATGTTTTCCCCCTCTCAATTTTCAAGTGTTTGAAAAAATTTGAACATGTCAACGTATTTTAAGACGAGAATTTTCACCAGCAAAATCCAGATTTCTGGCTTTTCTCAAAATATTCCAAGATTGGGACACACTGGAGCCACTCTCACACAGGGCAGTGCTTGGCTTGAGCATCTGGCGTGCTGGGGCTCTTGCAAGACTGATAAAATACACAGATGTGTTGTCTCCCTCTAGGTGACATTTGGGATCTTAAGAACATCCATCCATTGTGGCATCACTTACACCACTGACAATTGCAAACATCATAAATCTGCCTTTTATTTATCATTTTTCCCTTCTTTTCCTCCTTTTCATTCTGTCATCTGGTCTTTCTTCCTCCTTCTTTTACTTAGATTTTCTACAGTGTCCCTTTACTGGTATACTAGTTGACTGGACCTGTGGACATCCAACCCTGTTTAGAAATACACTGTCCTTGGGGACATCTTTATTCCTTTAACTTCCTGTCAAGACAGGAAGCTGAAGTTGGTGTCTCTTATTACAGACCATGGACATAAATGGTAGTCTCCCTGAAACAAACTCATATACTGTTATTGAACAAGGCAAATAAATCAGTCAACACAAGTTGTGGGGTTTTTTTATTATTATTTAATTCATTTAAAAACATGTTTATGACAAGCACAACACAACTGATCAAATTGAAAAGTTTAACTCAAGGAATTATTAAAAAGTGAACATGACTTAGCAATATCCAATTCAACAAGTAGAATACTGACAATAGTCTCAAAACTCCACTGTAATGTCCAACCTACCAATCACTACCATCACCTTCTCTCCAAGGGTAATCATTTTCTTATTCAGTTTTAGCTGACCGTGAATTTCTCATAATGGAATGTAGAGTGTATAACCTTTATTTTTTAAATTATCTGTTTAATTATTTGTAGATGTGAGCCTGCCCAATATATGTCTACACGTGCAGAGCATGCAGATATCAGAAGAGGGGTTGGATCCCCTGCATTATAGAGTTATAAAGACTTATAGACAGTTGTGAGCCACCACATGAGTCCTGGAAACTGAACCCATGTTGTCTGTATAAGCAGTAAACTTATACTGCTAAGCCATATTTTCAGTTCCAAGTACATAATTTTTAATATCTGACTTTTGAAAAGTAATACTTTTATTTATCTGTTAAATTTTGCATACATTTATTCAATGGATTGTGATCATAGCTGTCTACGGTGACCTCCCTAGTACACTCCAGCCCGTTTCCTTCCCTAGTTCATATCTTCTTTTTTTCCTTGTTATTTATACCTAATCCCATGAGTCTAGTTAGTGTTTCCCATATGTGCATAGATGTGGGGCTACCCACTGGGACATGAGACACCTACCACAGTCCATGTCTCTAAAGGATAATGACTCTCCCTTATTCAAAAACCATCAACTGCCAATAGCTCCTTGCCAAGGATGTGGCCTTGAGTCCCCTTCCTTTTTCATGCTGAAAGTTTCACTGCTTGATCTTGAGTAGGCAACCACAACCAGTGGGAGTTGATGTGTTCAGTCCCTTATATCCGGAGCATTTTATGGTTCTCTTCCTTATCTGCTAGCATGGACACTTTGATTTCGCTTTATATTTATAGGTCCATCCATATTTAGAACAGTTGAGCACAACATTTCTCTCTAAGAATATTCCATAACATATCTCTTCATTTTGTCATGTTTCCAAATCCGAGTTTTCGTTCTTTAGGGTTTTCCTCATAGGAGAACTTGAGAGAAAACTGTGGCTGCTGACAGTCCACGCGGGAAGGTTTTCCTAGACATCATGAGAGCAGAGCAGAGAGAGGGGAATGGGAAGAGATGCAAAAATAAGCTGTGGCTGCGTGGCTGCGTGGCTGCGTGGCTGCCAGCATTTTCTGATGGGACTGAGGCAACGCATTCCCGAATGGTCCATCAGGGAGAGCAAGAGGTGGAAACATTTATCGGATGTCTGTCAGCTCTGGTCCCACAGTGGTCAAAGACACAGGCAGAATGCATAAACTCTTCAAGGTGTTTGAGTTTTCCTGAAGAATTCTAAGCCCAAGAAGCTGTACTGCCCAAAGTGAGTAGCTATAGCAAAGGGGAGCCCAAAGGATTTTGAAGCTATATAAGAGAAAGATGAATGTGGGCCTTTTTGAGTAGCATAATAGTGAGTGATCTTATATACATCTCTTGGGGAATATATCTATATATTTTCATTAGAGATATTCATAGAGATTGAATTGATATTCCGTAAGGTATTCACATATTTGACCTTAGGAGATGCCATCAAGTGGTTTTCTAAAGTGATTGTAATTTACCTACATTCACATCAAACTCATAGGAAAGTTGTAGTCGCTTCAACTTTTAATGTCAAATACCCTTTTTTAAAAAAATGAAGTTTAATAAAACAAATATGTATCTACTAAATTTAATACAAAAGCTTTCCTGTTTAAAGAAAAAAAAAAGCTTCAAATTACAAAAGATTGTTGCCAGACTGTGTGTCTTTAGCTGTTGGGTTCACTTAGCCCCATGTTGCACATCTGGTCATTTGATGACTTTGTCCCAGCCACAGATGTGCTCTTGGATTCTGCACTACGGGGGTGAGAACAACAACTTCACACTTGACCCAAGTGGCAATCCAAAGTAAACAGAGAGAGTGGAACAAGAGAGTGAAAAAGAAGTTGCCGTAATTAACGACATGTCACTCATTGGCCAATCATTCCAAGTTCTTGACTAACTTGACTCCCTGTTGTGATACAGAGCCTCTTCCTGTGTGGAATATATTCATTCCTGCAGTAATGTCCATGGACTCACTTTCCCTTGCTCTGCTCAGAGCCTTACCATCCAGGCTGTTTGCAGCACGTGACCCCTGCTAGAAAACAGGAATAAAAGAAAGAGATCTTTCCAACGTCTGTCCCCCAAATTCCCTCTCTCCTTAGTTATCTCCTAGATGAACCCCGCCTGCCTACAATGTGATACCTCAAAGTAGCCCAATGATCCTTTCAGAAATCCTTTGGCTACCTTTGCCATGAGAAAAGTTGCTGACCATTGGTTATCTTGGCCGGAATGTTCAAGAAACACCTCCTAGGAGATACACCAAATCTAGAAAGCCACGCTCAAGCATCTATAGCTTTTAACTGTCTCTCCCAAAGACAAGTCAACAGAGCTAGAGTAATGGTAAATAGAAGGAATTCCTACTCCAGAAAACCCATGGCAGCTCTCGGTTCCTCTTGCTCTGTGGCCTTCAATGGCCATGCCCCTCCTCAGCCACTAGAAGAGAGGATTCTCCAGTCTTGGCCCTATACTTTTTGATACTCCAGTCCACCTGACATCTGAGACAGACAGTACCTAGCTCACTGTTGGCCCATGCAGTCCAGCTAAGTTTTTAGCTAGGCCATCAGTGCTTGAGCCCACTGTGAGGTGTCCTGGGGCAATGCCGTCCTTCCTAGACAGTGCTCTTTCTTAACTATGGGCACAGGGAGATCAAATGATGCCAACATCTTGCATTGATAAGCATTAGAAGTGTCTGTCCTGGGTGTCTCAATACCTTTCTTCTCCTGAGGAGGAAGGTCTAAGTCTATTTTTAGTGTCCTTGTTTTACCTAGGCTCTTGGGAGTACCACCGGGATTCTTATGGTTCATAGATTTTAAACATATCAACTCTCTGTGCTTGTGGAGGCAGGCAGTGAGGAGGGTGAAACTGGACAGTAGAGATTTATCCCCACACCCTTCTTTTGTAAGAACAGCCAGTATTTACTTGCTATGTAGACTAACTGAGCACTCTCCAGCTGGTACATTTAATTCATGTATCTTTTTGAAGCAGCTCCAACACTACGCTTGTTTTACCCCTGTGCCATTGAAGCCCAGACTGGGACATGTTTGAGGTGACATCCAAATGCAGGCATTTGGCTTCTAGAGGCCAATCTCTTGAGAAGAGCTATACTCACCAGGACACCAATGCCTACTCAGTCACACTAACGTGTCTCATTTCCCAAACACACACTTCATCTGCTTTCTTTGTGGTTCTAGTTCCCATGCTGTCTTGAAAATGGCACTGAGGAATGATGTGGACCCATCCAGATCCTCTGCTCCCCAGACTGTAATCAGATCCCTTGGGGCATTTTGAACCATCAGACGGCATAGAGCATTAGTCCACATGGGCACCTGTCTTTTCCATCCTGGGACCCAGCTCCATCATGGAGCAGATGTGATCTTTTCCCACCTTTCAACACCTCAAGGTTCAGTATCTACCTCTGTGCCACAGTTGAATGACAATTCTGTTTAATGGGAATTCTGTTTAATAGGCTTAGATACGCTCTTGAAATGTAAAACTGGGAGTGGCAAGATGCACTAGGTGGCCTTTACAGGCTATAGAAGCTGTGTTTGAGTTTTGAAACCTCGAGCCTAGAACAAATAAAATGGATTCTCTTTTGTCTTCTCCGAGTCCTTGATCCCTTCTCTCTACCTCATTCCCTAGTAGAGGCCTCCATTGTCACCCAGGGGAGAGCCCCCAGCTCGGTGGCATAGGAGGGTAATGCCTTGCGTTCTTTCCTCCAGCCTGGGTTTCCACTAATTCATCCTCAGGCTGGCTTGCTCTTTCCTTTTTTTGTTTGTTTTTGCTTTTCAGGTGCTTGGAAGGGAGCTGAGAGATTTAAACGCCCCTTGTAGAAAGGGTTAGGGTAACATCCTGAGGCTAAAAGGAGCTCACCTTTCCAGAACTAAAACCAGACAGACACCTGTTTCTCAGCCTCTGCAGTTAGCCCTTTGATGGCTTATCCTATCCAGAGTGTGCTTCGAGCCAGCCAGACTCCCGGATAAGGACTTCTGCCCCAGATGGAGACTATTAATGTCCACAAAGGGCACGGTGCATTTAATCAAAAGAACATCAGTAAAACATCCCTGAAGAGCTGGCTTCTCTTCCCAAAAGGGGCTCTCAGTACATTCGAGTCACAGAGTTTTTGTGCCTTCAAAGTGCATCTGTCTGAAGTTCAATCCCACACTTCCACTGTTACAGAGACTTTTCTTGAGGAAGCATATTAGAATTGCCTATCCAGGGAGGCTTCTTAAGATGGCTTTCCATCTCAAAAGCCTGATATGCATTAAAATCACAGGCCCAAGGAGATGGATGGGGATTTTCATTCTGAGGCTATCACCCCTTCTAGGCTCTGCTGCCATCTATCCAGGCCAAAAACAACCATCACAGTGGCTTCTCTGTTGAAAGGCATCCGTCCAAAAAACTGGTTCTAAAAATGGAAATTTAGACGCCCCGAGGAATCACACTTCTGGCAAAAGTCATTCTGTTTGAGCCCTAGTATATGCTGCTTCCAGGACGGCTTCTTTTCAGGTAAATTGGCACTCCTGACTTTTCCTCAGCCAGTCATTACGACTTCACAAACCTCTGCTCTTCCATCTCCTGCATCTCAGATGAAGCGTGTGAGACCCAGTGGTAACTAACTAAGTGTGGGAAGTCAAAAGACGGAGCCCAAATTGAAGCCAGGTCTCTTGCATCACGGCAGGTTATCTATCAACACTGCCTTTCTCTGCAAAGTTTATGCTCGTACATAAATGTGAGTAAGAGCATCTCTGCAGGGATGCAGTCGGGCATCCATTTCCCCCACAGAGCTTGTTGTAAATCTGCTTTTAAAAGACATTCTCTTGCAATGCTGTCAATGGCCCTTGCATTAAAAATGAGAAAAATATGGAAACATGCATTAAAATATTCAGCAACAAATGGCTTCTTTATTGCATAAAAGCTCTCATATGTCTCAAAGGTGGTGAGAATAGAATAATTTATCAAGAATGAGATTATTATTGCTCGGAAAAGCTCTGTTTTAATGTCAGTTTTCTTTGAGATTGAATCAGATCGTAAAGGTCTATTGAGGGTCTTCAGAAATGTGTAAGTCAAGTATTTAAAAGCTTTAAGTGGGAAGTACATGCTGGACCAGCAGTGTTGGTAAAGACAGAACACACTATTTTCATCTCTGGAGGCTCAGCACCAGTCTTCAGAAAGGAAAAGTAAAGATCATAATTTTTCTGTCAGTAAGACAGGGGGTTTGAAATGCAGTGTCAGGACCTCAGGCTGCTGACTTCCGGGGCTCTGGCTGCTGGGTGGTATCCAGTCTCAGGGAGACATTCCACAAAACAAATATTGTTTTGAGAAAACTCCAAAATTTCTGTCCTTTCTGGACCTGTTTTATAAGGAGATAAATAGAGCCCCCAAAGGAAAACTGAAACTCTGGCGTTAAAAAAGAGAGCAAATTGTCTTCTGCGTTAGCCAAAAGAGATGTTCCAGTTAATATGCAGCGGAGATTTATGGCTGCCTTTCAGAGTCTGAAAATGTGAGGCAATGTGTTTCTCATGAGTATGACATTGAATATGACTTGATTTTTTTGTTTGTTTGTTGTTAACTCAGGGTCATCCCACAAGTCACATCACAAGAGAGCATCAGAGCAGAGAGTTGGTCGTTACAATGCCATTTATACCAGCTGCTACAGAACAGTTTTAATAAAGGAGGAAAAACCCATGGAGTCTAAGGTCCTGGGTAAGAGAAGAGAAAAAGGAGGGGTGTCCTCTTTTCCTTCTTGTGTGTAGTCTTTCTTCTGCATCAATGTGTGAGAGCATGCATACATCTGTGTACATGGTGCCGCAGTCAGCCTTAATGTTTTCACCAGATTTTCTCCACTCTGGTTTTGTGAGCTATTGTCTCTGACATTTGCCCAAAGTTTGGCTATTCTGTTAGTCTGGCTGCCTAGTCAGCCTCAGGAATCTACCAGCCTCTGCTTTCCCAATACTAGGATTGCAAACTCCCATTGCTGAACCCAGGGTTTTGTTTTGTTTTGTTTTGTTTTGTTTTTTTACACAGATCCAAGGGACTGAACTCAGGTCCTCATGCTTGTGTGGCAAACACTTTACCTACTAACCCATCTCCCAGCCCCACGTTCACTACTCTACAAACTTTCATGGAAGGATTGGATTGTGAACTGGAGATTGTATTTCATACTCCCTACACTTAATCAAGGCTTTAAAAAAACATAATCTAGCATTATGGTAACAGAAATTTAAAAAAAAAAGCTATCTTTCCTTTCGTATTTTCATTTCTTTATCATCCTTTATGCATGTCTCTCTTTTGCAATTTCATTTTTCATCCATACCCTGCCACTCTGCTGTAGGGTTCTGACCTTGAAGCTGGGCACTAAAACCATTGTTATCTGTCTTTTATTTGGGCAGGAAATAGGACAAGAATTGGGCAGCAAAGGGCCCTGGGTTGGAAGCAAGGAGCTGTCAGGGAGGAAGCCTGGCTTGAGGAGAGGCCCCCTCAGGACGGACTTCTTGGCAGTCTATCCCATCATCTATCCTTGGATGTCCGCACTAGAGTTCTAATAACAGTCAGTATCTATTAAGCACCTCGTCCGTGCCAGGATCTCTGTATTATCTCCCTCAGTCCTTGCACAATCCAAAAACCAGGCACCATCACCATCTCCATTTTACTGGGGGGGGGGGGCATATTCCCACATGGGTTGTATTCCCATATCTGTGTGTCATCCAAATAACTGATCCAATTTCTGGCTCATGTCAAAGTTCCACCTCAGACCTCACTGACCCCTACGTTAGCCCCATAAGCTGTAGCTTCCTATTTAGTTCTGTCTCCTCTGTGTCTCCCTCTGAAGGTTATCAAGATTTCAGAGACCATCCTGCACATCTTCTCTATTCTTTGTAAACTATTACAGTATAAAGTAATAGTTCCTAAACCAAGGTTCATGGGACCTTGATTCTTACTTCTGTTTAGTTACCAACATACTGTACTACCAAGCCTGTTTTCTCATCTATAAAATGAGAAAGCTGGACTAGATGGTATCTTGGAGTATTTGGCCTCAGGCTTTGGGTAGCTTCTTAGCTTCTAGGAGGGACTATGGGACACCCTTCACCTGGACTGTACCCATATGGGATCTGAGTGGCATAAGAATGACACCTATGAAGGCAATGACTGGATTTCTGAGCCCCATACCAGGATCAGTGAGTGATAATATGCTATAGTATTTAGCCTGCTGCAGAATTCAGTGTTATTGTAAGATATGATAAACTGCTGGGCTTACCCAGTCTCTGGTGGAAGGTACTGTGGTCTGATATGATTTGACTGTTTCCCCTCAAGCTTCATGAACTGGAAACTTGGTTATGACAGTGCTTAGGTGGTAGGACATTGAAAAGATGCTTAGATGATAGGTCTCTATCCTTGGATGGTAGTAGTATGTTCTCACAGGGCTGGGTTAATTTCCAACAAGGAGCGTGATCTAAGAAAGCAACCCTTTCTTTGGTCTTCTGCTTCCTCCCTGACCACAGGAATTCTTCCACACACACTGCTCATCTGCCTCAGACATGGTCACCCATCTTACATGTAATCATGCTGTACTCCAGAGGTCCTCAAATGCAGCTGCCTGATCTGGGACTTTCGGCCTCCATCCATAAAGAAAAAGCATCTTAGGTGCTTTTAAGATATTAAGCAATATTAGCCTCAGCTATTTTCTTGTAGCAAACCAAAATGAATTCAGACATGGGGCAGGGCACATCAAAACATTATTTGTATTACCCTAGCTCTGTTTTGTGACCCACTTCCTGAACTTCTTTGTACCAAGCCCAGTAAAGCAAAAAAAAAAAAAAAAAAAAAAAGCTGAGAATGGTGTCTTTGTCCTATTATAAAAACATTCACAAGATTCAGGGTGAGGGATACCTTATTTGCATATTACAAACATCTGCATATGTCTGCATATGGCCTTTTGTTACGTGGTACCAACTCCTCTTTGAAACAAGATATTCTATCAGTTCAGTGTGCGCTCCCAGTCACAGCAAAGGTAGGCCACACACAAGGATGTTTTGAAATCCTTTCCACATTAGGAGAGAGAAAACACAATTAAGCAAATTTGCTATGGTGGGAAGCTTTGCTTTCCTTGCCTGTAACGGAGACAGAGCTTTGTGCAAGAGAAGTGCCAAGTTGTATGGGATTCTTAAATCCTTCTAAGTGTTTAATAATTAACGCTTCGTTTTCCTTCTATTCTTTTCCACTCCCTCATCTCCTTTCTCCATTCCATGCAGATCTTTGACACCCACTAGGGAATTAGATGATCTTCAGCTGTTTACATAATCAGAGATTTAAGTCTAGCTTAAGGAGAAAGTTAGGTCAAAAAATAAATAATGATAAGAAAAGCAGAAAAGTTGCTCGCCTGGGGGTAGCATCCTAAGCTTTGGTCTCAGCAGCCTCAAGAGCATCTGTTTAAAGTTTTTTTGGTGGACTCATGGAAGTAGGGGTGGTTAGTGAATATTTATAAAGCTGGATAAAATGAAAGCAAATTGAAACTGACACCAGCCTCCTGTCTAGAAGGAATCCGTTGTGCACAACACTCTACCCCAAACACTGACTTGGATTTTTGCCCTTCTGTGCTCATCTTCTCTGTTTTGTGTTATCTGATGTGGCAGAAGTGACCCAAGTACAGCCTGAGGTTCCATGGGTGGGGGGGGAGACATTGTTGCATCTTTGTACGTGGTGGATCTTGTGTCTGGAATAGACGCTTCTGGACCCTCTGTATCTCCTACCCCTCCACCACTCCCCTCCCTGCCTGAAGCAAAATTGGCCATGGATTCCATAAACCATTATTCCATAAGGACTAGAAAGATAAGAGCCACACTGTGAGCTGTCACCCACTATGTATGTTTTCCTAGGTTGTGAAATAGCACATGAGGGGTGTGCAGCTGAGGGAGGGAAAGTATACAAGAAGATAGACTTGGGACACTTCCAGGATGAGAGGCAAGCAGCAAAAGCTAGCTGGGCATGAACAATGGCAGTTACTGCCAAGGTTTGTTTGAGTTGTCCGGTCCTGACAACAGTCAGAGTAGTCAGAGAGCCAATGAAAATGCAGGTTCCTTGACCACATCTCCAGAAATTCTGAACTGGCCCATATGGGGTTGGTCTCAGATAATTTAATGCAGAACTAGGCCCAGAAACAAGAATGGACTAGTTGCCAGAAAGGCTGAGTTCAGGAGGAGGAAAAAGATAAGACATAGAAGTCAAATTTAGATTTCAGTCTTGGCAACATTCCTACTTAATCTTTGTGAGTATTTTTTCTTCAAATTACTAAAGTTAATAGTAGGTACTACACAATGAGTTCTTGTAAGGAGGTTGTATAATTCTCCTTTAACAGATGAGGAAACAGAGGCACAGCCTGAGCAGATAGAGTCTCTAAAAGGCAACACTGCTCATCAGTATTGGAACTGGGATTTGAACACAGAAATCTAAATTTGTAGAGTTAGGGAAATTCAGCAAAGAAGCACACAGGAAATATTTAATCTTTGCTGACTACAGAGGGCCTTAGGGTCTGTGTCGATTTTTTTATAGTCTTGTTGAGATATGACCAGTTGCCTGTGACATCAACTGCCTGCTCTGGTAGAATTCTACTGGAATTGCTGGAAGGCCAGAGTGGTGAAGAGAAACCAAGAACTCTTGATATGAACACACCATTCCTTGCCTCAGTTTTATATGTGTGTGTGTGTGTGTGTGTGTGTGTATGTATGTATATATGAGACTATCACTATTTTCAAGACCTGTGGCCTAAGTCATGATATAGAACAACTGAGTCTGCCTTCTCTACATACTACTCTTTCTTTTATTGACTCCTGATTATATCAAGAAAAAATAAAAATGTATGCTAATTGATTTTCAAACAGTGGCTTAGTTTTATGTCCCTAGCAGATTTTCTCTTATGGCTGGACAAGTTGAGATATTTCACGAAAGGGCCAAGACTGCTCTTTAGAAACAAAATAAGACTTCTGCCAAGAGGCCGGAAAGCCTGGTAACATGTAAGCTGTTGCATAACATTCTAGAATATTCCATATAGTCCAGAAAGGGAGGGAATTCCTTCAACAAATATTTGTAGTCAACATTTGGGATTTCAAAGGAATGTCCACATCCAGATACCTGGCTCATGCTCTAGTAAATCTATACAGCCCCCAAACTGATTGCCTGTAGATTATATATTTTCTAATATCTTTAATTCATGCATGCTGGATGGTTTGTACCATCCAATGGATGTTTTTATCAAGCTCTGCTTATACCATGTAATGCTTAATGGAGAACGTGTTTTGAAGGAGAGTTATTCAGACCCGTTGATAGGCACTCAATGACAGCCCCCTGGTTTAGATTAATCATCATAGCAAACTAGACAGGTACTTACTCTAAATTACTGTGGAATAATTTGAATTTTTTCAAGGAGTCTCACTCAGGTCTCCCTAAGAGAAATAATACATTTGCCTGTGAAGAGAATTTGCAACCAATCAATCAATCATCAATCAATATTTTGTAACTAGTCAACATCATTCACTCACACATAAGACTTATTCGTTGCCTTCTGGGGAAAAACAAAAAAGACAATACTCCCACTGGAAAGTAGACCTCGGAAGAACTCAACTTTTTTTCTTCTTTCTTTTTTCTTTTTAAAGAAAAAACAAGTGCAATCTTTCTACTTTGCTCCAGCAATATGTAGAGCTCACATTTGTCATCTTCAGCCTGTCAGGTTGGAGGGCTTCTGATTCACCATTCCCTTTAGGGGCGAGGAGTGTAAATCGTGGCCATGGATTTAATTCAACCCCTTGATGTTTTATCCTATCACTCTCAGTCAGGTGAAAGAGATGAAATTAAATCAAAGGAAATACTTTGGCCTGGGGAATTTGGTAGGCACTGAGACAAAGAATGCAAGAAGTAGGGTTGTATTTCTGCTCTTCTGAATCCCAGATGGAAATGGGCACCCTTCAGCCAGAGGGAGTCCTGAGGTGTAAAGAGAAGTCGGAAATGCCAGAAGCACTCTAAGGAACCAAGACAAGAAAGACATGTATGTATTTTGACTTTGTTGGTTAACTGGAAGAAGCTACAACAAGGAGCGGGAAGAATTAAGTCTAGGCAGAATGTCTGGGTAAAATTTCCATGCACAATGGTATTTCATTTAAAAAGTAGAATTTGGGAGTTTATCATGAATGTTCAACTCATTGTTTTCCTCCATAAAGCAATCTGCCTGTCACCTGCATCTTACAGGTAAAGACACAAAAGCCCAGAGACGTAACTGGCCCAAAGTCTTAAAATCTCTTCATAGGCAAGACGGGATCTTTTCATAATGTCCATACTCTCTGTAAATATCTTCTATTCACAGAGCATCTGTCATTCAAAACCCCTAATTTAAGTTATATGTTCCTATAGTCAATCATTTGTTGTTGCTTTGGCTTCCTGTGGGGAATAAAGGCACCTCTGGAGACGTTCAGTTAGAGTTATAAGACAAACTCTCGCTTTCTTCAACTTGAAAAGCTGAGCCTGGCCCAGCATTGATTTAATACCAACATTCTGTGATGCTGAAATCTGGTACTACATTAATTCATGTTGCATTTTTTTTCCCCTCAAGTCCTCCAAAAATCCCAGGGATTATGATGAATGGTGATCATGCCAAAATCATTACAGTTTGAAAACAGCTATATTTTAGCTCTTTGAAAGCCAAGAGAGAACTTTGATAGTTTTTGCAAGTGTGAAAAACCTTTCAGCTGCACCAAATTAACTCAAAGCATCTAAGCGCTCTGCCTCCAAGCTAGAAGAGTTTTGGTGAGGGTTTGTCTTGTAAAGAACTCTCTCCTTCTAGATGTTGCCATTGGAAGTTGGGAAGCTGTAGAGAGGTCTAGTGGAGTGTCATTCTCTGAGTAGGCTGAGAGCCAAGCTATTGTTCTTGCTGTGTGTCAATAAAGAAAGGAGAAGTGTTTACTGAGTATCCCTGGAATCTGCCAATTAGCCTGGAATTTGAGGGATTTTCCTGCTGAACCTTGTGGTAGCCATCTAAGAGCTAGAGGGACAGGTGAAAATGTTTAACCCTTCAATGGAAGCTAGGCTGGCCCAGAGCACCAGCTTGGACTGATTTCCTACCTCATTCTGATCCATCCCTGATGTGTCCTTATGGAGTCACTTTCCCCAAGCTTAGTTCTATCTGACATTGGAGGTGACATTGGCAGGGACATTGGCCTTGAGGGCAACGTTCTTAGAGAGCAGACCACCAGTCTCAATATGGATGGTAACCTCTTAATATTTCTATGGGTAATGAGGGAAAATCTGTGTTTTAATAGCCTGAGGTGATGATCCTTAGGCAAATAGTAGCTTGACAACCCTTGGTACCCAATCCTTGTATGAAAATAAAATATATATATATGCCCAAAGAGAACAGCTGAGCACAACAGAATCCTCCATCTTCTAGGGTCATAAAAGAAAAAGAGTGGTCATGGAGTCACTGGAGAGGGAGGAAGAGAAGAGGTTAGGACCTGACACCTGCTAGAACCTAGGAGACCACATATGTCATAGAGATACAGGGAAGGAGGACAGGGAACTGAGAGACCGGTACTGGGGGTGATAGTGGAGAAAGTCACAGATATTAGCAGGTCCCAAACTTGACCTTGTGTGGGAAGATGTGGATGGCTAACATTCTGTATAGGAGATACTCAACAGTTGCCTTACAGGCTATCCCTGATGTGTTAATGCAACATTTCATTAAGTGGTTGCCTTCATGGACCTCAGTAGGGAAGGAGACATAGCAACTATTTGGAAGCAAATCATTTTTTTCTCTCTTGATAAGAAGTAAATTAGTAGAGACTCTGAGAGAAGAACTCAAAAGAAAAGCCACTCAGGGCTTCAAGTTCTGAAGTAAATGAATGAGATGGAAATATTGGAGTGGTGAGTGTTATGAGTCTGGGGTCATTCAGAGATTTACCAGTCTGACCATGAATAGATTCTTAACAAACAAGAGGCTTTATTAAACACTGGCAAATACCACAGATGCTGGCCAGGTCCATACCTGAAACTCATGCTCTAGGTATAATTCAGAATAATATTAATCAAGAGCTTATAAAGGCAAAATCCACAAAGCTATGTACTTCCTGCCTTCATCAAATCAGGGGCAAACATATATCCTGACATACTTCCCAACTACCTGTGATCAAGCACACATTCTGTGCAGTTGGGGCAATCAAGCTTTCTTACAGAAGCAAAGACACAAGGCTTGTTATCTTCCGTGAACAATGGTTTTTCAGCAAGTCAGGAAGTCATCTGTCCTTGGGCAAGTGGAGTTTAGAGATTAGAGGTGTTTTTGTTTTATAGATTTCCTAAGCCTAGTAATTTAAACTTAAAACATAACTGTGATAGTTTGTCCATGCTTGGGCTAGAGAATGGCACTATTAGGAGGTATAGCCTTGTTGGAGTAGGTGTGTCACTGTGGGTGTGGGCTTTAAGACCCTCATCCTAGCTGCCTGGAAAGCAAGTATTCTGTTAGCAGCCTAAAGATAAAGTTATAGAATTCTCAGCTTCTCCTGTCCCATGCCTTCCTGGATGCTACCATGGTCAAGCCTTGATGACAATGGACTGAACCTCTGAACTTGTAAGCCATCAATGAAATGTTGTCCTTTATAAGACTTGGTCATGGTGTCTGCTTACAGCAATAAATTCCAACTAAGACAATAACATTAGCTATCACAGTGAGAAAATGAAGGACACTGAGCTAAAATTTGAAGAAAGGCACAAAGAAGTCACTAGGAAGGAGAATGTTCTGGAAGAGGGTTTCACAAGGGCCAGGCAATGAAGCGAGGGTTCTGGCAGCCTGCCATTCTCTTGTGAGGTTTGGATCTGGGTTAGAATTCCTGGTTTCCATCACCTTGCCCAGAGAATTTCATCTCCCAAGAAAAGTAGCCACCATGTTTGGGGCTTGGTATCCTGATGGATGCTGGTTAGTGTGTAGGGAGAATATGTAGGTACCTTTTAGCACCCAGCATCAGTGGACAGACAGCTTTGGAGAGGCTGGGTCTGACACAGCAGCTTGATGCTGGCTTGCAAACATCCCTTCTTGGCTTCCAATTACCACTTTTCTTATCTCTGGCTCTTAGCTAACAGAAGGAAGCCAACATGTAATGAGCACAGGAGGTCAAGCCATTGTTTGACCTGGTTCTCCAGAAGGGAAGAGGGAGGTAATGGAATCTCAGCTGGCTTTGGCTTATAGGAAGTGCCTTCTACTCCCTGGGTTCACAGCCTGACTGTAAAAGCCCTGAAGGGTGTGATTATCAGGCTGGCCATAAATGGAACACACTGTAGCTTTGTTGGGGACTGTGGGGAGTTTGGGTACAACTCTTTTTTTTTTTCTTTAAAGCCACCTATAAAAATATTTGGGGGATTCTGTGATGCTGGTTCAGCACTCCTCACCACAAGGCTACGTTTCCCTTTCCTTGAACATATGTGTGGTGGCATTTCTACTTCATTGGCCACAGACAGTGTCTTGGTAGCCCTCACAGACCTGGTGGGCTCATTTCTGCCAGCAGGACACAAACCGGATGGTGTCCATCTCTGAACAAGTGGCCTCTTTCTCACAGTGGCTGAGTTTCCCGCTTTAGGGGAGCTGGGGCTGGGGAATGTTGGTTCCTGGAAGCTCACAGGGAGTCCTTTAAGGCGGTGGGATCTGTTTATTTAACTTCATTTTTAAAATATTTTCATAGAAATGAAGATACTGCTCGTATTCAGAAGCTCATTAGTTTCTCCCAGGTCAACAGAGGTCAGTAGGATCGCAGTGGGTGGAAACAGAACAGTGGCCTCTGCCCTCTTAGATTGAGACTTGAGAGTCAACTTACATTGCAGGTAGACACAATCTGGACAGGAGCTACCCTCGGACTTGGTATGGAATCAGAAATATTTCTTACTGGGAATAAGAAAAGGAAACATTTCACATCTGCTATTTAGATTGAGCATAGATATGGCTCTGGTTGGCTCCATTTTGTATGTTGTCACCAAGCTCACAGGTCAGCTTGAGGAATTGTGGCCTTCAGCAGGCAGAGCCCGCTCTTGGCACTGCACACAGCAGCCAGTGCTTTTTCCCAGGACATTACTAGAACCTGGCCTGTGGTTGGGAGCAAGTCATCACCCGATTCCATATGATGTACACATGGACTCCAGAGCTCCTGGTCTGGCAGCTTTCAGGAACCTACGACTGTTAGAGCAGATGCTGGTCACAGAACATGGGCTTCAGAGCATAACGGTCTGAGCGCTGTCTACTGCTAACCTAACTGGGTCGTTGTGTTGTCCATGAGACAGGCCCACCAGTCATGATGCCCCTAATTGTTACTTTGCTTTTTGTCGAAGGTCAATACACAAATGTGTAGTAATTGACTCTATTGGGCAAGGTGCTGCCTGCTGGTGTATCCCTGCAGTTTGCATTTTTGCTCTCTGCGGTCTCAAGGTGCCTCACCACCTGTGATTGCCTTTCACTTTTAGACTTGCTGAACAGGTAGGTAGCAATGGCTTTGCTGTAAAATGAGCTACAGGAGACAGGTGATGGGACTCTGATGTCACAGAAGTAAACTAAAGGAGAGCTGGGGGGGATAGAGGAGTGGAGAGGGGAAGAGAAAAGAGGAAAAGGGGAGAGAAAAGGGAGAAGGGGGGTTTATAGGAAAGAGGGGAGGGAGAAAGGGGAGAGGGAAGGGGAAAGGGGAAAGGAGGAAGAAGGATGGGGAGGGAGGTCTATAGGAAAGATTAATCCACTGTATCTCATCCACTTCAAAGCCTAGGTTTGCTGAACTACCAAGAGAGTCACTGTACTTGAGACCAGCTCTGAGGAAAAAAGAGTATAAGGCTGAGAAGATACGTATGTAGACCCTGAGTCGGAGCTATGACCGCAAGTCCAACAACACTGTTTCCCTTAACCCTACCATCTGTCTGGAGGTGACCAGCAACAGTTAAACGTAAGATTCTGACTCAGACCCTGGCTATGTAAATCAGGCTACTTAACTTCTGTGTGCCGGCTTTCCCAGTTGTAAAATAGGCCTAATAAAAATTCTTAACACAGATGGTCATGGACGTTTAGTGACTTGATACTTGTGTTGTCCAGCGTATGACATATTATATAAGTTTTTCTAAATAAGTACAAATCTTTGCTCACAAGCTGGGGATGGATGTGGTGAGGCCATTAGCAGCTACCCTTTCAGGCACAGGCTCAGAGGACAACAATTAAATACAAGCAGGCCGAGATGACCAGCCTCGTCCTGATCATGCAGGGCTGTGCTGCAGTCAGTGTGTTGTGCTGTCAGAATTGTTTCATGCACATTGAGAACCAGAAAAAGTATCTCAAATCTTTTGTTATACTGGGAAATCAAGCAAGCAAGAAAGGAGTGCCAGGCCAGGCGACACATGGCTGGTTTGGCCCAGGATGCATGCCTGGCTTATAGATCACACAATGCCTTTGATGTAAAGGATGTTGATAACCAATTCATGCACTCTGCCTCTCCTCCTCAGATGAGGAAACCTGTGTTTAGAGCGGGGATGTACTAGTTAATAAACTCACATTACCAGCCTTCTGGATTCCCATATCCTGTCATCCACAGCTCTGACATTTAGAGACAGTTAGTGTTTTCTCCTTGTTAGATTTTCGCACGAAGCTTGGAACTGACCACAGCAGACCAGATGGTTCCATGGGGGGGGGGGGG
>NW_021604622.1:2817923-2826025 GCF_004785775.1 Grammomys surdaster
CAGAGAACCTGTAGGCAGAGAGATCAAGGAGAGCAAGAGAGGGAGGAGGGGGCAGGCAGCCCCTTTTATAGTGGGCAGGCCTACCTGGCTGTTGCCAGGTAACTGTGGGGAGGAGCGTACCTGGCCGCTGCCAGGTAACTGTGGAGGTGGAGTTTAGACAGAAAACTAACACTCCTAACTTTGGGCTGATTCAGAGCCAGCTCTAAAGATCTGAGTGGGTTCTGGCTTCCCAAGGAAGTTATGTCTCTTTTTGTCTGGAGCACTGATGGCCTCTCACGAAGAGCAGGGGGTTCTGAGTTCTGATCTCCTCACCCTCCCCACAGTACTGTTCCTCCTGGGTACTAGGG
The DNA here is from genome assembly GCF_004785775.1 of Grammomys surdaster. Taxonomy (NCBI): domain Eukaryota; kingdom Metazoa; phylum Chordata; class Mammalia; order Rodentia; family Muridae; genus Grammomys; species Grammomys surdaster. The sequence continues at coordinate 2,818,271 of NW_021604622.1, forward strand.
AGGCCTGTCAGTCTTGTAGGATCTTAATAAACCAGCATTAATTTCAAAACATCCTGGGAATCATGAGAGTTCAAACAGACCATAAACCTCACAACACCTGGTCTGTAGCTCCACAGGCTCAAGGCAGGGGAAGATAAGTAATAAACTATGCTATTTTCTTCTTCAGCAGGGCAGTGCCTACCATACCCCTCATATACACACATATACATGCCCATTACATACTTATACTCATCTCTAAGAACTTACAGACTTATTAAATACCAGGGGGAACACTGTGTTGGTAATACAGCTACCATTGATTCATGCTTACTCTTGTAAGTAACCGAGATAAACGCACTGGTTCAGGGATTTAGGCTTGGGTGGAATCTCTGGCTTCTTATCAGTGCCTTATCTGGAGTAAATAGACATTTGTTCACATTGTCCCCATGAAAAGTCACATACACCACTGAGAGAAATCCTGAGTATTAGAACTCTGGCCTTTCACGTTGCACTCTACCACAGGCAGCATGACAGTCTGCCAGTCGCATCAGATCCACAGTGAGAGCACAGAGACTTTGGGAAGTTACACTAGGATCACCCGAGAGGAGAAAGGCAGAGGCGACAGAGAAAAAGGCAGGCCCATCAGAAAGAGGAAGCACAAGGCAAACCTGACTGAACATCAAGATAAGGAAAAGACTCTGATGGGAAAGGAAAGAGCCAGTAATCCCCTCAGGTGGGGGAGGGGCCCAGGAGGCCTGCCCTCTGCATTCCAAACCACCTTTGCAAAAGCTCTGCAACCAGCCTTTATCTTTATAAGTTATAGCTGGCTGCAGCCAACTGTTTGAACAGTGTGTATAGACTGAACATTTTATTGCTTTATGGATGCAATAAAACTAATGTGATTAAAGACAGTAGTGACACTTGTGTCGGCTCCAGGCCTTTCTTGGAGCCAGGAATTTTAATCAGAGAACAGGAACCTTTTCTTTCCCCCCTACTCTTCACCTGGGAAGAGGAAGCAGGAATGGATGAAGAATGTTTAGAGTCAAGATCTAAGGAAAAGACAACGAAGGTGTTGGAAGAGTGGGGAGAAGACATGGAGAGACGTTAAGAGCTCAGTATTAGAAAGCAGCCGATGATATAGAATACGTCTGCTCTCATCAGATGTGGGACCTGAAACAGACAGAGGATGAGTTCGAAGCTATTCTGGTACCTTAAGACAGGTGATGCTTCCAAAAGGATTAGGGAAGGGTGTAACCGACCCGGCTTTTCTTTGTCCACCCCAGTTCCCAAATAATGAAACTGAGGCGTATTTATTAATAGTATTTATTAATAAACGAATGTCTATGCCTTAAGCTAGGCTTGCTCCCAACAAGCCCTTAACTCGATTATCCTCTTTTACTAATGTAAATTCTGCCACATGGTTGGTTAACTCTCCTCAGTTTCATACTTCCGGCTTCAGTTTCTCGGTGGTGAATCTTCCAGTACCTGACTCTTTCCCAGAGTTCCTCTTTTAACCGGATGTCCCACCTTTTGCTAATAGGTCATAGGCTTTTTATTAAATCAATCGGAGGGTGCCTTAGACAGGAAAGGAAGGACAGCAACGCGGAGCATATAAACATTATCTTTACAGAAAGGGTGCTTGCTTCTTTACCAGCGGAGGACCATTCTCCTGGGAGGATGCTGAAGCACCAGGTGTTCCAGGCAAGACTTTAGAGTGTGGGAATTCCCCCTCTCACTCAAAGGGAAGGGTCCATTCCAGCAGCTGCGGACAAGAGTAGAAGAGCCACTTTTCCTGTGAAGATTGAAAATCACAGCTGCCAATACTCCCAGCCAAGAACTGCACTGGATGCTGTAGGCTGTGGAAGAGGGGTGGACAGAAGATAAGGATACAAAGACAGATCTGATAAACGCCTTCAGTACGGATTTTATCTTACTGGGAGAGCAGAAACGTCAATTCCCACATTACACAGTTGTGGGAATATAAAATGTAGTCACTTTAATGTCATTTTTAGACTTTGACTTATGTGTATTTGTAGGAATTCAAGGAAGGTTTCAGAGATAAGGTGAATTTTGAGGGATTTGGATGAGCCAGAATCCTTCCTGTGAAAGAAAGGAATTCCAAGATTGTTAGCCAGACCATCTGAAACACCTTTATCTTGCTGAGAAAACTGGGGAAAGAAGGAAGAAGGAGTTGGCCTGCCTTGCTAGGACAAGTTGAAAAGCTTTTGCCTGAAGAATAGTGTCACACTGAGCAGACTGAAGATCAGCCAGAAAAACTCTGACCTTTCTGAAGGGAAAAAAAAATCAGGCCAAAAATTACAAGGAGAGTATGAACACATACAAGCAAAGCAAAGCTCCATGCTAAGAAATTTGAATTTGAAAGAAAAAGCAAGCCAGAGGCTCTATAAAAATAAAACAAGGAAAAAAAAAGGAAATACTGAGCAAAAGGACTAAAAAGGACCAGCCAAACCTAAGTTTACAAATGGAGTATCTTCTTCTTCAAAAAATACAATAACAAAAAAGGTTAGAATAAACATTTTGTCTTTAAGGATTAAAATATTTGGCTGGTGACAAAATAAAACAACAATAAAAGAGGAGCAGGGGCTGGTGGGGCAGGGAGAGATGAGGAGAGACTTGTCCCCAAGTGCTTTCTAGTAGAAAATTGAATGTAATCCTAGAAGCCTTGGCTGCAAGTCTGGAATTGGGAGTCATCCTGTGTAGATGCTTGCAGCCAAGGGGAGGGTGAGATCACTAACTATCAGGTGAAAGGCGATGATAGTTAGACCCGGGCAGCAGTCACATCACAGGAAAGGGCAGAGGAAGAGGCAGGGGTGAAGGATTCCAGTCAGGAGTAATCTGAGACATGTGAGATAAACGGAGAGCAAGATACCTAGAGAGAGCAGAGTTTTGGGAGGAGGAAGTGGTCAGCCTTGCTGGTTAGAGGCAAACACAAGAGGAAGCTGACTCGGTAATGTTCACTGATGGGCTAGTGGATGTCTGTAGCCTAAGAAATGAAATGTGGGCGCATGCGCTGTGATTCCTGTGGCCAGACAAAGGTTTACAGTGGGAGATTATGACTTCAATCTTCAGCTCCCACAGAAGTCAAAAGAACAAGGGGAGGAAGGTGTGCTTAATGGTATAGGAAGCAAAGCACTGTGGGACACGTAGAAACATCTTTTCAAAGCACGATGATAAAATCCCAAAATGTATGGTCATGAGATTCATCCGGGGGGGGGGGCCCCCATAGGTTGGTGGGAAATGGAAGGAGTGACAGGGACAGGAAGGATCCCGTACAACTATGATACACAACTATGATATACAACTAATGAACGTAAAGATGGGGGTGGGGAGGCACAATTAAAACTGAAAAGTGGTTTTTGTTATTGCTGGTTGCTTGCTTGAGTCAGGGCCTCATGTAACCCAGGCTTACTTGAAATGCACTATTTAGTCAAGAATGACTTTGAACTTCTGAATCTCTTAGCCCCCACCCCTTGCTACAATGGGGTTACAGGTATATGTATGACCATGCCTGGTTTCTGCAGTATCTGGGATCAAAAGCAGAGCCTCCAGTGTTGTAGGCAAGCACTCTAGCACTGTAACCAATGAGCTACGTTCTCTAGTCCTGAAAATGGTTTTTGTAGATATTTTGAAATGTGTTTAATGCTATCTCAGACAAAGTGGAGGAATTAGAGTGTTTAGTACAAATAATGACTGTCAACATGACAAAACCATGCGATACTGATGTACCTTCTGCATGTAGTGGTGCTGTCTATTAAGTATGTAAGCAACAACAGCAGAAGGAGCCTGAATTAAACCAGATCGCTAGAGCCAGCCTGCCCCTGACAGGAGATAAGAGAGTGAAGCTTGGAGATGAAATTAACTGAATCCAGACACAAGGAGACTGCAGGAAACTAGCACGGTCTCCCACACCCTGCAAAGATGGAACACAGAGGGTGGGAAGGGTAAGTTGCCAGACCAGAGATACCTTCTCAAGGAGTAGAGTTTTGGGTCCTGGTTTCACTAGAGCAGCTATACAATTTCAGAAAACATTTTAGCAATAACTGGATATTCTATGACATTAAGTAAACACGTCGCATGCTTTAAGATATTGTTTAAGAAGGATCATTATCCTTTAGAAGCTGGAATATAATATATGAATGAAAGAACTGACTGGGCGCTGGTAGTTGCTGAGACTGGATGTTGGCCTCACAAAGAGTCAGGATGCTGTTCTTTCTGTTTTGCGTATGTTTGAAATGTATCATGCTGAAGAGTTAAAAGAAACCAAAGAATAAATATAAATGTCTCAGCTGGGTAGTGGTGACGCACGCCTTTAATCCCAGCACTTGGGAGGCAGAGGCAGGCGGATTTCTGAGTTCAAGGCCAGCCTGGTCTACAGAGTGAGTTCCAGGACAGCCAGGGCTACACAGAGAAACCCTGTCTCAAAAAACAAAAAAGCAAAAAACAAACAAACAAACAAACTGTGTATATATATATATATATATATGAATGTACCACGAGTTTTTTTTTTTTCAGAGCTGTACGAGAAGTCGTACATTTTAAGTATTACATAAAACTTATAGTTTTCTTTTTATATGGAATTTCTTCTGGCTTTAAATGGTCCCAGTGAAGGAGTTTCCAGTACTTCTTTTTCTAAATTTTCATGTGGTGGTTGGGGGTGAGGGCAAATATGTAAATGCAGGCATGATGGTTGTCAACGTGGCTGCCTCTGGAGTCAAGATGCTGAGTTTTCCTGTGGGAGATTTTCTACATCAGATTATCTGAATAAGTAAGACACACTCTAAATCTGGGCCAGGTTGGACTATAAGGTATATGCCAAGCCAACCAGGGCTACATAACAAGGCTCTGTCTCAAACACAAACACACAAACACACACACACACACACACAGCACCACCAGCAGCAGCAGCAGAAAGGGGAGGGAGGGAGGAAGGGAGGGAGGGAGGGAGGGAGGAAGGGAGAACACTGGGAGTGCTTACTCACAATTTTAAGAGAATTAAGAACTGAGCTCCTAATTATAAGACCAATATTTCTAAGGAGATTTTGTCTGTACAGAAGCCTACATCCCTTCCATACAGACCACTATATACTTAGAATCCATTTGTCTTCAGCTCTGCGTGTCAACAACCATGTACTATGTTCTCTCCCGCTGCACGCTATTACCAGACTCACATGAGTCCTGGACCTTCTGACATTGCTCTGTTTCTTCCACATGTCATCAGCCAGAACTCCCTTGACCTTGCACAATGTGGACTCATTCCCCATTGTAGAACTTTCTCTTTGCTTTCTGTTAATGACAGAATTTGGGAGTTTGGGAGTGTAATTATTGAAGGAGGTTTGTCAAGACTTCCTGACCCTACATGTCATGTGACAGCAATGGAGAGTCCAAATACTGACTACTATTCCAGCCGTCCTGAGTTCAGTTCCCAGCAACCATATGGTGGCTCACAACCATCTGTAGTCAGATCCGATGCCCTCTTCTGGTATGTCTGAAGAGAATTACAGTGTATTCACATACATAAAATAAATCTTTAAAAAAGTCATAATAATAATAAACATTTTTGAAACTGCTGGTTTATGATAGTTTGTCATACATAGCCTACTAGAAGGTAAAGGCAGAATGATTTGGGAAAGGGTGTCTTTTTGTTCCACAGACCATGTATTTTTTGATATCTGCAGTTTATCAGGACTTAGTGTTACCTGGCATGGGAGATCTTAGATTTAGAGGGCGGCAGAAAGTGCACACTGTCAGCTAGCAGAATAACAGCTGAAAGGAAAGCCTTTCTGTTTCTCGTCTTCCTTTCCTGAGCACAGCGGCAAGATAACCCCAAGTCACTTTAAAACACTGGGCCAATCCAGTCAACATTTCGTCAGGGAAGGGCCCCCCACTCCTAGAATTTAATGGCAGTGGAGTTGATGGCATCTGGGGAAAGAAGAGTCAATTATCTGTAAGGTGAGTCAACTATTTTCAAATGGATGGCCCCCTGTTTGTGTCTATGTGGGGAACACAAACTGAACTAAGTGGGTTACTAAAACAACAGCAAAACTCAAAGCAAACAAACAGACAGAGGCCCTGAAGTTGGGAGGAGGTAGGGAGGTCAGGGGTGGATCTGGGATGACTAAGGGGTATGAATATGATTGTACAAAATTCTCAAAGAATTAATAAACTATTACAGTAAAAACAAAGACTACTTCAAGATTACAGCAGCTTTAGAGGATCTTATTTTAGACTTTAGCCCTCTGGTCTTGAATGATCTGTTTATCCAGACCAGTCCTAAAAATGTAACAGTTAACACAGGCAACTTTAGTTATAGCATGGCTCATAATAGAGCCTAAAGCCACTCAAGATAGGGTGTTATGAAATACGTATCTTATAGTTGATCACAGGCATTCAAACTGTAGACATGATCTCTGAATATGGATGTGAAGGCCATGATCATGTCTCGGGTCTGTCTTCTTAGATCACTTATACTTAGTTTCTTTCTGACTGCTGTATAACAAGACGCGGTCTTGCTTCTTGACCAAGATGCACCATACATTGAAAGTTGATGTGAGTCCTTCCTCACCATCAAGCCAAGACCTGCAGAGCTGTGGAAATGAAAATGGATTAATACAAACTCGGGAAGTAGAGAGACCCTGGTCAGTCTGATTCTGTCCTACTAGGGATGGGGTACTTAGTAGCTTCAACCACAAAAGCTACCCACTAAGGAAATAGACAGGCTAGGTCTGGTGATGCACCTCCCCATCCCCATGTAAACTCATCTGCTTCAACAGCTGTTATAGCCATAGCACAAAACGAGTCTTAAATGGTCACTGGGTATACAGAAATAGGCTCCCGGGGAAACATTTGTTTCTGGAGTGATTTTTAGTCTTCTCTTTCCCCAACCTGTTCTCTATCCTTTTCTGTGCTCACTGTCACCAATTAGACACAGTTTTCACCAACATCTTTTTCTAACAATTGTCTCTCTTGAATATAACAACAAATGAAGGTGACCTTTCTGTCCCTGTTTGTCTGGCTTTAAGCTAGACATTCAGGCAGGTATCCAAAGCAGGGGCAAACACAGCATTGCCTGTAGATTTACCACCACCCTCCAGGAGGGTATGAATGAGAATTATCCCCAGGAGATTTCAGCATTAGAGTCCTTAATGTACTATGTAGTTATATAACCCTGTGTCTATTCTTCTCAGTTTATTCGGGTAGGTTAGTACTTATAAATGCCTACAGTATTTAGCTTGGGGGTCCATCCTGCCAAGTTATTATAAAGAGCTAACACACCAGTATGGTACAAACATGCTATGCAGGATGTCTTTGAGCAATAGATGGCCAAAATTGTCATCTTCTTTTTAAAATTATGTTTTAAAGGTTTAACTTGTTTTTATGTGCATTGCTACTAGAAATCATATGGTTACAGTTATAACCGGCATTCCAAACCCATGAGCTCACTGATACAACTGCTTAGAAAGAAGAGGCTTAAGTGAAAATTAAGAAGCAAGATAGCTAGAGAGAGGGCTCGAGGCTTAAAGTTGCATACTGCTCTTGCAGAGGATGAGAGAGGATGAGAGCTCAGTTCCCAGCACCCACGCCGGGTGTTTACAACCACCTGTAACTCTAGCTCCGGGGCATCTGACAATTCTGGACTCCCTTGGCACTGCATGCACATAACTCTATCTATCTATCTATCTATCTATCTATCTATCTATCTATCTATCTATCTATCTATCTATATATCTATATCTATATCTATATCTATATCTATAT
>NW_021604622.1:2826125-2827622 GCF_004785775.1 Grammomys surdaster
GGAGCTGAACAAAAATATTATTATTACCCCTCTCTGGACTCCCAAGTTTCCTTATCTGAAGAGTTATGTAAATTGTTGCTGATACCCCCTCCCACACACACACAAACTAGGCTGTTGTAGGGTATAATGATACAATAACAAACAAAAGAAAGTCCCTGCCCTTTCTTGGGCTCACATTCAGATGGAGGAGCAGATCTAAACCCACAAAATAGCTGGGCAGATTTGATGTGGTGGTGTTCAAAGAAACCTGAAAAAAAAATTAGTAAACCCCCTAACAATATCTGGTATTGTTCAAGTGAGATGTCAGAGACAGGAATGAGGACTTGACTGAAGACTATCTAAAAAATGCCTGGAATCATGGAGTACTTCCCTATGAACTTTTTTTGGTCAGGGAGGCCACAGAGGTCTTCAAAACAACACTAGCAATTGCCATTGCTTTTGGTTACCCACCATGGCTACATGGTAAGTCCCTATTACTGAAGACACGCATAGTTTGGCTACAGTGCATAGAGAAATTGATCTCAAATGTGCCAGGAAGCATTCTTTCTCCTGGCTAGCCATAGTATCAGAAGATGCTATGTTAGGTGCTAGGGAAGAAAATATATCAGTGATCTTATAGCATCGGATCCTGCATGCCACAATAGTGACCTTCCAGCAAGATGTGCCCACTGGTACAATACTAGCATGAGCGTCAATGGAGTAACCAGTCACTTTCTAATTGGATTTGAGGCTTGTTGCATAGGAGGGAAAAGTCCATGGCTAGGGAGGTCACAGGCCCTAAGTTAGAACCTACTGTCATTATTTTGTTAAATGCTCATGGTATCAGAATGACTTCTAAATATTTATATTTATACTCACAGACTTAGGTTGTTCTCAACCTTGGTTAGAGACACTCTTATTTTATTTTATTTATTTATTTATTTTATAGTGGCTGGCAGTCAATACAAAGACTCATAATTGGTCAAAGTGCTCAGAATAAATTATGGGTGCTCAGCCCAAAGTGGTACATCTTTGTCAACCTCCCTCCAAGGCTCACAGAACACTGTGAGTGGGAAAGGATTTAAGCACCAGAGAACAAGAAGGCATGCTATGGAATGTCTTCTAGACACGACATGGCTGTTGTACTCACAGACTCAGATAAGCTGCAGTTAACTTGCACAAGATCTCTACAAGATCAAATCGGCCAAAACGACAAGATGGGGGAGAATCATATGATGCTTCACCCTTGGATGAGACGCTGTTAGCAGTTGATAGCTGGTGACATATGAGCAACACCACACAGACTTTGTGGTAAAGAAGGAAGAGGAGGAGATGGAGTTGGGTGTGAGGATAATTCTATTGGAAACTACAAAGAGAAATTGATTGTGGACATGACCATATTTCATTATACAAATGTATGAAATTCTCTAGGAACTTATTTTAAAAGACAAAAAGAATTGAAAACATACCATATACCTATACCTATACCTATACCTATACCTATACCTATACCTATAC
>NW_021604622.1:2827632-2846732 GCF_004785775.1 Grammomys surdaster
TATACCTATACCTATACCTATACCTATACCTATACCTATACCTATACCTATACACACACACACACACACACACACATACACATACACACACACACACATATATATATATATAAATCACAATGCAGTGAAGTGTACAATGTGGGCAAATGAAAATTGTTTTGTTCCTGTTGGATTTTGCCCTGGGGGAAATATATGAAGATTACTTGCTCAACTCTTACACAGTTAAAGACCTTGTTCCAGATACCTAATGTGGAGAGAGACCCTCTGCAGAGCGATTCTGACAAGTATCACATTGTGGACATGCATTACAGGCCCCATATGCTCCACTCAGTTTAAATTAACCTAGCCACAAAAGCAATTTTGTAAGTCAAATACTTTTCTGAAATCCAAATATGTAAACTCTGATTTGTTTCCCTTCGTTCCTTGATTTTGAAGATCCATCCAAAAAAATTTAGCAAATTTTTTTGGGCTCAGTTTCTCTTTTCAAATCCCTAAGGTAACTATTTCTTAACTTGCATCAGTGGCCTTTTTCCCTGCAAACATTGGCTCTTTCCCATCAACTCACAGATTGGCTACCTGACAGTATAACAGTTTAAGGGCCAGCTATTTGACTTGGGAAATCACTGCCACAGTGAACTTAGTAAATAACACCCTGATGAAATTAGAGAGTTAAAAGAAACTTGTAAATCAAAATTGCATTTAATCCTGGAATGATTTGTGTGTTGGGAGACAGTCAAATCATAGATTCATAACAAAATAGCTATCAAGCAAAGGGTGGAATCCAAGTCTGATGCATGGAGAGAAAATATTATAGGTCCAAACTGTGAAATAAAAATTTGCTAACAAGGCCTTTGAATGAGAAAGGTCCATGTAAATTTAGCTTTCACACACTCAGCAAGTGAATAACCAGAGATTACAATCTATTAACTCCTGCACTGCTGAGGTCCAGTACTTTGCATGGAATGATGGTATAGTTTAGCTAAAAAGCAAAATAAAAGAATATTGAACTTATCTCACTATTCCTGTGTGAGCTGATTTTACTACTCTACCAGTGTCCCTAGAAGCTTTATAAATTGCACTTCTGGTTCACTGGTCTCAACATAAATAAATAAGCAAGAGCTTATTGCTTTTCTATTTTGATTAACATAGTGTTTGCTAAAACTGGCAACCTGCTATGAAATCTACTGCCAAACAAGACATAGTAATATAAAAGATAAAACTATCAGAATTGAAAGCACAGAGAACACGGTCTCTTCCCAGCACGTCCATGGTGGGAGGTCATACATTTACTCTAACTATGCTGTTTTTCCTCTAAACATTTGGGATTCCTCGAGTGGAACTGTCTTCAGAGCCTGCAGATCCTACCACGAGCCAAATCTTTATCCTTTGGCGTGGAGTTGACAGGGCAGCAGAAGGGAGTGAATTTAATGATTTCTGGAAAGAGCCATAAGTCATCCAGAGGCTAATCTGGTAAATAATGAGTGTATCCATTTGGGGAGGGAAAAAAAAGAAAAGGAAAGGAAAATGTTTGTATATCAAGTGTAGATCCCGATGTTTGTCCTGTGAACAGACTCCTTAAGGGCAGTCTTCCAAGCAGTGCTGCCCTACCACTGGCATTTTTTGCATAGAGTCTTCCAGAACCTTCCAAAGGGGCTACTTTGTATGTAGCACCGCAGACTCTTAGCAAGATTGGAAACACTAGTTTCACACATGTGCTTGAAAATCTGAAGAAGAGTAAACACTAACCAAGGATGTGGAGTCAAGATGAAGACTGTCAGGTAAATACACTTTCTTGATATCAACTAGGAGGAAAAGCCTTCATTGTACACAGGTTCCTTGTTCTTCTTCTCAGAGACTCACTTAAGACCCAATCGTTGCTGTTGTTCTACCATAAATGCACAAATATAAAGCAATGTCAAATATGAGGCAGTCATTTTCCAAATAATAAGTTCTTTCTTCTCGCCAGGAAGTTCAAAAATACATCTAAAACTGGTAATTAATCTCCTCATAACTATTTAATTAATATAGTAATATGTATATTTAAATCATTTTGTATAACTATGAAGTCCATCGGTATCAATTTGAATAAGTGTATTGTATTATATTTCCTATAAGCATCCAATACTGATTCTTCAATACTTTCCCACTATCATACTCAGTTTTACTCCGAGCCACAAGATTAAGAAAGCTGTTTTCACTTGCTCTTTCTAAAGATGTGCATTCTCTGTGTCCACTATGAAACCACTTACTGTAATACTTGAAGAAGCAATTCTTAAAAGGCTCCCTTGTAATGCAGCCCATCTTGAATGTGAGGCCATTGACCCCGTGAAAGAATAATTAAATATTTATTAAAGCTCACCAGTTCTGCTTGGAAACATCAGAAACAACCCCCATTGTGGTTAGTTCAGGTGGATACCCCCTGGAAGAACTTTCTTACTCAAAATTTAACAGCGAACAAAACATTCCGTGGTAGGAAAGATTAAAAATAAAACAGTTCCCCTTTTCCTCTCTCTGTGTGTGTGTGTGTGTGTGTGTGTGTCCCACTGGCACATTAAAGTTTATTTCTATTGACTCTCAGGGTTCCTCGTGGAAATGGATTTTCATAAGATTTCAATATAGAATCAAACGTTTCTATCAACAAAAGTTATAGAACATCTACTAAATGATACGGACAGAAGAAACACTAGGTACCTCTTACACTCCATGAGGTAAGACACTATTTTTTTAAGACTGAAATTTATTTGGTACATTTGTGTCTATATGTCAAGAACGGCTTGTTTCCAATTAGAATTTCTGCATACGGTTCTTTGATAAATATTTTCTAATAAGGTATAAGAGCAATCATAGATGTTTGGAGCAGAGGTTTTGAAAAAGCTCGTAGTGGAAAAGATACATCTACAGAACAACTCCTCTACCTGAGGCTCTGGGAACATTGTGGTGGAAGAGAGAGCAGAAGGAATATAAGACCCAGAGATTCATGAAGTTTGCTTTGAGACTGTGTTAGAAGTTATGCTCTAAAAGAGTTGACAGCGTGACTTCTTCACCATGAGATGAACGAGGACAACAGAAGATAACAAAGATGGGGAAACCCTTAAGGCCTCAACCCTACACAAAGAACTGTAACTAAGGAATGCTGACAGTGGGGGAAAAAGCCTTCCCCGGGGAATAACGTAGCAATCGTTCATCCAATACCAAACAGTCAGCTCTGAATACATACATACAGGTAACATTATACAGCCTGAGCAGGCTATATTGAGAAATATATACACATATACATATATGCATGGAATACCAATTAATGAGAAAAGAAGTCATGAATTTGAACAAAGAGGCCATGAATTTGAATGAGAGCAAGGATGGTATATGGGAGGGGTTTGAGAGGAAAAGGAGGAAATCGTATAATTATATTATAATCTCAAAAATAAAAGGAATTTAAAAAGAAATCTAAAAATTAAGAAAACTGATTCTCCAAGTTAAAAAAAAATTGATGGTTGTTCCTTAAAATTTTAAAAACTTACTGTGTTCTCTTCCACCAAAGAACTCACAGGTCATTGACATGGAAGAGGTTTTCACAGAATGCAAACATTTATTTATTTATTTATTTATTTATTTAAATCAAATCGTAATTTTTACTTATTCACACAAGAGTTATAAATTCAAAAAGGGCAGGATGTGGGGAAGGTGATGACACTGGAGCGTGGGTGTTCAGGGGGAGTACAGATATCTTTCAGAACAGGGTATTGGCTGGGTGAAGGTTCAGGGGACAGGTCACTATGACTCTGCCTATGATTCACTTGTCCTTATCTAAGTTGGTATTGTCTGCCAAGGCTACCTATTTACAAGGTCTATGACTACTCAGGCTGGTAAATTTCCACAAAAGCTGACTGTTTACAATAGCTTATAGCCATCTGTTTCAATGTTTTTCCACTGAGACCCAAGACTTGGTGTTAGCATACATGTATGACAGGCCTATTGCTGATTTTAGGCCTATGGCTGATTTTAGGCCTTCAGTGTATAAGCAGGGCTGCCCCTGACATCTCCTCCCTTCTCTAAGTATAGAAGGGCTGTGGCATTTCTAATCTTGCGAAGGCGGGGATAGAGGCCTGACCTCCAGTACTTGAAGGGGACTTTATAATGGCTCCAGTCCCCATGTCATTGTCCAATGAGGCACGAGGGCCATACCCATCCTGATGTCTTTTTCCTGGAGAGGGGATACTTTTGACATCAATCCCTATGCAGTCAGGCTTGTCCCTCAGGGAATCCAGAGAGATATTTTTAACTTTTATTTATATTCCCTTGCAATGCTTAGCCTCGCAGCCTAAGCAAGAGGGAGTTCTGGGTGGCCCCTCTCTGCTTAGTCTAGGGGCGGAAGTCCCCTCTTTTAGGTTGGGTTGAGATGGGTTTTGGGAACATCCTGGATAGAGTAACAACCTCATCTTGAGTCTCGTGGTCCTCCATAGCTAACTTATGATAATGTATCTGAATAGGTTCTGCTACTAAATTATTTATCTGTTGTTCACAAAGTTAATCAGCCTATTTAAGGCCCAGGGGCCAAAAGAAATAAGCAAAAATAACCCAATTAATGGTCCCAAGATGGGAGAAAGTAGAGTTGACAACCATGGAGAGGTTGAAAACCAATTCTTGTACCAGCACTCATCTTTCTCTTTCTCTCTCTGTCTTTTCTCAGGGCCTTCTCTGACCTATTTCGTGCTCTCTTTAACTATCCCTGTCTTGTCTTTGTAAAGGCAACATTCTTCTTTAAGGGCTGTACACAGTCAAGAGTTGTACACAGTCTTTTCTATTATAATAGAGTAAATCAAGTCCAATAAAGTCCTTTGCAATTTTTGGAGGTCTCTTCAGATAGCAAAACAAGGGATTTCTTCTTATTAGTGATGTCAATCTCTAGCTGTTTGATGTTCTTGTCAATGGCCCGTCTAAGGTCTGAGTAGTGTAAATTCGGAGGCCAGCACCTGGATTAGAACTTCTAACAGCAGATATCACAGATGATTCATTTTTACCTGAGCTACTGCCCGGGTTAGAGCTCCTGGGAGGCCCTCTTCCTCTGGGTTTTGTGAAGTTGGGTACAGAGCTGCTGCCTGGGATCTGCTCTGTGCTCAGGCACAGTCTGGAAGTGAATGTCAGTTCCCCCATTCCAAAGAGTGATTTTTTTGAGGGACAGTCTAACCTAGTATTATTTTGTATACAAACACACTTCATTTTCTATTCACCATTTTTATGTGATGAACAGGTTCTCCACATGGATATAGATACATTTGCTTACCCAAGCCATAATCGTCTATATAGACAGATTTTAAAATCAATGAACGAGATATGTATTTAGATGTCTTGATGATTTGAATTATTGATTTCAGTTGTAACTGTTGAGTATCTGAAAGCTTCACATTTATATCATTCTCTCTCTGACACAGAAAAACAAAATTAAAGAGAGAAAGCTTTGGACACTTTATGTGTTAATAAAGTTCTCAGAGCTTAATGCTGTTGAATTAGAAGGTTTGAGAACTGGGAGATATATTTAAATTTCACGAATACCTGATAATTTGGAAGAGAGTCTTCAGAAATGGCACCTTAACATGACCTTTTGACAATATGCATCTGAGTTGTTATTCCTCTCAGCATTTATGCCTACTGCTACCTAACCTGGTGTTGGTACTTGACAGACCATAGAGACACTGGAGAAGAGGCCATCAGGATCCAGCCCACTGTGGGCAGTAACATTCCTAGGCAGGTGGTCCTAAGCTGTATAAGAAATAGACAGTATGAATATTAGCCAGAGAGTGGGTGGGCCAGTAAGCACTGTTCCTCCATGGTTTCTGCCAAGACTTCGTTCAGTCGTGTACTGTGATCTAGTCGTCACAGGGCTTACCATGGCATCAGAAAACACACCAGGACACCTGGCATCTAACTATACAGAGGCGGGAATTTGCCTGTTACTTCATAAAGTGGAGCATTTACTTTGGGTTTTCATTTCTACTGAAAAAGTTAAGATTGACCATGACAGAAGTCTGAGTCCAGGGGGAGACATTCAATAGAGAGGCGTGTAAGGCAGAGAGGAGGGAATATATTTGATTTTCTTTTGGCTCACAGATGAGTAAAACAAAACACGATACAACTGTTTGCCCCTAGAGATGGGAAACATACACACTGGATTACAAAGCAAGTATTAAAATGCTCCATATTTGTGTTTGTGAAACAAAAACCAAACAACGGAAACTAGCTAAGGGACACAGAGACTGGAGACGTCAGCCAGAAGGGCAGGACTCTGCTTAGGTAAATACTACTGCCATTTTAACCAGGGCATCATAAATATCTTCGCTATATGCTTTCAAAGGCTTTTGGCTTCCAAGTGCTGCCATCCCTTTTTATGCTAACCCCTATCTAAGCATTTACCACGTTTATGATTGTAGCTGAGCCTAGTGTTCTGGTTCTGATGGGCCCCGGCCTTGGTGAGTACTCTTCTGTGTTTGGAATAATCTCTGCTGCTGACTCTTTCAAAGCGATAGCAGCATTCAGACCACTTCCTCCTGTTGACAGCAGCATGCTGGCCCTCTGCCTTTTGAGTTTAGAGATAAAGTAATGAGGGAGTTTTTCTGGGGGCTGAATGGAGTAGCCCTGGTTTTCAATTTTCCTCATGCCTTTGTTTCACAGGGATGATGGCTTTCGAGGTAATTACCCGCAGCCTGCTACTGGCTCAGTACACTGAAATAGAGTTCTGCAGAGAAACGGAACCAACATATAAAGAGATTTATAAGGTGCTGGCGCAAAGTTGTGCAGCCTGAGAAGATCCACAAACGGCTGTCTGCAAACCAAACAGGCAGGGAAGTAGGTGGGGGAGTTTGACGGCTTGTGAGCTCAAGAGGATGGATTCCAGATAGCATCTGAGGCATGAGAAGCCAGAGCAAGCATAGATATGGTGTTCCCAATGGATCATAAAGTCAAGCAAAGAGCCAGTACAACCTCTCCCTGCCTTCCTGTTCCACCCAGACTCTCAAATGACAGGTTACTGCTTACCCAGGTCTTCAGTACCCAACCGACCAAGTCAAAGGTTGATCTCTTCTGAAAATACCTACACACACACACACAGAGATAGAGACAGAAACAAACAGAGAGACAGAGACAGAGACAGAGAGACAGAGAGACAGACAGAGACAGAGACAGAGACAGAGACAGAGACAGAGAGAATTACATTTGACCACACTACTTCTGGGCATCTATAGTCCAGAAAAGCTGGAACATAAAACTAACCATCATATATAATACCACATATACATGTATTACACGTACATCACATGCAATAATCAAGATTTCTTTCTAATTCTATAAGCACATTCTCTCAGCTTTTGGGGCAACAGTCAAAAGAATTGATAGGAATAAATAGCCTTTGCTGTTCTCTCTCTCTCTTGCTCCCTCACTCCCCTCTCTCTTACACACACACACACACACTCGTGAGAAATATTAGTAGCCTCATGGATTTAACATGTCTTACATAAAATTTTCTTTTGGGCTGGAGGGATGTCTCAGAAGTTAAGAATACTTATTGCTCACGTACAGGAATCCAGTATGGTTTCTGGCACCCACACTGTGGCTCACCATTGCCTGTAACCCCAATTCCAGGAGAACCAATGCCTCTTCTGACCTCTGCAGACTCCTGCATACATGTGGTGCACATCACTTACTCAGGCGAAGGTATACATGCGGGTACACACACACACACATTAAATAGCTTTTTAAAAGTATTTTCAGTTAACACTGAATTTATACAAATATTCCTTTTGTTCCCAGGAGAGAGAGAGAGAGAGAGAGAGACAGAGACAGAGACAGAGAGACAGAGAGAGAGACAGAGAGAGAGACAGAGAGAGAGAGACAGAGAGAGAGAGACAGAGAGAGACAGAGACAGAGACACAGAGACAGACAGACAGACAGACAGACAGACAGACAGAGAGGGAGAGAGAGACTAGTAAGTTGAACTGTGTACTCATTCCTCTCATCTCTGGACTGTGAGCTAATCACACATCTCTTGTCAGTCTGCCCTGTCTACAAGAAACAGAAGTTGACTCACTGGCCTTTGGGATGGTCAGGTTGAAGCATGTTACGTTTGCACGTAACACTGAAGAGTCTGAGCCACACTGTGCGGCAATGGGATTGGGTCAGCTCTTTCAAATGGCTCATCAAACACATATTACCAGCCAGTTAAGCAATGCTCAAGAGTACAATGCCTCTTCCTGTGATTGGATTGTAATTAATGGGATAATCGGCTTCTAAAGAAGTGAGCCAGAGATTCCAGGACACCAAGGGATAGGGCCACCTATGAGAGCTTTACAACACACCAGGGTTTTGTTTTTTTTCCTCTTTCATTTCCGTTGCTGTCTTCAATTTCATAAAGTTGAGTTATTAAAACTCTTCAGGGTCTGGGGAGATAGCTCAGTGGTTAAAGCATTTGCTATGAACGTGTGAAGAGTGGGTTTCAGATCCCCCGGAACTCACATGAAATGTGGGATAGGCACAGCAGCTCCCTGGGAAGAGAACTGACAAAGGTCGAGTCAAGGTTCCCTGGAGGAAACTGGATAGTGAGATTAGCCATGTTAGCTGTGTCTGGGTTAAGAGAATTTGCCTTAATGAGTAACATAAACGAATAATAAAGGCCGATTCCTGACATTAACATTAGGCCCCACGTGACCATACACCTGCACAGACCACACACAGAGACACATATTGGAATGGAAAAGGAGAATTATGGGTGTTATTCCACAGAGACTTGCTGTTATGTTGTCTCCTGTTTGCCCTGTACCATCCCCCAGCACCCAGCTCACCATAGTGTCTTTCATCTTTGTGATTCCCTCTCCGTTATGTTGGGATATGTACAGGAGCCTCTGGACCTGCAATAAGGATATGGATATGTACAGATAAGCCCATTGTAAGCTAACACCATAAGACATAAACGCATTTAGTGCACCTAACCCACTGACCTTCATGGCTGGGCTACAAAGCACATCTGAGTGTCACCTGTCACATACACCCCACCGTCCTGAAAGATCATCTTACCACATACCATTAACCCTCACAGAGACTGAAACTCAAACTGTCAAGTGTGGTTTCCACTGAATGTGGATCACTTTACACCTTTGTAAAATCTAAAAATCTAGTGTCAACCATTGTAGTAATAAGTCAGGATTTAGGGTTGTTTGTATCCTTGAGAAGTAATGGCACTTTGTGTCTGTATTTCTTGTGTAGATGAATGATGTCATCTCATCCATTCCTGTCTTTTACTCCTCTGCAGTGTATCTTGTGACCTGGTCATGTTGCTTTGCGAAATCCTGTTCAGTATGTGAGACATCCTCACAGGATTTTCTCAAATCATATCATACCGTTTTCTTTATTGACTTTCCTCATCAGCAGACATGAAAATCGCCTCCAAATGCACAAGCAACCTGGTGAGAGTCATTTTCTTTGTCTTTGTATTCATGAATGCCAAATTTCTTTATTGTACACACACACACACACACACACACACACACAATTGACTATTAAAATAGCAAAAAAATGTATATGTGCTGCTATGAGATATAACCGTGTGTGTGTGTGTGTGTATGTATGCATCATCGCAGGTGCCTACAGAGGTCACAAGAGGGCACTGGATTCCCCAGAGCTGCAGTTACAGGCAGTTATAGGCCACCTGACATGGGTTCTGGCAACTGAGCTCAGCTCCTCTGCAAGAGCAGTACATGCCCCCTAACCACTGAGCTATCACTCCAACCCCAAATGCATGCAGTCTTAAATGCTCTAAGTATGGCCAGATTGCTTTCCAGAGAGAGTATGCTTTCTTATTTTAACTTTTCCATGGCATGGGAAGGTCATGATTCTCCATGTTCTCACTAGTAGCTCTTCGTTTATGACTTTTTAAGTTTCAAATAAGTTCCATGTGTTAAGTAGCAGATCCCTTTCTGTTTGTTTATTTGCTATTATTAACATTATTTTATACTTTTTTTTACTTCAATAACTTTATTTATTCTTAGCCATTTTATACCATCTAAGACAAATTGGTTTGTGTAAGGAAGATTACCACATAGCCACAAATTACATATTCTTTAAAATCAATCACAACATATTCTTCAAAAACAGATAAAATCATCACACTATGAAAATGAAATTACAACAGGATTATTGATTCTGAGTTCTTCTTTTGAAACAACTAAACATTTCCCATCTATCCTTCTCTCCGTAAGTTCAATATAGCCCCAAAGCCATACTTCTTTTTTTTTTAATCATTTTTATTTTTAATTTTTTTAAAAAATGTTAATCAAAGGCTTTATAAGTTTGGTAATGCTCAATAAGAAGATGCCCATACAATCAGACGTGTAACCCAATACCCAACCTACACATACCAACTATCTTTGACTGGCAGAGACACAGGAACATCCACCTCCATGTTCCCCCCCCACAGCTCCTCCTCCTCTCCTTACTCCTCCTCTTCCTTTCCTTACTCCTCCCACCATTGCTCCTCCTACATATCACCCTTCCTGTTAAGATAAAACTTTTCTCTCAAAATACTATTAGAGCATAACCATACCAATTTGTATCAGTAAGGTACAAGATAGACCTAATACCCAGTCAATCATTTTGTTGACTAACCAGAACCTCTGTCATCTCGCCTAACTAAAAGACTTAGTTCTGAACCTGGCTGTTTTCTGGGCTTTAGAATGAATGTCAGCTGAAAACCATCCTCTCAAGTCTTTTCTCTCAAAGTAAATAGCAGGGATTGGCCATGAGACTATAAGTCTTCAACCTGGTCAGAAATCCAGAATGACTGAATTAACTGAAATTATGGGAAGCACAAAGCATAGCTTCTAAAACTTAGCCAATTTATAGAAACTGCTGAACACCTGGACAGTTCCTATACTACAAAATGTTGGAGCATCCGATCTTCAGCTTTCTGGCCCAGGATCATCTGATAGACCTAGTGATGCAGAATTATTAAGGGCTGATTACTCTGTCTTGGCAGATATAATCAGTTGACTACTCCACCAGAAGACTAGACAGGCCACCAGAAGACTAGATTCCAGAATTCAAACAAAAAATATCTTGATACTAAAATTTGTTTTGAGAATTGTATATTGCAGAATACACAGCCTTGGTGTATCTACTCATCAAGCAAGCTGAGCAGACCTGCTCAATCCTCTGATGTCTTGGAATCTCAGATGAATGCAATGAAGACACAGACGTCAGAGGCTTATCAATTTGCTCTTCCTCCCACCTCTTTTCTAATATCTCAACACCTGTAATCAGCTTGAAGAAGTTAATGAAGAATTGGCGCCCCTATTCCCTGGGCTTGGGGACTGAGGTGGTTAATATTGGGCTGTCTTTCTAAGGAAAAGTAGTGGTTTTGTTGGAACAGGGAGGAATAACTAGGATTTATTGCATGGCCATAACGTATTGGTAGAAATCTGTATAATTGTTATGAAGCTGAAGTTATAGTTTCTTAAATGGTACAAAATTTGATTTCAAATTTAAGGTCTTCATTAGTATGAGATTTTTATTGATATAGAAGTAAGATTAATATTGTTACTCTCATAGGCATTGTGCCTATATAACACATTTAGGAATACAAGGCTTAGGCCCAGTCCTTCTTTAACTTTTTTAACTGATTTGAGATGGTTCGCCTGTGAGTTAAGGGCCTACAGCAAATTCATGGCTCTGAGGTAATTGTTAGGGTGTTTTCTATATTTTGTTTAGAAATAGCTGAGAGGAGTTAACAGACAACAGTCCAGATTGCCTTACATGGATAGTTGGTTTTCAAAACGTCAGAAGTCCACAGAATTGACATTACAAACATTTCTGCATTAAGGTTCATTTTGATTAGAGACCTGTCTGCTCCTGACAGCTTCCTGTCTTGGATTCTAAGAAGAAATTGAGCATCTTTGGAGTTACTCCAGTCGTGGTGAGACAGCCACTAGGCAAGAATTACCTCTTTTCATCTACAGACAAATTACTGTCCTGAAAAGGACACACTTGTGGAATACTTTATACCTTTAAGACTGGGTCTCACTTTGCCTCCCAAGCTGGTCTCAAGCTCCAGGCAATCCTCCTGCTTCAGGCTCCTGGGTGCTGGGATTACAGGCATGCACCATCATGCCTGGTTTCACTTTCATTTTAATTTTTATCCATTTGGTTGCCAGGGGAATAGAGCATGCTTCACTGACTAGTCCCTTTCTCTTCTGATATTTGTATTCACACCATGCCCCATTTCTTTCTTACTCCATTCTCTACTAGATTTCCTAACTACGGCTTTCTAGTTCATCTGATTACTTCATAGAAGGCGTTATTCCTCTCATAATATTTTTTTGCTTCCTATTTCATTTCAAAACTGACTTTACTGAATTGTAAACATTTCTCTGGATTTTTAAAAGCCTAATCATTCGTGTTTTAGCTCCCAGATTGCCATTCCTATTATCAACACAGATTTCCTTCATTTGTAATAGGCTTTGATAGCAAACGTATCTTCCTTTTAGACTTCTTAAAATTTTTCTTGTGAATATACATTTTTTTTTTCATAGAACTTTTCAAGTACAAATTTCAAGATAAAAGATAAAATTTCTGGTGGGAATTTGACTCTTTTTGCATTGGATCTAGTGATTAAACCCCAAAAGTACCTGTAAAAAGTGAAAGCGTGCTTTTTTTAAACATGGTTTTAACTGTTGTCTTTTTGTTTGTTTGTTTGATTTTTAATCTTGTTGCAGTGTACTTTAACAGTTTTCTTTCCTCTCTGAGATCTTGGGGTCTTTGTTTCTGTTGTTATCGATGTTTACCTTCATTGTGGTTTTTGTTGTAGCCCTGAAAGTTTATCTCACATCATGTTTTCTACTAAGTTATTTCTTACTTATAAGTACGCAGTTGGGTTTTGAATACAGAGCTCATATTCAGCAGACTTGCTAACCTTCTTCATTAGTTGCAATTACTTCCTGATTTTCTTAGCTTTCCTATGTATTCAGTCATGGCGTTATGAATGCAACTCAGAGTAAGTTGATCTTCTCTGTCCCAGTATTTCTCTGTCCCAGAATGCTTCCTATTCTTTGTTGATGAATAGAAGTTATACACTGGCATATGTGTCTTTTCCTAACCTCAGAGGAAATTGCATCTTAAGATTTCAGATGGACTTTGATATCTACAGGAAGATTATTTCTACCATGTAGGATTTTCATCTTAATGTTTTCCACCTAAAGTAAGGTTAGTCTGTAGGTAGTTTTGTTTTCTTGTACATGGCTTAGTATCAAAATCACATAAGGCTTGCAAAATGAGGTGCATTCATTTCCTTTTTGAAATTTTACTTGTAGAAGACAGAGATTGACTTTAGAGCAGATAGTCCCCCAGACAACCACAGGATAATAAATGACTGCTGGTTGTCAGCACTGAAGTATCAAGTCCTATCTTCATTTAACTCCTGAATTTTATTTCTGAGCAAATCCTACCAGTGATGCTTTCATAATGAATCTCAAATCTGGCCAAATACATCTCTTCCCCTGCCCCCTTCATCCAAGCCATTGCCTCCCGTGATTGATGACACAGATGCATCGCCAGCTTCTTTGTTTTCAATTTTCCCTATTTTATCTCATTGTCACTGAAGCCAGAGTCTCCCGAGGCATACCTAGGATCATATAGCTTACATTGTTTCCTGTTCAATCCACTGATGAGAGAGTACCTAGAAAACCCTGTGAGCATGGCTAATGGTATTCATAGTCAAGGAGTAGCATGCACGTACACACACACATACCATATAAGCCTTTACATGCATGCTCTTGGCACCAGATGAAGCATCTGACATAACAGAAGGGAGTATTTTTAGTACCTTTGGGGTACTGTGTCCCTTCTGCTCCCATAAGAGGATGTGATGGATTGTCTGAATAGCACTAGATATTGTGAGAAAACAGAAGGCATGTTCTTCACAGACAGTCAGGGTCCATTTTATGAGAAGGTTGATTGCTTAGGGAACCTTTTCTTTGGAAACAGAGTTGGGGAGAATTTGTAGACAGGTCCTTTGATGTCCTTCTACTTTCTTCCCAGACAGTGATGCTAAGCACTGTATCCAGCCATGGTGTCAGGCATATCACCTCGGATGCCCTAGTTAAAACTTCCCAGAGTCAACTATAGACCCTTTATAGTCTGACAACTGGTTACCTTTCTGCCCTCTTATCTTATATGCTCCCTTCTGCCACATAACCTACTTCACTTATACTTTACTTGTTCAGGACACCAACAGTGTTTTGGCTGAGCTTTAGGTACTACCATGTCCCCCTCCTTGAGCTTTGTTCTTCAAAATATCTTCGTAGCATATTTTCTACTGGTCTTCAGATCTCTGCTTATACAAGTGCTAGATCTCTGCTTACTTCTTCAATATACAAGTGCTAGTATTTTGCACGTTTAAAACTTTACCGAAGTGATATATTGCTATGTATTGTTTCTCGTTATTGTATTTTGGGCACATATTTAGATTGCTGCACTTAACTTGTTTCCATTATATGGTTTCCATTTTGTGAATTCAACATTTGTTCATATCATCTTTCATGGGACATTTGTTTCCAAAATTTTCTCAATTATAAACAATACTTCAATGTCCAGAATAGCTTCATAAGATCTGCTTGGAAGCACTTAAGATCTTACCATAAGGCATATTTAGGGATATACAATCAATGGTCGAAGAACAGCAGGGATTTACAGGGAGCTGGTCTCCAGAGGTAGTGTTGACAGTCATACACAGACTTTCGACTGCAGCATAGTGAACAAACTTCTGGAAGAGCTAGGAGACTCAGAAACCTAAAACAGGCACCGACAAAAGAAGTGTGAACTGTCGTCTCCATGGTTCCCTAGAGGAACTTCTATTGTATAAGAGTCATCTCTGGATACTGCCTACAGGCCACCCTCTGTGAAGCATCTGTCACCAATGACAAAGAGCAGCTATGACAGATAGTCTAGAGAATCTTAACCCTTAGATACTTGGGATTCTTCCTTGGGTCTTCCATGAGTCACTTTTTACCTACAGGGAAGAATAGAGAGAAACTGTTCTTTGTCGACAGCCCTCAAAGTGTTGGGAGAGTGACAACTTCCAGTATGAATTTTTGGTAAGACTTGTACCCCAGAAACAGTGGAAAGAGACTCAAAACAGCTTCAGAGCTCCTGAGTTAATAAAGGCCAGCTTTCAGAGTCCCAGTGTAGGGTGTGGTCCCGCAAAAGATGGTTTTGTTAGGATGTCTATTTGTTTAGCCATCTCTTGAGCTTGTTCTGTATTCTCTGTTACCCTCTTCCTCTCATTTTCTTTCTCTTTTTCTCTTTCTTGCTCCTCTGTATATGTGTCAGACTTATCAATAGGATGACATGACTCCAGTCTGAGTGTTCATGTTTTAAAAACTGAAGAAGACAGGAAATGTCTAATGCTTCCAGAATGGTCCCAGAAACCATTTGAATGCAGAAGAAATCTGTGCAGGCTAAACTAGCCCCTGATCTTGGCTTTTGGCTATTCAAAGAATGTTCTCGGTGTAGATTTCTGGGTGTGCTGTAGAAATCATAGTTTCTTTCTGCAGTGTTATCATTTGGGTCACAGGACCTCATAAAGATTCAGAAGGGTAGCATTGTGGTCTGGGTTTGCATCTATAAACAGATTGGTTCTACATTTCACAATACGCAGCATCAAAATACATGTAGGCCGAAACTTCCTCTGAAACAGAGGTCAGGGCAACATAGAATAAGGAACAAAAATACCAAATTGCAACAAGAGACTGAACCTAGCCCCGTCGTTATCTACTTGATGGTCTTAGAACAGTGACCTAATCCTCGGGACTTCGGCGATTTCATTACAAAATGAAGACTTGGAGGTGGATAAACAGCCACTTTAAGCATCTAGCAGATACCATCCCAGGTAGGTTTAGTTCTACACCTTATTGACACCAGAAAGTATTATACTTTTTTTCCTGTGTCACTTGAAATGTAATCCCTTGACATCCAGAGTTATTTTACAGCTGCTCTGTTACTCAGAGACAGCATAATTTCTCAGTCCTAAGTTAATTCCTGAACAGATAGGAGGATCTCTGTTTTCTCATCTCTGTAATTACCGCATAGTTGTGGGATAGGATGTGTTCTGAGTCTTCTTGTTTGATGTGTCTTCCTGCTCTTGGCTAACTTCCCAGGCATGTTCTTTTGGGAGCATGATCTTGTTGGGATTAGGTCAGCTCTATCTTACTGTACCCACTTTTTAAATTCCATCCCTCCTGCCTGTGACTAGGGGTGGATGCCCCAGGCCTACCATTCTGTACCTATTAGGAAAAAGGCTTCAATGTGTTTCAGAGTTTGAAACAGTGAGAAACATTGTTTTAATTAAATATTTCTATCTAAATAAGGACTTGAGTCTACCACAGTGACTTTCCAAAGGGCATTTTCCATAAATTTAGAAAGAACATTCCATTAAAAGACACTGGTACAGGCATTTTTTTTTCTCAATAACGTTTGTGAGAAGGGCCTGCTCCCTGTCTATGGCTGCAGCATTTATCTTGCCAAAAATATAAGATTTCTTCTATCAGTCTCTGTTATCAACACCCATTGACTTCTAGAATTCTAGTTTCTTCCCTCCTATGAAAATTTTCTATTCACCATCCCTATCTGGATTTCTTATCCGTATTTCAGCTTTCTATTGTCTACAAGTTTCACCCATTCTTAAAAAACAAAAACAAACAAACAAACAAACAAACAAAAATTCTTACTTTTACCTTTCAGGGAGAGAACAGACAAAAATTTAATTGGTTACTCACTATGTGCTAAGTATCATCTATGATATCTGCACACTTGATAGCTAACTTTATAACTGAAGAAATCAAGATTCAGAGAGATTATAATATTGTCCAAGTCTTGATGGGAATGCTGGACTTGCTCTAGGGTCTGTTGGTCTATGAAGCCATCACTGTTTGCACTGAAAACACTCACTTAGCCTAAGAGTCTCAGACCACCCCAGTGTGCGCATCAACAAGAGTATTCTGAGAGTCATCCTTAGCTGACTAACCCTACACCTGATCCTCAAGCCTGTCTATCACCACTGCAAACAACTATATCCTAATATTGAGGTTATTTCTTCATCTATTCTGTGAGCAACTTTTGAAACCTGACACAGCCTATAACAGGGGAATGTGTTTGTTTACTTGACCCCAACATGGAACCATCTCTAAGCTTTTCACCTTGCCCATTCATTTTATAAGTGAGAAAAATTAAAAGCCTGAAGGGGTTAAAGAACATTGCTGAGAATCTTATAGCTAGTTTGTGAAGCAAATGACACAGAAAAACAGAGCTAGAGATGAGTGTTTAGGAAAATGCATCTCTTAACCCAACACCTGAACAGCAGGCTCTATTACTATCTTCTCAGAAACCGCTTCACCTTTCTGGGTTGCAATTTCTTTACCTGCAGAGTGGGAATGGTGGTGATCTTTCATGCCATCATGGAACTAGAAGATTATGTACATAAAATACTTAGTGCACATTTTCTACTTCCTATGCATTCTATATGATAGACAAATGCATTGCTCTTTATTTTATAGAATCAATAAGTCCACTCCTTAACTTTGGGGACCAACACGAAAATGATCAGTAAAGATACCCAATAAACACCATGAAACAAAGTCAAGTGCCTCATTGACTAAGGCTGCAACACAATCCCAGAGCCAAATGGTCCCTTTACTGTACGTGACAAAAAGCTACAGAGTTTCTGACCTAATAAGAAGTCAAAAGTTTGTACCATAGCATATGGTGCTAAGCTCATGAGAACACAAAACACCAATTATTAATTTCTTACTCCAAAAAGAAAGCCTGTATATTCCATCTGATTTTTCATCAGTCCTTTCTCTTATATGAGAGAATATGGAATAATTTAAAAGTCTTTACTGTTTAAATATACATGGGTTAATAGGGTTTTCCTTAATTTGCATTTACTATTGAGTGAAATATATTGAAAAATTGGTCGTTTCTTTTAAGCTCTTTGTTAAAGCTTTGACTTCAACACGAAGGCCCAAGTCATATGGAGCTGCAAGTGTTTCTGATGTCGGGATACACCCAGTGCTAGGGTGTTCTCCTTACTCACTGAATGACGGAGCCAGCTCGTGGTCAACACTCTCCTTGGAGGCAAACAATGCATCACACAGAAACATCTCTCCAGAAGGGGACTGTTGCCGAGCACAAGTTACCATGTAAGGAAATGTGTGAATGTACAAAGAAATTCAGATGTGCGTTTGACAGAAATCTTATTGATAGTATTTCTGACTCAGTTCCAGAAAGAAATCAGCACATTCCACATAGTAACCAAACGTTATTTTTAAAGGAACTGTCTGTACAGGTATAGCATTGGAAGAAATAGTGAGTCATCATGGGACTCTATGAGTCACACCTTGTGACAGCACATGGCCATTATCATTTTTAGGGCTCGAGGGGACAAGAAGACAAAACACGAGTTGCTGTAAACAGCACAGGCTGCCATATGGCAAAGAGGCTTCTGCTTTGAATATGACTTATGGGTAGAACAGAGCATCTCAGTCCACCTAAGACTGAAGTCAAAAATACCCATGTTATCTCTCTTTTCCACCAATCACCTTTTACTAGCACCCATCAGGAAGCCCTTTGCTATACAAACTATATCTCAGAGTTCAGGGCAAAGGAAGGCAGAAACAAACAGAAAACCAAAGGGAAAATAACCCAGAATGGCCAGTATTTAAGGGCAGAACAAAGAATAAGTTAAGTGTCCTTTCTTTGTTTTGCTTCAGATTTCTCTAGAGTTGTCTTGAATGTGTGACTACTTCATAGCTACTGAGGGGAAATGTATCTGTCACATTCTTGTCCTAGATCAGATCAGAAATAGCCACTGAAAGGTCAAGCTCGGTTCTCCCTGGCAGCTCAATTCTCTTAGCTGACAGAAGGACAGAGCTCATTTTTAAGCCATAGAAAACTCACCAAGAATTATGTTCTGACCTTTATGTGTTGGAAATTTAGGGGCCCAAGAAGTGGTCTGCTAGAGATCATATACATATACATATACATATACATATACATATACATATACATAT
>NW_021604622.1:2846742-2852471 GCF_004785775.1 Grammomys surdaster
CATATACATATACATATACATATACATATACATATACATATACATATACATACACACACATAATAAATCTTTTAGTATTGATGAGCTGATACTAGAAAGCAAGTAGGCAAGACCCATATAGTCAGAAACAAAGCAGGGAATTTACAGGCCTTGCCAGAGAAATAGGATCTGTGCTGCTACCTTCTCAAACAGTTGAAAATACAGGCTTCATGAAAGTGGCCAGATCTCTAAAAAGGAGAAGATGGGCAGTGTATTTTATCTGGTAGAATCATGCCTAGCACGCACAAAATTCTACAGTTAACTCCCAACATCACTGTATAAACCCAGGGGTTGTGGCCTATGCCTCTGATCCCAGCACGCAGGAGGTAGAGTCAAGAGTTCAAAGTCTTGACTATATAATGAGTACAAAGCTAGCCTGGGCTAATAGGATCCTGTCTTTCAAAAAAAAAAGGAAGATATGGTGAGTCTCCATCTCCATTCCATTCTTAGATCCTTGCCTCATCCAGGTTTAAATATACTTCATCTCCTGGTGGAAGAACAAGCTACCTTCTGACATTTTTTGAAACAAATCAGACAAAGCCATGGTCCAGCCATCCGTCATTCCTTTCTGGTTGCAACACCAATGGGATTTTATAGGAGAAGGTGAGTCATTGGGTTTCCAGGCTTAGGGAATCTATCACAACCCTTAATACTGTTTTCTAATCTCCCAGACCACTCACTGGACTTGATGATGCTGATTGCTACAAGTTTTGGGGGTAAACCAAGGCCTCTGGATCTGCTTCCGTCCTCAAGGTGGCAGGAGTTCCTTCTGGACTGTGTGGCAGCCTGGGAGAGTCTTGGGCCAAGGCAAACACAACACTATGTACATACACAGGAACACTGTGTGCTTTTCTTGATTCCCAGGAAACCAGATCTTAATGAGGGTCAGTAGGGTTGATATGCTGCGTGTAACCCAAATTTGGGTATGAAGGACAAAGATTGGACCTTGGAACCTCCTTTGGCCAAGGGCTCTTGAGATGTCTCTTGGGCCCCCTTCTAATGCATTGTTAATTGGTTTCTTTAAACTCTGTTTATTCAGTGCTAGAAATTCTTGGTCAGCCTAATTCAAGTACTCATAATAGAAAGCTACTCTGGTCTCTGTGAAAAGGAACCAGGAGTCACAGATACCTTCTTTCTCAGACCCACCAACTCTCCTTCAGTGTTCCTGCCTTACCACACAAGGTTTTAGGCTGTGGTAGGATATTGCCTGCTTAGACTTCGTGTCAGGAACAACCACCATATCTGTGAATACTGACTCGCTCCTTCTCCCTGGAGGTCTGAAGGTTGTTTCCCACCTTCATCGTGAGCCTGGTCCTTTGCAGGTTCTGCTGTACTAACACATCTCACCCAACCAGGAAGCCATGCTAGAAACCCAGGGCTCAGGCCTATCTCATCCACATCCAAGTCATCACCAACCCTTCTCAATTTTGTCCCCTACTTAGCTCCATCCTTCCCTTGGTCAGGCCCGCCCACCTCTTCTTCTCAGCCTATCCTATTTGCTTTCATCCCCAATGTGGCTCCAATTAACCTCCACTCCGAAGCAAAAGTGAGTTCATTTCACAATGCAAATCTGTTTCACTTCTCTTAAAACCCTTTAGTAGCCTTCTGCTCTTCCTCAAAGGAAAAAAAATGAAGCAAACCAAATGGCTCACTAGATCCTCCACCAGCCCTTCCTGATCCTGACTCTCCTGCTAGTCTATTGTTGTGTTGTCGGCCATTGGTCCCCCATCCTTTAGACTCCTGCCTCTTTCCAAGTGTCAGTGTGGGCAAGTGCCTGCGTGGTCTGTCGCTTGCTCTTTCTTCCTCTTTGTGTAACTTGATCCTTAAGGTTGAGGCTATCAGGAACTTCCTTGGGGTACCCCCTTCCTGGCTTTCTGGACAAGATCCAATTTCCTATGGTGTTTTTTCATGGCATTCCTGGGTGCTCTGACGTCAGAGAATTTTCTATAGTCACCAGTTGAACGTAGGTGGAGTGTTTATTATTTTCCCACCTCCTCCATTCATATGCACCTCACATGAAAAAGTGTAACCTTTGCTTGACTCATAATGAATAGTATTTGCAGTGTCTGCCTTACAGATCAGCTGGGTGTCTATAAATGTGTAATCAATTGCTCCAGACATCCACTGAAGCAAGACCTCTTCCCTGTACCACCACTTCCAAGTTCAGCTCTTTTCCTCCAGCTTAGCCTGGATCCTCAATAATCCAGCTTCCACCCACAGGAGACTTACCCTTCATCTCTGCTCTGTACCCTCTCTGGGGAGGGGAGGCCACTAAAGTAGAGCCAAAGGCTGAAGGGATCTAACACAGAAGCTGCTTCTCAGAGACTGTAGCAACCCCTCTCTGCACGCAGAGCTACTTCCTGGAGTTAATTACTTGAACTATTGTAGAAACTTTCCTACACCAAACTGCCAAATTCTGCCTCATGGTTGGACATTTTGTGCCAACTAGAGCTCTGTGGGTTTTTTCTGCTATGGAAGGTAGCATTTGGAGATGTAGCCTTGGCTTTCTTACTGTATCTCCCAGCCAGTCATTTTCTTGTTCAGTAGAACTAAAAACCAAACCAGAGCCGGCTGTGAGTATCCAGGTCAATGCAATAAAGCTGTCCTACTCGGGCACATTCACAGGCTGGAGAGTAGGCTTTAGCTGACACACACTACTCTGCAGAACGATGTCTGTGCTCTTTGGAATGTATGAAACTCTCACAGTGTATCCACAGTGAGAAAGCACACATGTGTGCATGCATGTATCTGCATTATGAATATATATACACACACACATGCATACATAGTATGAGTGTACACACACACACACACACACACACACACACACACACACATATATATATATATATATGCATCCAGTAATACATACTTGGGTATCTTTAATGTGAGCATAAAACACAGACATATGCCCACCGTGTGAGTGCACACAGACATCATGCAAGCCCCAGGGTGTGTCTTTGTAGGTACCTACAGTTCGAAGGCACATATGCGTGTATGCTGACAGTGTGAGTCCACATCCGAGTGTCTGCTCAGAGTAAGTGAACACGTGTATATGTGTGTATGTATCCATGAAGTTTGTGTGCGTTATCTGCTTGCCTATACCCTAAAGTATCTGAAAGAGGGGCAGTGTGGACCTACTCTGCAGCAGCTTCCCTCCCTTCCACAGTCAGCTTGTAGAGATTTCCAAGGAGATCCTGAAGTAGTCAGGAGAAAGCACCTCACAGGCATCCAGCGTTGGGGGACAAAGTAGCTGCTAGGACCTATGGCCCATCTCATCATTTGGACCAAGCTCACACTGGGGTAAGCTATTTGCATCTAATGACTATTCATCAGGGATGGCAAGACAGGCCTGTTGCTAGGTGGCGTGGGGCTCTTTTGTCAGCTGGCTCATACTTAAAGATGACTTCTTGGTCTAGATGAACCTTTCCAGACTGCAGAGCTGGCTATCTGGGTCCTCCTTTCCTCTCTTTTTTTATCTGGGGTAGGGGGAGGGGGAAGTTGCATTGAAGTCTGGAGGCTTTCCCAACATGCCCCACTCAGTCTCTGCTTGTTTAGCTCCTCGGAGGCCAGAGTGATATATTTTTAAGGCATTCTGTTCTGGAAGAGTTGTGGGGTTTAGTGCTAGAGAGGTCTTCTGGCTGTGCTTCTTTAGAGCTACTGACATTGAGACAAGAAAGGATGAAAACAACATTCAAAGTTGTGTGCATCCAGCACAGATGGGTATCAGTGGGACACAGATGATGATATATGTTTTTGCATAAACTGAATAAAATGTTACTAAAAGCAATCCCCTAAAAATAATGAAATAATTTAACCTCTGTTAAGGTGTAGGACATTAGGAATCCTAGTGGATTTAAGTACCTTAAGAGCTTTCAGTAGCTTCAACAAAGACCCAGGCTTTACATAAATGAGGGGAAGAGGAGGGAAGAAGAGGGGAAGGGAGGGAAGAGGAGAGAAGAGGAGGGGAGTGGAAGGGAGGGCTCCCTCAGCATTTAATTCTAGCTCTGCACACTTAAGACTTTGTGGTCTGCTATTCCTTCTCAAAAATGGAAACCAGAAAGGAATGTTCTACATGACAACATAAAGAAATACATTTGCTGAGAGAATGAACAAATGGACACTTTTCAAGTGGGAAGGCCATATCCATGTTATAGACATGGAGGAAGTTTGTGGCTTCACCTGTGAACTCAGATCAAGTTGAAATCAGAATGATTCCTTTACCAATATATGGAAGAATTTGTGTTTATACATGTTGTCATGGTCTTCATTCCGTCTCTATAACAGAGCACCTTAGATAGAGTCATTAACCAATAATAATCTCTTCTCCACTGTTCTGGAGACTGGGAGGTCCATAGATATAGAAGTGGCTTCTGCTTGACACCTGTCCAGGGTGCATCCATGGTGTTATCCCACGGCAGGAAGCAGAAAAGAAAGAGTACACAACCAAGAGTCTCAGAGAGCCGAATGGGGCTACTTTTATTACAGTCCCTTCTCTCAATAGCTAACTCATTCCAGTGATAATGAGATTGATCCCCTCAAGAAGGCACATCCCTCCTCAAGGCCCTGCCACCTTCCTAAACCCCACTTTCCAATCACTGCCTTGTGAGCTCTGGAGGCATGATGAAACTACAGCACACACGCTTGTAAATGAATATATTTTTTTAATCTAGGAAATGAGTGACTGATCGTTCTAATCAGACACTGTGCCACTATTAAAGATGAA
Source organism: Grammomys surdaster (assembly GCF_004785775.1). Lineage (NCBI taxonomy): Eukaryota > Metazoa > Chordata > Mammalia > Rodentia > Muridae > Grammomys > Grammomys surdaster. The sequence goes on from NW_021604622.1 coordinate 2,851,508, forward strand.
GCCTTTATTGAACCATTGCCACTGCTAAATGTCACATTAACCACATGCCTATTTCGCTTAATTTTTAATTTACAGAAGACAAAAATGATGTCATGTAATAAAATTTTGTACACTAAAAAGAAAATGATTTTGCATGGTCAGATTTCTTTTTCTACCTGAATTGATCCTTTTTAATCACCGGATGCATTGAGGAATCAGCTAGTCATGTGATTCTAAGAAGCAGAGCACAGGAATACATCTCAACTTACCAAAATATGGAAGGTTGAAGAATTGGCTCCCCATCTGCTCTTCCTTGGGGAAGACTATTTCTCTTTGTCATCTGGCTTTCAGTAGTAGCCAGAAGCTCTTTTTCCTTTCCTTTTTAAAAATTCATTTTACACCCCAGTATTAACACCCCCCTTTTCACCCAGTACCCCTCACACAGATCCTTGTGTAGGGTTGAAGCTTCCTGGCTTGCTAGGGTTACTAAAACATGTCTATTGCTGTTGTTCTTGTTCAGCTCATGTCTATGCAGTCATGTTGGCGAGTCTTTCTAGGTGTAGCATCGGACACTCCCAGGAGACACAGTAACAGAAATTAAATGCTATGAATTTAAAAGAAATCAGGGAAGGGTCTGTGGGAGTGTTGGAAGGGAGGAAAGGGAAGTGTAAATGATTATAATCTCAAAAGATAAAAGTGATAATTAAAAAAAGATTGACTCCAGGTCTCACAGTGCATGATGGCAAGGAGATTCTGTTCAAGAGTATACAGCTCCAGAGAACAATGGCCGTCAACTATAGGCTTAACTGCTTGAAAACCAACCACATGCATCATTAAAGAGATAGCTATGTGATTTGATAGCAGAAACCACACAGTGATTCAGCTATTAAATGACCTGATAACCCAAAATTTTCCTAGAAGGAAAGAGCTTCCCTTCTGGAAAGCACAAAGGGGGTAAAAGATAGCAAGCACTCCCTCAGAAGTA
>NW_021604622.1:2852571-2885133 GCF_004785775.1 Grammomys surdaster
TCTTTCTTTCTTTCTTTCTTTCTTTCTTTCTTTCTTTCTTTCTTTCTTTCTTTCTTTTTGACAGTGTCTCATCATGCATTGTAAATTGGCCTTGAACCCATTCTCTTTTTACTTCAAGGCTCTCTAATGATAGAATTATAGACATGGACCACTATACCCAGCAGTCAACTGACCACATTTCGGCTCCTCTAGGGATGCAAGAATCACATTATCGGGCCTGACTTATGCTTCCTCACTTCCTTATGACCCTAGAAATTCCAAGCTGCAAATGAACTTTTTTTTTTAAAAAAAAAAAATCCTTTACTTCTTTGAAAGCTATTCACTCTTTTCCGCCTGTTTTGTCCTTGAGAAATACTTTGGAACAGTGTTTTTTTGCTACCCCTATTTATAGCTTTCCAGTTTTGGCAGGTATGGGAATGTTTATAAGTGGTTTGTTTTCTTTGCTATATCCAGTGTTGATTTAAGTCGCTTTCGCCACTGAAACAATTGGAAGCATTTTCAAGGAAGGCAAAGTCTGTGGACAACTGATAACACTGTGGAATCCAGATAGCTAGAACTTCTTTGGGGTACTCAGGATGGGTAGAAAATGTTATCGGTGTCATGATTTGACTAGCTATCTTTTAGTTCGTGTGTCTGTCTGACATACATGTTGTGGAGGAAGTCTGCCTTGACAGAAGGCAGGACAAGAAGTTTCTGAATGTTTTTCAGTCACTGTAATGCTGTAACTCTGAATTTAAAGCCAGGCCTGCAAGGACCTTCCTCTGAGTCCACTTCTAATGCTGGAGTTTTAACCAACCTTTACTTTGGGCAAAAAACAAACACCAAAGCACTTGTTTTGTTGTTTTGTTTGAGAAAGATATCTGGAATCTCTAGTGTTTGTTTCATAAATGGCTGAACTGAATAAATATAATTGGAACTCAGTAGAATTAGAGGCATCTTCCCATGTTTTTATGGGTAGTATACTATTTTTTCAGGAAATTTCCACCCAATCCCTCCCTATAATTTGTGGGCCTCTGGAAAAGTCACAGTTTGCCCCATAAATGCAGAGGACAAGCTGGCTTGGGGTCATCTTTCTTTCTCTTGTCTCCTGGTTGTCATCTTGGTCCTGTAAGGGGGCAGGGGGGACCACAAGACATACAGACCAAGCTTGGAGAGATGGACTTCTAACTTCAAAGGCACTAGGAAAGACTGCACTGTCTGAGACTAAGTGGCTTCCAGCAGTCCTCCCCAGGGACAAGAGTGGAATGAGATTCCTGAACCAATAAGATGGCTCAGCGAAGAAAGGCCCAGGCCAAGTCAAGCCTGATGATTTGCGTTCAGTCCCTGCGATTCACACGGGGGAAGGAGAAAACCAACTGCTACAAGCTGTCTTCAGATCTCCACACTTGTCTTGTGGCATGCTCGAACTTCTGTTTCCCCTCCACACTAAATCGGTGGTTTTAGTATTTTGTTTTGTTTTTAAGATGGAACAAAACCCCACCATAGTTCCTGAAGACTAGGAACCCTTGAGTGGTCTCACTTATTCATAGGGATCTACAGAAAAGGCAGTCAAAGAAAACATTTGTAGGTATGAGAGGACAGGCCTTCTCAGGTCACTCCAGGTCAGGCCAGGTCAGTTCCAGGAGTATATCTGAGGCATTTCCAAATGCATCTCTACCTTCTAAGCATATCTGTACCTTCCAAGCACATATGTACCTTCCAAGCATATCTGTACCTTCCCTACCACCATTCTATCACTTTGTTATAATCTTCAGCTTGGTTCTTTCTTTATTCATGTTTACTGGGATTTATTTCCCTCCCCCTTCTCTTGCTTAGGATAGGCTCATGTATCCCAAGCTGGCCAGGAGCTTGCTATATAACTATAACTTGCTATATAACCTTGGATGTCTGACCTTTCTGCCTTCTGTTGGAGTTAAAGACATGCATGCATCAACGCGGCCAGCTTTATGAGACTCTGAGGTCTGAACCCGGGGCTCCTTGCATGCAAGGCAAACACCGTTCCAAATGAGGTTTTATACTGGTCTAATACTTATAGACTCCTCAGTGCTAGAATTATAAATGTGAACACTATATCCAGTTCCCTCTTTCCCACTTTTAAATTGAACTTATTTTGGAAAATTTCCTAACTTTTGTTATGGCATAATTGAAAAATAAAAACTGCACAGGCATGTGATGTGATGTTTTGACGTGTGTGCATCTTAAAGAGTGATTAAGTCAAACAAATTGTAGGACCCTGGGGTTACGCAGCTATCACCCCAGAGCTGCTGAAATGAAGGTGAGGGCATTAGGAGTTCTAGACCCGCCTGGGACACATGAGGTCTGTCCCAAACAAACATAAACAAATAAATAAAGCAAATTAAAATATCCATCATCTTACACACAGTCTCCTCTTCTTATTCTGTGTCTATTTTTACTTGTTTATTCCTCTGTGAAGGTAATTGTGTGCATAAACACCGTAATGCAAATGTATAAGTCAGAGGACTACCTGTGGGGATTGCTCTGGTTCTCTACCATGTGGTTCCCAGAGATTGTCAGGCATGACAGCAAACATCTCCATCCACTTCGCTATCCCATCTGGCCTCCTCTTTTGTCTTTTATTTAAAAATATTTAATTGATTAATTTTGTACTTGTCTCGTTTCTAAGATGACAAATACAATACTTTAATAAAATGTTTCAAATTTTGTTTTTAATTTGAAAAGATATATGTGTGTGCGTGCGTGTGTGCGTGTGTGCGTGTGTGTGTGTGTATATGTGTGTGTGTGTGTCATATATAAAGAGTAGTTCTCTCATCTCATCACCGAGATTCAACAATCACCAAGTTTTGAGACAGCTATTCCGTCTCTCTCCAGATCGTCTTTGTAGACTTGCCTACTCACCGTTGACTTGACTGAGTAGAGGTCCCATGGACCGCCTCTCATTGCTTTTGCTTTCTATGTATCCTCAACCCATCTCTCTCTTTTTCTCCTTGTCATACTTGGTTGGAAAAGCCCAGTCAATTGTTCATACAATCGTTTGTTTCTCCACAGCTACATGTATTATGTGAAGACTAAGGGTTGAGAATATTTTGCATAAAAACTCACTTAACAACCGAGAAAGAACATTAAGAGCTAAGGAAGAATTTTTTTTTTAAGAGAGAGAAAGAACATACAGTCCTGATTTGCTCTGGTAAGGACTAATAAGGAGTCCCTTAAATGGGCTATTTGGGGAGCTTTAATGCTGTCAATATTTTTTGTTAAGACACTGCCCTTTCAATGGACTGAAGGCAAATCCCATTTGTCCATATCCCTGTCCAAGAAGTCAATCTCTATACTGTGACTATGCTCATCTTATGTTTCCTTATCCCCAGTTCATATACATGGAGGTCTGACGCCACCATCTTCTGATTCTTTCATTCCATGAATATGCAGGCAGGACTGATGGAGATAACGGTGGACATGGTTGGGGCAGAAGAAGGGGAAGGACCACCTAATCAGTCATAGTGTCAGTAATTTTGTACTAAAGGCACCTCACAATACTCTGAAAGCTGACTAGAGCTATGGACTAGTTGGAAAATCCTACTGCTTTAACTGCTATCACATAATCTCCTCCATACTTGCTAAAGGTTGAACTTACTGTGCTGGAAAAGCACTTCTCATGCAGAGTAGGATGCTACCAGGATGAGACAGAGACTTGGGATAAGAGAAGCACCCAAGAATCAGTGAGGGTGACCTTAGATGTCACTCACTACACTGATGATATAGAACCTGAAGAGGCTACCTCCTGTTCCCAGACAGGAACCCTAGGGAAATGATAGAGACACCAACCCACCCACAACATTTTCAGCCCCAAGTTTATCCTGTCTACAAGCAATGCAGGCATGGGCAATGAAACAGAGATTGAGGGAATAGCCAACCAACAACCAGCCCAACTTGAGACCCATCCCATGGGCAAGAATCAATCCCTAACACTATGCAAAGCATACTCTGTTATGCTTTGCAGACAGAAGCATGTTGTCAAACAGATGCAAACACCCGTAGCCAAATAGTAGACAGAGCTTGGGGACTGTTATGGAAGAAAAGGAGGAAGGATTGCTGCCCTAAAGGGAATAGGAACTTCACAGGAAGACCAACAGAGTCAACTAACCTAGACCCTTGGGGGCTCTCAAAGTCTGAACCTCCAAACAAAGAACACTCACTGGCTGGATCTAGACCTCCCTGCACATATGTAGCAGATGCGCAGCTTGATCATCATGTGGGTTCCGAATGAGGATTATCCCAAAAGCTGTTGCTTCTATGTGGGATATGTTCTTCCAGCTGGGCTGCCTTGTCTGGCCTCAGTGGGAGAGGAAGCACCTAGCCTTTCAGAGACTTAAAGTGCCAGGGTGGGGATCCCCACGGGTGTCCCCACCTGCTCAGAGGAGAAGGGGAGGAGGGATGGGAGAAGGATTGTGAGGGGGTAACTGGGAGGGGGGCAGTGAGTGGGATGTAAAGTGATTAAGTAAAAAAAATTAAATTAAATTAAATTTTTAAAAAAGCAGCAAGACTCTCCCAAAGGGTAGTTTATAAGCAGAGGTTGGAAATGCTGATCTGTGGCTCTTAGCCACAGAGACGAATTCCAGGAAGGGAAGAGAAAGGAAAAGCACCATTTCCATTTTACTAGTAATCCAAAAGATGGGCTAGTGTCAATCAATGCATCATCATCCCCTTCCCCTGTTGGAACAGAACAGCTCTACAGGGCGAGCGACATCTCACCACTGAAAAGCTTTTCATTCAACAGGGCACTTCTGGTTGGTCTGGCATACTCTGCTCATAAACACTCGGCTCTCTTCCTTGAGGAGCTAAAATGAGACTGTGAAGAGGGTGTGGCATCTGCTTCAGGGTCACAATGGCCATTTGATTTCTCCCTAGAATAATGTACTCTTTGCTGGTTGGCAGAGTGCTTATTTTTCTGTAGACTTGACCTTAGTTCCAGCCTTGAACAACTAAAATAGAATGAACTCAACTATAAGCTACTTCAAAAACCTGGCCTTAAAAGTACATAGAAATATAAGACAAAGACAGGAAAAACGAACTAGGCTGCAGCTTCGAGCAAAGACTCATGGAGCGTCTCCAGCTGGGTTAAAATATCAGCGTCGTGCATATTAGATTCTGTCCTGTGCTTGATTATCTCTTCAGAGTGCTGCCTTTATCGATTGTTAGAGTGGAATGCTGAAGAGCATTATATTACAATCTGTCTCCAAATGGCTTTTCAGAAATTTCCTGTAACTCAGAGGCAGAAATTATGCAGGGAACCGAGAGCGAAGAGAGATTAGATAGCCCAACTGCAGCAGACATTTGCACACAGAGAAGGGGTGGATCAGGCAAAAGAGAGCTTGGATCGGCTCTCTTAGTAATGAAGTTGTCCAGCATTGCCTTATTATTATCCCATCACTAGAAACTATACTGAATCCCATAGGAATGCAAGGTGACAGGGATGCTTTGAGGAGCACAGCATCTTAAAGATGCCTGGGTACCAGAGCCAATTGGCTCATGAGGTTCTCCTTATGTTTATCACTTCCATCTACTATCTCTTAGATGTTCTTGTCTAAATCTCACCTTCTCCATGAAGCACGTATTTCTACTTCGCTGACCTCACTCCTCTGCCAACATTGTCTTTTATGCTGCTAAATGCCATCTGTGTGTTAATTTCCAATCATTTCAGGTACACTTATAACATTCCGTAATTAAGAGACCATGGTAAGGGTATGTCTGAGTGTCTTTGAAAGAGAATCACAAGAGTGTATTATGTATCAATTAGCTGCTCTCGGTATCCCCTGACCCTGACCATACATTAACTAATCAAAATAAATAATCTTTGCTCATATAGGTTAGAAACTCCCACACAGCTCAGCTTAAACACTAAAAGGAATTTATTGACTCGGCACAATCAAAAGTTCTAGTTGTAGGGCTGATTTAAAGAGATTTACAGATGGACGAGATGGGCCCAATGCCAAGGCTATCAGAGATGGAGCCTGAAACCCACAGGCTTCGAGGAGAGAAGCAACTCTCACAAGTTGTCCTTGGACCTCCATGGATACTGTGGCATGTCCACCCCTCCAACCCCCGTCTCCCAGATAACCAGACAAATGTAATACATTTCTATTCAAAAGTAACAAAGTGAGGTTCAAGCTGGTACTTCAAGGATGTAAATATGATTTCAATTCTTCTCTCTTTCTGCTCTATTGTGTATGAAATTGGCTTATCTTGTGATTTTTCTGGCTCCAAGCTGGCAGCCGGCAACTCCAGGGGCAATATGTCCATCTTTTTTCAACACCTGGATGAAAGACAATGCCACATTCTCCAAAATCCCAGCCCTAATCCTCAGGATCATTCTGCTCAGGGTAGCTCGAGTTGTTTGTTCACAGTTAATGATCCTGCAGACAGACAGAGGGACATGTGCTCAGATTAGCCTGACTTCTGGGGAACCATGGATCTCCAAACCAATATTAGCAAGGTCAACATAGTGCGTGCCAGCAATAGCCCTGAAACACCCTGTGTTCGACAACTCCCACAATCTGCCAACTACTGCATGTCGTATAAAAGGGAACTGTTTGCTCTCTTTTAGTTACTGTAGAGAAAAGAGAAGAAAGTGCTCCATCATTTTGATTCCAACCAGCATTAGCAAACACTAGAGCAAAATGCTTGACAAATAGTTAGCAACAAAACTGAGGAAGCTCATGGCTTTATCCCTGCTCTTAGATTCCAAAGCATGCCGTTTGAATAGGACATTTATCTGTAAGTGGAAGTTAGAATTATATTACATTCATGCACTCTGCCTTAGTCTATATTCAGGTCTATAACCAAATATCTCCTATGAGGTAATTTATAATGGAATTGGAGTTCTGTTTCACCATTGTGAAGGTGAGTCCTCACATTACCATGTCATTAGAAGACTCTTCAGGGTGGCAATTCCTTCCTCTTCTCTATCTGTTCCAGTTTGGACTTCACAAGAAAATATGCAGAGGAAGAAATATTCACTTTTTTTAAAAAAAAAAAAGAAAGAAAGAAAGAAGGAAAAGTGAAGGAAATGGGGGATGGGGAAAGGAAGAAGGAACAAAATGTATTTAGCTTCTAAATTAACACGAACATCCCTGTGATGCTGTACCACTCTCTGAAACTACTTCCTAGATCACACTGTGAGCTCCACGCCAAGAGTATATAAGGAAGAGTATAACTGGCACCATTTGCTGGATCATCCCTGCATTTACTACAAGTCCTACATATTTCTAAGTGAGGGGTGGGACCCTTGAGGTGACTTTTCCCTTAAATATGAAGCCTTTTAATTCTTGATCTCATTGTTTAGACTATAGAGATGCCACAACCCAAAGATTTCTCTTCTGTATTTCTAAAGGTGCACATACCCACATAAGCATAAACAAATACACATATCACACACACACACACACACACACATACACACACACACACAGGGAGAGAGAGGGGAGAGGGAGGGAGGGAGGGAGGGAGGGAGTTAAATAGCAGTTTCTGCCATCTTCTAAGAGTTCAGTTCTCCACATACATTTCTAGAATTTGTCTACTTTGTTCAAGGAAGGCAGATTCCATCTTGGGCAGCTTGTTTACACTCGGATACAAATGCAGTGTGTTTGCTTCACCTGCTCAGAAGAACACTTTAGTGCGAAGAGCTCTGAAGCACACCTCACTGAGATGCCTTGTTCAAACCACTACACTGAAAGATCTGTGAGCAGTGAGTGGTGCTTGCTATGTGAAAGGAATCTTGTCAGTTGTGAGGTACAGATGTTAACAAAGCCAAAGATAAAAAGCAGTCATGGTGTTTCATTTTCAGGAGAACTTGAGTGCCCAAGAGGAGGCCTTTGTCTTCTGGATGCAAAGGGGCTGCATCTTCTGGAGCCTTTCAGACCCTGTCTTGGAGCCTTTGCAATTTGGATCAGACAAGTAGCAGTCAAGGATTACTATAAGAACAGATATATTTTTATTGTCAAGTACCCCAGCATAACGCAATTTCCACATTCTTGATATTGTGGCTTTTGCATGCCTGCTGACTACTTTCTTTCCAAAATACATAATGGAAGGGGTACAGCAGAATTGCAAAATCAGAAAATTCACTTTTATCTACTGTTTAATCAAGATAAGCCAGAGGACTTTGCAGCAGCTAAATGATTATTAGAGACTTCACTGCTTTTTCCTTTTCACTTAGTGTTTAAATTGTTTCCAGGTAAAGGGATGAACATTGAATCTAAGACCTTGCATGTGCAAGGCAAGTCCTTTACTTCTGAGCTATAGCCCCAGACCAGACAGAAAAAAATTAAACAATTTAAGAGTAAGCAGTTGTTTCTAGACGGTTACAGCAAACTAAAGATTTGTAAGGTATGTCCTAATGTGTTTTAAGTTCTCTCTCTCTCTCTCTCTCTCTCTCACACACACACACACACACACACACACATACACACACACACACACTTTTCCTCTACTGGGCACAGCATGTTAGTGGATCCCAAAGAATGTCTTAGAAAGGACCCCCATCAGGTCAAACAATAAGACTGGAAAATTAGATTAAGAAAATAATTGACTTCTAAAAAAGAAACAAAGGCTCTGGAATTATTTATCTCAGAGACAGAAAAATTTGTTATGAGTTGACAACTGTTGCATCAGTAAGTTTTGGACCCTCAGCACCACTGGATGTAGAATCCACACATGACATCACACTCCTGTGAGGGGGGCTCACTGGTCAGCCACTTTAGCTGAAATAGTGAGCTATTGGTTCACTGAGAGATCTTTTCTCAAAAAGAAATAGGGGATGATGCCCAACCTTGACCTCTAGTGTTCATGTGACCTCGACTGTCACTTGCACCTTGCCCAATGCATGTAGAAAGAAAGTGTGCATAGTAATACAGAGGTCTGCCAAGATCAAAGTAGATTTTCACAGTGGTTATCGGTTGTTATTTCTATCTGGGGATCATTTATGAGAAGCTGTGACCGATAGTTAAGGAAGGACAATCCCTTGGAAGGTTTCATCTTGCTGAATTATTATTTTTTATGTCTCTCATATTCTTTAAAATCCTGAAAGTAATATTGTTTTGAGTAACTGTGTATTCTCCTTGCTTTTTCTATGAGAACTAGTGTATAATTCCCCCACACACACTCCCATGTGATTGTTAATACCTCTTTCTTTAGATGGCTGAGTATCTCACATGGAAAGTGCTGTCTATGGTTGTCATAATGAGAAACCCCACAATCTAAGTTTCATTTAAACAGAGCCGTGAGCTAAACTGTTTTTTAAATCATATTTGCTATGTGTGTGGTATATGCGTGTGTATGTATGTGTATGCGCTGGAACATTCACCTGTGGATGGACATATGGACACTAGAGACCACTAAGGGATATCATCCTCTATTGCTTTTGTAAAAGGATCTCTCAGTGAACCTTCAGCCCACTAATTCAGCTATGATGGCTGGCTATCCAGTGAACAGCCCTCACAGGACTGGGATGCCACATGCAGGTTTTACATTGCTGGATGCTGGGGATACAAACTCAGGACTTCATGCTTCCATAGTCAGGGCTTTATCCGCTGAGCCACCTCCCTACTCCCCTAAAGTGGTCACACACACACACACACACACACACACACACACACACACACGCTAGCACAGCTGTGAATATGCTGTTACTAGGAAAAGTGACCTAACCAAAAAAAAAAAGTCTTGTTTTGCTTTGCAAATATATGATTCTATGTCATCACTCACAACACCCGAAGTACCCAGAGTGATGCAAACAGCCACCGCTTTCAACCTGCTTGCAGTCTGGTTGAAACCTGAAGTAGCTGTGGTAAAGCCATGTCTTGGTTCAGGAGTCTGAAGGGATTGAGCACTAAATTCCTATTATGAGGGCCAAGTGTGTTAGTACCCAGAAATCAAGGCCTCAACTGTGACTCTGGGAAAGGTAGTGTGGCCAGTGACATGTGGTTAAGATATTATGAAAAAACTGTTGGCCTACACCATAGAACCCAGTCTCTATGATGAGCAAAGCACAAGGGTCCATTCTCCAACCTACCCTCAGCTGGCAGGAGGCCCCATGACCGCCTTTGTACTGAGGATGCTCATCCCAGCCCTCCTGCACTCACGGACCACAGGATCTGCTCTACTTCCCTAGGGAGTTGGCTGTCAAGTGCAAGAGGGATGGTGGGTGTGGTCCCTAGTTCTCAGTGGGAATGGCCACAAATCCAGTTAAAGGAAGGACTACTCCTGCCTGGTGATTTAATGATTTAAGAAATAAAATCAAGGTAGGGGAGATAAAGGGTCTTCTTTTTTTTTTCTTTTTCTTCTTCCTTTTCTTCCTCCTCATCCTCCTTGTCTTCCTCTTCTGCTTCCTGAGAAATAATTGATAAGGTCCTCACCCATTCCTTCCTGCAATTGTTGTGCAGAGTGAGCAACAGCTGTCTGCAAAGGATGCCTGGGACCTTCTATTTATCTTATTCTTGAACAATTCTGAAAGGAAATATGTTCAAAATTCAAACTTTAAGAATTATACCATGACTGTGGCCATAAAGTTCCATAAATGACATGCAAGGTATACTGCACAACTGTTATTTGTATCACCCCTCAAATGGAAGTATTAATCTAGATTTTTACAAACTATTTGTACACACATGCATAGGCTTTTGTTAAACAGACTAACGAGCTAAAGTCTCCTGTGTTCAGAAAACAAGTGTGCAGTAAGTCAAAACTCTGGCCCATCCCTCCGTGCTTTGTTCTGGATGATTCCCAAGACTCGTAGTCACTAAATGTTTAAAAGTTAAGATGGCACAATAGGTTCTATTTTCATGGAAGTAAGCTGGACTCTAATTAATATACCAGAGCTGAGTCATTTTGTTTTTTCAGGCACATGAATGGAAATGCCATCTCCCTTAGCTGTGATACACTGCCAGTTAATTGCTGTATAGCTACTTCCTTTTTTTCTTTTTCTTTCTTTTTTTTTAAAAAAGGGAGTAGAAAAGAAACAGCGCTCAAAGTTAAAATGGCCAGAACCTCCAAGACAACGCATAGCATAAGAAACAGAAGAGTCTGGGAATGTATCAGCCTTGTCCCATGTCAAGAATCCAGCAGTTGGACATTTTCCTTCTCATAGTTAAAGAAGGAATCTCTCATTTTAATGAAAGAATCCTACTGTGTTTGATGTACATCTTCTCCTTCTCACCCTCCACAATGCTTATTTCAGTCTTTCCTACCCATATCCAAGTCCTCAAACCCATCAACACCTTTCCCCCCATAGGTCCACACAGGGCCTTACCCAGTGAGTGTCAGGCAATATGAGAGGCACCAGAGGAAACTCTGGTCATCCTATTAAGTTCTGCCCTACCGAATGTGTGAAGCTGTATCCATCTTTTCCTGGGGCCCCGAGTATCCAAGGAAGAAGCATTTGTCCTAAAGTTTCAGGTAAATTCTCTATTAGGGGCTGGAGATTGCATCTGTGATAGATATTCTTGGTTATCAACTTCTCTGCATCTGGAATGAACTAAAACCCCAAAATGGTTGGGCATGCCTATGAGGGATTTTTTTTTTCTTAATTGTACCATTTGAAGTGGGAAGATCCACTTCTAATCTGGATCTCTGTGCTGAGAAGGCACACCTTTAATCCAGAAGTTGTGAGGTGGGAAGTCCACCTCTAATCTGGGCCATACCTTTTGGTGACAGCCTATATAAAGGACATCAAAAAGGGAAGCTCTCTCTCTCTTTGTCTGCTTCCTCCCATCCTCATGAGCAAGTCCATTTCTTCACTGGTCTACTTCTTTGGGATTATGGAACATATTGAAGACCACCTGAGACATCCAGCCTTGTGGATTAGCTTGTACCTTGTGGATTACCTTGTGCCTATGTACCTTCTGTACATAGGCAGCCATTGTTTGATTAGCTGGACCACAACTTGTAAATCATTCCAATAAATTCCCTTCCTGTGCGTGTGCGCATATATACGTATACACATACAGACATTATACATTATACATATACATCATATACATATAGATACATATATAGATACATATACATATACATATGCATGTAGAGAGAGATTCGTTCTGTAAATTCTGTTACTCTAAAGAACCCTGACTAATACACCATGCTTTCCCTGTCTCTAGGAAGTTAATCTTTTCATGACCTCTACTGTTTTTTTCTGTATCTCTACTCACAAAGGAATGTCCTCAGATGTCTCCTACCTTTATGAAATTAAGAACAGACACCACCCTCAAGAGGTCACACTTTTCTTTAATGAGGTTTCTTCTCTTGTTCAGAGGTAGCATATTCTTTCATTTTTCATTCCTGTGTGGATGCCTGTGTGTGAGTACACATGAATGGAGCCCAGAGGACAGCCTCAGGTGGCATTCCTTGGGAGCACTCCACTCTGTTTTATTAGACATAATTACTTATTGGCTTGGAACTTGCCCTTTGGGCTGGCAGAAAGCCCCAGAGAACCTTCTGTGTCCATCTCACCGGTGTTGGAACTATAAGCATTCATCCACACCTGGATTATCTTCCGTGCATTCTGGAGATTGAACTCAGGTCCTAATGCTTGCATCATGGGCACTTTATTAGTTGCGCTATCTGCTAAGCTCCTAAGCTAGTGGTTTAGAGCACGTGGCACTTGCTGTCTCCTCTTTCTCATTTTCACTTTTCCATCTTTATAGAAACTTTTGTCACTAAGATCTTCCTAGTTGCCCACCCAATGGGTTATACTTCTGTCTTGGCCTGTTTTTAACTTTCCACTCTGTTGGACACTCTATTTTTCATGTTTTTGTAACATGTATTTTTTTTTTTGGAGGAGGGGTGTGAGCATGCTATCACACTCACATGAAGTTCAGAGAACAATGTTTGGGAGTCAGTTCTATCTTTCCATCAAATGATTACTGGGGATTGAATTCAGGTCATCAGGCTTGACAAGAGCCTTCACTCTCTGAGTCAACTCAGTGGTCTGGCTTTGGATACTCCTGTCTCCATTTTCCCAACCTGCAACGGTTTGGCTAACTCTTTGACTACTGTGCCTGCTCCCCTCTTGTTTCTACTTCCCCTATAAATGGAAGAGTCCCCTGGGGATCTATTCCAATCATTCTTTAGGACTATTAAAATAAAACAAGCAAAAAGCAAGCAAACAATCACACAAACCTCCAAAACATTTTCATTATGTTTTTATTGAAAATATTTTTTTCCAAAACTATATTCTGGACATGGTTTCCTCTCCTTCATCTCCTTCCAGATTCTCTACACATCCACATCCATCCAACTCGGCACTTTCTTTCTATCTTTTTAGAAAACAAAGAGGCAAGTCAAAGCAACAATAACAAAATCTAGAACTTTAAAAGAAAGAAAAGGGAACACATATATAGATAAAGAGGCATACAAAGAAAAACAAAACCAATAAAACCCCAAACCAGAAACCATAATATATATACAAAGACTAGTAAGGTACAAAATACTCAAGCAAATCAATATAAGACGCAAAAATATAAAAATCTACAAAAAAACCCAAAAACAAACCCTTGAGTTTGTTTTTTGTTGATCATCTACTGCTGGGTATGAGGCCTATCTTTAAGTTTTCTTTGTTGTTTCCAGAGGGGTGTGTGTGTGTGTGTGTGTGTGTGTGTGTATGTATTTCTCCAAGTATAGCTAAACATTTCTCTATCCTTTAAACTTCTTCAGAACCTCTTCAGTGAACCTAGTAAACTTGTTTTGGTCTTTCTTAGTCTGCCCTGACCAGACTCACCAGCCTCATCTCTTTATACTGCCTCTAAGTTTTCTATAGAAATCCCAGAGAATTCTGGCAATTACCCAAACAAGCTTCATTTTTCCTTGCTTCCACATCTTAAAATATTTTATTGATTTTGCTTAGAACACAGTTTTTAAATGTGTACTACTATGTCTGGCTTTGAATGCACTTTTGTTTAAAGATTTGTTTATTTTATATATGTGAGTACACTGTCACTGTCTTCAGACACACCAGAAGAAGGCATAAGATCGCATTACAGATGGTTGTGAGCCACCATGTGGTTGCTGGGAATTGAACTCAGGACCTCTGGAAGAGCAGTCAGTGCTCTTAACCGCTGAGCCATCTCTCTAGCCAGATAGACCACATTCTTTTACTCGTCATACCAACCAAATTCTACGACTTTCTCCCAGTCTCAGTAACTCCATCTCTCACAGATTTTAGCAACTCACATTTCAGTTCTGTTTACATGGCTGTTTGAGTTCAAGACAAGAGTTATTTTGTTAAATCTGTTTTCCCACTGTATAACATCATGCCCACATGAGCAATAAATTCACTTGCTAGATGGATGAGTGAAGTGAGAGATCTCACTCTCCTACGTTCCAGACCTTGCACCTACCTAAGCCAAACTCACAAGACACTAATTGGGTTGTCCCATCAAATCTGAAGATAGTTCTTCTAAGCCAACATTCCTACCCCAACGAAATAAGGGACATTGGCTATAAATCTTAAAAATAAATGTGGCTCCTATTGGTAGAAGTATGCTTGTTATGCCTTGCTGGTAGTTATGAAAATAAATTACAGCCTTAGGTTAAAGGGTATCCCTCAGTGAAGGGGATGTGGTGTTAGCTGGTGGGACAAGAGGGTGTCCTGAAGCTAGTGTCCTATTTATAGCTGGTGTTGACTCTTCAAGTCCACTGAAGTACTAAAGTGTGGCATTGGTCTCTCCTCTCTTATGGGCCTTTGCTGACACAAGAGCCAGAGAAAGGTTTGCTCTTCTATTTTAGAATACCTTTGTTTCTAGGTTAAGAAAAGCACCTATTGAGAGCTGGGGTAAGCTTTGCTGAAGTCTCATTCTCTTGGAAGTTTCTGAGTCTTTCGGTGCAGACCTTACAGGCTCAGAATGAGCTAGGATTCTTTCTATCACCAAATGACAATGTGTTCAAAAGTAAGTGGCCATGAATATCGCTCTTTTGCAGTCCCTAAGGCCAAGTTTAGTTCTCTACTTTCAGAATGCAGATTAACAGAGATTAGTAATTGTTTAGGAATAGTTAAGATAATTCCAATCATAACATCAATCATAAGTTAAAATAACTTGTCTTGAATAAGGGTATAAAATAATGGTTAAATCACAATCTTTCTGTTCACTGCTTCAATGCAGAAAGACCCCAAACTAAGGGATAAAATGTCAAAGTACATGGTCTTTATGCACAGTAATGTGATTTTCCAGATAATTTCTAGGGTTAAAATAATACATTTAAAAAAATTGCTATGAAAAGTTTTCATATAATCAGATATAACTAGAATACCATTGCAATGAGGTGTGCCACCACTGAAACAATCATTGGACTTAGTCAAACCATATAATTGGAAGAAAAATCAATGATTTTCAGGTTGTTGAATTGGAACCACTACCAAATTCTGGGTGTGTGTAAATCCATGACCCTCATCCCACCCCATTTCAGGCATGGAGCTTATAATTAAACTGACATGAACATTTGATAAAAGAACCTTTAGTTTAAGACTTTTAGGTCTTTGAAAACTACTCTGCAGTAGTTAATTTTCAAGATACTCCCAGGGGTCTGTGCTTTCTGGCATCTTCATATAGTAAATAGGTCTGCCATGCATAATACTACTGAGGATGAAAAGAATGGAGAATAACTTTTATATAGAAACATTGTAGGTTCCTCACAGGCTGTTTGTTTATGGGGAAATCAACTGCTCTGTAATAAAGACTCTCATAGCAGCCATGGGAATGCCCATGGGGCGGTGATTGATGGAGCCTTCTTATCAACAGGCACCACTAAACTATTAGTGAGGTAAATGAACCTTTGGGGAGGATCTGGGAGGAGTGGTAGGAGGTAAAGAATATAACCAATATATTTTATGGAAAAATAAAGAACAATGAAAAATGGAAGTACAAAAGCAACAACCTTCAGAAGGTCCCAACCTTTTCTCTACAATGTTGTAAGGTATTTCAAGCCAGAACTAACCAGTTACATTGCTGTTAAATTTATGATCCACAGACTGTGAGATAATAAATGTTCATTATTGTTTTAGCCACCAAGTTCAGAGTGATTTCTCACACAGCAATAGACAAAACTTTGAATGTGAGAGAGTAAACTGAAGGCCTGATGTTATGGTAGAGTTACTCATTTAGGGCTGGAAACTGTCATCCAGCTGCTGGAAATACTTTTTTATTGAGAATATACAAATGTGTCCTATAATAAATGATTAGTTGTTGTCAGGATTTTTTTTTTTTAAAAGGCTTAGCTCCTTTCAATTTTCCCCATTCCCAATTCGGCTTTTCTTTATTCCTTGAACATCTGTCCCTTTGGTGACTAAGGGTGTTGAACACTTTTTGAAGTGTCCATTGGCCGTTTGTGTTTCTTTTGAGAACTGTTTAATTCTTTGGCCCATTTAAAGGATTGGCAGTTGAGGTGTGTGTGTTTGTGTGTGAATGTGTATCTCTCTGTGTGTGTCTGTATGTGTGTATGTGTGTGTATCTCTGTGTGTGTATATGTCTATGTGCATGTATCTGTGTGTATGTGTGTACCTGTGTATGTGTGTGTATCTGTGTATATGTGTTATCTGTGTGTATTTGTGTGTATGTGTATATCTGTGTATGTGTGTATCTGTGTGTATGTGTGTATTTGTGTATGTGTGTATATCTGTGTCTGTGTATGTGTGTGTATGTGTATGTATCTGTGTCTGTGTATGTGTGTGTATCTGTTACATTTTTGCCATTCTTTATACATTGTAGATACTATTTGAAGAATAACTTGCAAAGATTTTTCTCTTGGGTACTAGAACACATTGGATATGAGAGTGGAAAGGTAGATGGTGGGGTAGAAGGACTGTAGAGAAATTAGAAGAATCAAAAAACAGGAGGACGGGGAGCCCCAGCCAAAAATGCATGTAAAAATGCTGGGAGAGAACCTGTGTGTTGCAAGCTGATTTAAGACACAAAAAAGAACATTCCCTTGAGTAGCCCACAGTAAACATCATGTGTACTCTCCCTCTTCCTTAGTCTGGTTTCCAGGGTATCCAACTCACACACCCAATACCTGGAATGGAATGGAACGGATCTTGAAAACAACGTGCGATTAGCCTGCTTAGTTGTCAGAAGACGACTGAGACCCAAAGGAGGAGGATGTCTGTGGAGGAGGTGGGAGTGGATTCACTGAGACAGGCTCACGGGATGACATTTATCAATGCCTAGAAGATAGCGTATGCTATGGGAGATGTACCAAATTATAAGCAAATCCATGAGGAGAGCATCAGTCAGCTTTGCCTTTTTAAACATTTATTTTACATGCATATGCATGTGGGCTTCCATGAATATATGTCACATATACGTGAGTACCATGGAACCAAACCCCTGGAACTGATACTCCAAACTTTTTGTGATCACTTGACATGGGTCCTGGGAACCAAACTCTTGTCCTCTGGAATAGTAGAGCACACCCTTAACTGCTAAGCCATCTCTCCCATAATGGATTCATGAAGGGTGTGGCTATGATGGCAGAAGTGGACGTTGACATACAGCCCTGACATTAGACCCACAGAGTGACCGATGCTGCTGAGCGTCCATCAGTTGCCAGATCCCAGAAACATGAACCAAATATACTATTAAAAAAATAAGTAAAGCGCCCAGATTCAGGTATTTGTTACAGCACTGTGAAACACAGAGTGATGCAATTGTCAACTCAATATTTGGGAAAGAAAAAGGTTACAAGTTTTGAGATAAGAAAGTAGGAAAACTCTCAGAGTTGTATTTTTTTTTTTTTTAAAAAAAAAAACATGACAAAGAAACATTTTTTTTTAACCCTAAAATCTCATTTACAAATGAGCTCAGTGGCTTCTGGGAAGAACAGAGTGTGCACATGATGGGTCAGAGGGCCAGGGGCTTGGTGAAAACACAGAGAGGGGGAATGAGGACCTGGCCTAGCAGGAGGACTTGAGACTCGGATGCGGGGTCCATGCAGAGGCAGGTGAGCCACACGGACAGTGTGAGACTTTAAGGCTCTGTGCTCATAGTGATCTCCCGGGTTCCACTGAGGCTCCCTTTGCTGAAATTGACGACATACAGTGTTTGGCTTCTTGTATCTACGTTGGTTTAAGGATTTATTATTTGTCAATTTCCCAGTGTGTCCTCCCTGAATGTCTTACAGTCTCGTCAAGCAACATAGTGTACAATAAAAATTAATTTTGTACTTTGTCAGAAAGAGAAGTGACTGCAGGAATCAGGAGGTTGTAGGTTCAGAAGAGAGTGCTGACGAAGTGATAGCCTGAGTCCACACTCACCAAATCAGTGAGACCCTTTTGTGTACGTGTGTGTGTGTGTGTGTGTGTGTGTGTGTGTGTTCCCTTTTCTCCACATTACTTCTATTTTGTCTGCCAGTGTGCCACTGCATGATGTGTGACACATCCTTCTGCTTTATCTGGCCCTTAACTCTGGGAGGAAACCAACCCTGAACAGAGGAAATTGCCACCCAGGGATCCCGAGCTGTTAGGCTCCTGCAGACAGGCCTTTGGGAGTAAGAAGAGAAGCTGTCCAGATACTTCTCCATTTCCCTCTCAAAGGGTAGCCACCAGCTGGCTATATTTCCTGTGTAGTCTCAGCATTAGCTGGGCAGCCCTTTGCCCTGCTCTCTAAACAAAGTCCCCCTCCATTGGTCCTTCTTGGCTAAGGGTGGTAACTCTCCCCAGCTGTTGCCTGCTCTGAGATACATATATTTTTCCCTATCTCTTGTTCTGAGCAAAATAATAAACAAATAAATAACTTGTTGCCCTTTCTGTTTCATTCATAGTCCGGAAGACTGAATGCTGTACCTGGTTGTTACAGTAACAAAGGAAGCATCCAGGTGCATCTTGCTCCCACCTAGAGGCTGAGGGTGGCAGGAAGTAGGAAGGGGGATGGGTGTGGGAGGTGGCCATATCCTGAGACTTTGTACTAGAAGAGCTAAACATGATATTAATCTGAATGAAGGAGGAAATAAATGTTCGTCTTCCCTTCCAGGGCTAGTTAACCTAGCTGCTTCCCCAAGGAAAGTGACCAGGCAAGAGATGTGGGCAGAGAAGAGAGGACTCCAAGCTGTTCACACGGAGGAGCAGACAGCTGTTCCACTTTCTGAGACAAAAGTTACACAGAGCATGGCCAGGTCCCAGCCAGGTGAGGAGGTCCATAAAGAGCATGGCCCTGCCACCTTGCCTTTACCCCAGTGTGGAGTGACACTTCCTGAGGGCAGGTCCACAGCACAGGGAGCTCCTGGAGGCAGAAGCATGGGTCATCAAGAAGTATCTGTCGTCCTCCTTCTGTGATTCTTCATGTGGAGGAAAGGGCTGAGGAACATTCCTCCTGCAGTAAACAGCCCAGACCAATTTGCACCCAGTGGCTAAGCTGTAATCTTTTCATTATGCTTTGCATACTTGCAACCAAGATTTCTACTGCTCTGGTACAAATAAGATTGCAATCAGTCTGTCAATGGAGGCTCTTAAAAGCATCAGTCTTTGGGAAGAAATGTGAGTCATGGACCCTAATTGTCTTTTAATGCCAAAGGATGGGGGTTACCCCTGCAACCAGTTCCCCAAAGAAGACAGCTAAGGTGGGTATGGAGATTGCTGGGCCAAAAGCTGCTTACTTTTGGCAATTTAACTCCTTCTTTAACTCTTTGCTATTCTGTGGCCCAAAGCTGCTAGCTTCTGGCAATTTAACTCCTGTTGATAGCAGCAGGGAATTAAGAAAAAGCTTTGTGACTTGGGCTCTTTTCTTTTTGGCTCAAGGCCTCTCACTGGCTGGGCAAGAGGCTCAGATTATTAACTCCTTATGAGCCAGAGAGAAAAGAAAATGAAGAAAGGAAGTCAGACACATACACACAGACACACACACACTCCAACTATTTCATCAATTTCACAAGTGCACATGTGTATTTACATACATATGTACATACACACATACGTATCTCTCCATATCTATCTCTTTATATATGTGTGATGGATGGAGTAGATCCCCAAAGCCCTACTTTATTTCTTTTCCCAGTCTTTTTATACCTTCTTAGACAAAAGTTCTTTATAAAATTACGTTATGGATAAAATGTTACACAAAGGGGGAGTTACAGAAAGATGTCAATAGTAAGTTCAAAGCAGTGTTTCATTCTTCAGTTCATTATAAGTTCAAATCAACAATTTCACATGGCCTTGCTTTATCATAGTGCACATCTGTGGCCTCATCCTTGGACCTGACCTAGAATGAATGTTTTTTCTTGATCACAAATCTATCCCAAGCCTGTTTCTCTTCTTATTGTAATTTATGAATGCTCATTGCATTCCTTATTAGGCAACCTTTACTTACTATTGTAGTAGGAGGGGACACATTGTATTCTTGATTCTAACTTTATTATATCTTTCTGGCAAAGCAACTAAAACTGTCTCCTTAAACTTTATTCCTAAAATTATTTTAATCAAATCAGGAATGCTATAAAGTCATTAATTCATCTACACATCATTAATTCATGAAAGTTCATCTTCATGTCGATCTGCAGGAAATTTGCCCAATAGGGTGGGCTGATGCGTAGGAATTATTAGGCTATGTGATAATTGCAGAAAAGGCATATCAGTAGTACAAAACAATCCTGGGACAAAGTTGCTGGAGCCATCCCTCTCTAGAGTGCACCCATCAGAGACATGCAAAACAGTGGGTCATCTCCAGGAGACTTACTTGCCTGCCATAGCCTTTCCTGTATGGCTTCTGTTACTTTAACAAGCAAAGTCCTTCCTGCCTCCTTAGCTGGAAGACAGTCTGCAAGCTTAGTTATAAGAAGCAATGGCCCTTCTCTTCAGGCTTTCTTCAGAGAAGAGAGCAACCTCAACTCCTCCTAACTCTGTTGCCTAGTGAGTGCCTGCTTGCTTGAGCTGTTCCTGCAGATGCCAAGTTCCAGCTGCCACATTTAGTTTTCATGTCCTCGGGGCCTCCTGGGCTTTTTCTGCTTGTCTTAAGTGAATAAAAATAACTGAGGAACACAGAGCCCATGACCCTGATTCCAATGAGTAGAACGTGCTGCAGATATGTCTGCTCATGCCCCTGAATGTTTATTTATTCACTGGCACATATTAACTCTCACATGTTAGTGGCAGTCACTATGCTGTGTCTGTCCATACATGCATCAGTCACTCTTCCTCCTCCCATGCTACCTCCCTCCCCAGTTGTATACTTTTCATTCCCTTGTCATCTCTAGGCTACTTCCAGATCAACTTTTCTATTTGTCATTTTCCACACATGTGAAAGAACGCGTAATACTTGTCTTTTTGTGTCTGGATTCTTTTTTTTTTTTTTTAAGATTTATTTATTTATTTTATGTATGTGAGTACACACACTGTCCTGTCACTGTCTTCAGATGCACCAGAAGAGGGCATCAGACTTCATTACAGATGGTTGTGAGCCACCATGTGGTTGCTGGGAATTGAACACAGGACCTTTGGAAGAGCAGTCAGTGCTCTTAGCCACTGAGCCATCTCTCCAGCCCTTGTGTCTGGATTCTTAACACAGTAACGTCTGGTTCCATCTACTCGGCTGCAAATAACAGGATCCCATTTTTTTTTATGACTGAATAATACTTCATAGTGGATATATATACTATTTCCTACACCATTTGTCTGTTGCTGGGCATCCTGCCCAATTTCCTATCTTGGCTATTGTAAATAGTGGTGCAATAAATGTGGCCCAAGCCCATTTATTACAAAAAAGGAAAAAAAAAAGATAAAGCAGAAAGCAATAAACTCTCATATCTGTTTGCTAGATCATTGGGTTTGACTTAAGGTATTGACTAAGAAAAAAAAAATAATGTGTTGAGTTATGTAGAGGCCAGAGGTAGTTATGTGTTATGCTTTGGTTCTACAAAATGGATTGATTAAGAGAAAAATATCCAACCAACAAGGCTAGGTTACTGATTCAATTCAGTGATGCAAAGCCAAAGGCTTTACCAGAATGTGCCCCAGTAACACAGAAGAGCTGCATCGATGGCACAGTGTGGCCCTGTTTCTCACAATGGGGACACATCTCAAATTTGAGGTAGACTGCCTAATCTTGGCACTGTTCCTTTAATAGAACGAATGCCACCGACACACGCAAAGAGCCTGGAGAATCCCTGCATTACCCTCACCAGGGAGCCCTGTAAGAAATCCTTGTGGGGTCCCCACTGGCCCTAACTTGAGGAGTAAGGCTGTGCCAAGCCTACCCATGGGAACTTGATGCTCTCTGAGGTTCTTTGGGGTCTTGTTCTGGGGAGGGCAGAGTCAGAGAGGGCACTTCTGCTGCTATTCTTGACCTGCTACCCAGCCAACCCTCTGTCGCCAGTGTTTCTCAAGTCATAGTTTAGATGTGAACACCCGAGATTTTCTTCCTGTGTTGACCACAGTAGCTGCCGGTGGTCACGCGGCTTTCTGGCATAGCCAGGCAGCAAGCCAGTTACCTCAGAGCGGCAAGAGGAGGCAAGAAGGAAGGATGCCTTTCCTTCGTGGCTGAGGAGGGACTGTGGGTACCCACTGCCTGGACGCTCAGGCTAGAATCAAGCTGAACAAATTATAGGGAGTGATTCAGAGACCGGACAGGGGACACAGGCGTCAGTCCAGACCCATGTTTTCAGAGGCCTCTGTTTTCTGAAAGGTGCTGTAGTCAACTTGCCTTTTTCTTTGCAAATGGATTCATTTGTGGAAATTTCTGGAGACAGGGGAGGTGGTGGGGAAAGAGAGCCAAAAGACAAAAATGGAGCCTACTAAGGGTACTGAAATCTCAGACCTTTAGCCTCTTCAAGGGTATCCCTACAATCCCTACCAACATTCGGGTCCCTTGCCTTTTTTCTCTTTATGATGCCAGAATAACAGTCGTGGCTTTTTTTTTTTTTTTTTCAGTTTTCTTGGAGCCTTACCACTGAGGGAAATTACCCGCTTGCAACTAGCCACTGGATAATATTTACCGAGCAGCCTTGTACTGGGAATGCAGGGAACTCTGGTCTTCTCGGAAGTGAATCTGAAATGGCAGAGCTTATCTGAATGCTGCGTTTTAGTGAAGGAGCTAGATACAAGATAGGAGACAAGAGATGTCAAATACAGCAAGAGAGAATTCTCAGATGGGGATTGGAAGAAGAGGGAAATGAAGCAGCGGACTGTGGGAAATGTAGTGTGAGAGTGAAGACTTGTTACTTTATGGTCAACGACTTCTTGCCTTTCAACTCACACAAATTCATATTACTCCCTCTCTGTCTCTCTGTCTCTGTTTCCCTCTCTTCCCTCTCTCCTTTCTCCTCTCTCCCCTCCCCACTTCCCCCAACCGACAGATTGTCACTTCCCAATGTTTCCCCTTTATCCTTCTTCCTATTGAAACCTCAACTTATCTTCCACCACCTGGTCTAACCTCCTGTCTTCACAAAGACCTTCTCAGCATTGCCAGGCCACGCTGATTATGCCTCCTGGAAATTTCTGTCTACATCTAGTCAATCTGTTATGGTTAAAAAGGTACTTAGCTGTTTCTATCAGATTTGGGGGTGTTTGACCCTCTTTCAAATGCTAAGAGCTTTGGAATAAAGATTCTAGCTATTTTTCCATGGGTCGGGCATGGGAAGATACAGAAAGCCTGTTTGCATCACTGCCTTGGCATATGAGAAGTTCAGGTCTCTGTTTCTCCTGTCAAACTGTCACTAAGTGTGTACTCATGTGGGCCAGCTTTTCGGCTTTTGGCCACCTTATCTGCATAATATTCTCTTCTGTGCTTTCTTTTCTGCGCAGTGGATGAGAGTATACTCATTGTGACATGTTTGAGAGGAGCTGCGTTGCCCTCTGAAGACAGAGGAGACCGAGGCTCACTTTAGATGTAAACATTTTGTATAAGCTGTGTGGATTAAAAAAAAAAAAAAAAAAAACCTCCCAATTCAGAAACCGTCTGTACCAATGCAAAGGAACATGGGTTTGGTGGTGACCAATTGCTAACAAAGTCAATGAGCTGTTACTTCAGGAAGAGCCAAGGGTGGTTAATCAGTAAATAGAAACCCAAAGTCCTTGTTCTGGATCACGTCTCTCTTGCTAACTCTCTTTTAGCCGTTGAGATTTTAAGATTTCTTCTGTAGGGTCTTGAAGGAAAAAGACAAGTAACAAAAGTCACTGCTGTTAGAGGTGTCATGGCTCTGCCTAGAGGCTCACTGGAGAGAAGGGTGGAGGCTGGTGTTCACAGGAGACGTTCTGGGTTTAGAATCATCTCAAGAGTCAAGATTAAGTCTTAGCCATGTCTCCATTGCCCTGCACATATGCAAAGCCATGGACTGAAAGCACAGTGGGCCCCAGGAGTGTTTGAAATGTGCCACAAGTCATTTCTCCCTATTTATGCTTTATTCCAAATGATAACCAGTAACTGTCAATTATGAGCAACAACTGAGAGCCAGCCAACTAGGGCGTATATTATCCCACTAGGGAACGACTTTTCACAAGAGAAAGAACCTCCTTATGCTACAGATTTTCAAATGGAGGCTCAGGGGAGATGAGAAAGGTTTATGAGTTCCACAAATATTGATTAGGAATTTATTCCCAGACTTAGTGTTGGGAAGTGCCTGAAGCCGAGCGGAGACACAGCTGAGTCTGGGTGCAAAGCAGAGCTCTTTCCAGGGAATGGAAAGAGGAGTGTGCCCAAACGATGAAAAGCCACTTTTGTCTTCATTTGAAGAAAAATTCTGTGGCTTCTGGAAGATCTCTGTGTACCAAGTCAGACCTGCTAATGTTTACCAGATGATGGCAAGATCGTTGGAATGTGCCCGCTCTGCTGTTTGAAAAGAGGAAGAGACAGGAGGGATACTGAGGCAGGAAGACTGTCCATAGGTTTGAGATTAATCTGAGCTACACAGGAAGCTCAAGTCCAACCTGGGGTACACATCTACATCCAGAGAGAGAGATAGAGAGAGACGGAGACAGACAGATTGGTGCATATTCTATCTTTCATTTTGTGTTTTTACTTCAGGGTTGAATTAAAAATAAGCTAGTCATCTTTCCCTGGAAGTAGTATCTTGCCTTGAAAGGCTCTGCATCCAGTAGCTTAGGAAGAATTAAGAGTAGCTTTGAGAAAAGGACTTGGATGGTCACTTGCTATGGTCTAAGATGGATAGTTTACCCAAAGGCCCATATGTGAACATTTAGTGCTGGTGGGAGATGCTGTGGATTTCTAGGAAGTAGGCCTTACAAAAAGTCTCTAGGTCATTAATACATGTCCAAAACATGGATGATGGACCATCTGTCTGTCCTTTCTCTCCCTCCCTTCCTCTTCTTCCCTCCTCTCTGATACAGAGTCTCACTATATAGCTGGGAGTGGCATAGACCACTATCTTGTAGACCAGCTGCCCTTGAACTTATAGACATCTACTTGCGTACACCTCATGAAAGCTTAGAGGAAAGGTGTGTTTAAGTTTACTCCATTAATCTTAGCTAGTTATTATAATACACAATATATTATCTTATTTTGAGTCATTTTTATTCCTTGCCACTCTGTGGCTAAATATTTCAGAACATAAATAATTACCCAGTAAATACTTAAATCTACAGGGAGAACAAAGACAAACAAAACCACGTTTCCTTCATAGGCTGCCCACCTCAGGTTTCATTGTAGCTTTGTGAAGTTAACCAATATAACACATAACCTGTGTTCAACTCCTTAGACTTCCAGGTCTTCTTCAGGAAACCCAGCCAGCTCCCCAAGCTACAGAAGTCAACATGGCCATGGTCACCCCCACCCTTGCTTACTGAGGAGTCTGTCCATGCATGCTGTTATCTTCAACTCATATGAGTTCTCGCCTATATTTTTGCTGCCACATGAGCTCTTTGGCTCAGGTCCATCCCTCTCAAATCCATTTCATACCCAGCTGCCAAGAAAATACTTCTGATTTGTACATATGTAATGTGCATTATGCAAATAGGATCCCATTTCTTCCTCTGTGGCTTGCCATTACTTACTCCAGGATACAACTCAGACATTTTACCACCACAAATAAAGTTCCCTATAATCTAGCCTGGGGTTAATGATATGAAACACATCTATTTTCAAATTTTCTAATAGCCATATTTTAAAAGTAAAAGAAATGAAAGACTATAACCTTAGCATAGTTTACTTAACCCAACTTAAGCAATATATTATTTTAAGTGAAGTTAGTAGTCTTAAACAGACTAGGTCTTTGTAATCTTAGATATTTTGGGGTTTTGTTTGTTTGTTTTTGTTTTGTTTCATTTTGTTCGTACTTCAAGCTGATCATCAAAATCTGCATGTTAAATCGTTAATCACAAAAATTGTAATCAAAGGGCTGTTGAGAAGGCTCAGTAGATATGACCCCTTGTTCCGGAAGCATGTGGACCTGAGTTCAAATCTCAAGCACTCACATCAAGAAGAGTGGGGTGCAGCTGCTTGTGCACGTAATGCAAGCACTAGAAGGCTGACCTATGAACTCAATGCCAGCCAGCTAACCTAAAGGGCAAGCTTGAAGTTCAGTGAAAGCCTCTGTGTAAAGGGAATAAGGAGAGCATTAACTGAACACATCAAGTGTCCAGTGCTGGTACCCTCATCTGTACATCACAAACACACACACACACACACTCACACCACAAATATGACCAAATACTTTATTATAATTAGACTTCTTAAAACTTACAATTGAAAGAGTAAATTCACATTTCTGAATTTCTGCAAGCATATTTTATGTCACTGTTAATAAGTGTGACCAATACTATTTTAAATTGTAACAAATTAAAATAAGGGGCTAGAGAGGTGGTTCAGTGATTAAGAGCACTGACTGTTCTTCCTAGAGGTCCTGAGTTCAATTCCCAGCAACCACATGGTGGCTCACAACCATCTGTAATGAGATCTGATGACCTCTTCTGGTGTGTCTGGAGACAGCAATAGTGTACCCACGTACATAAAATAACATGAAATAAATAAATAAGTCTTTTAAAAAAAGAAAAAAATTAAAATAAAAGAAGCCTAGGAACTTAATTTACATCACAGCAGCTACATTTGAAGTACTTAATAGCTTGGTGTGCCTTGTCATTGTTATATGGACAGTACAGATCTCTGAATAGCCTCTCAGTAATTGTAATAGCAGCCGCATATGTATGTGATAAGAACTAATCTTGGTTTCTGATAATTAGCTAATTTTTAAGTGTTTCATCCTAGGAAAACAATCTCAAAGCATACCCTGGAAATTCTCAGGTTTTTTTTGTTTTGTTTTGTTTGTTTGTTTGTTTGTTTTTTGTTTTTTGTTTTTTGTTTTTGAGACAGGGTTTTCCTGCGTAGTCCTGGCTGTCCTGGAACTCACTCTGTACACCAGGCTGGCTTCGAACTCAGAAATCCTCTGCCTTCCAAGTGCTGGGATTAAAGGCGTGCGCCAGTGGAAATTCCCAGTTTTATAAGAGTTTTATAAGACCAGGGTATAGACAAGTTGAGTAATTTGTCCAAATTCACAGAGCTAGAATGCAACAGATTTTGAGTTTGTACCAACAGTTAGGGCCCAGGACATGGGCTCTTAACCAGAGGAGTAATGGCCTCAGATGCCTGAAGCCCCATGATGCTTCCCTTTGTGTCCAGACTCACTGGCTTCTCGCCACTGGTGGTAGCTTGGGAATCGTCTCTTGCTCTTTGGGAGAATGACAGTTCCCACACTACTGCATTATTTTTCTGGTAAATATCCTGTGCTTATCTGTGTGACCTGTAGAAGCAGTATATTATTAACGCAATGTCAGGGTTCATGATAAATGCCAGGACAGGAAAATAACATTTAATCAGACATGCTTATCAATATACTGTCACCCTTCCAGAACTCTCCAAGCTATTTTTTTAAGTTAATACTCTCCCTTGGCCTGCCTGAAGCACTTGATGAACTTTCTGAGTTACATAAGTTGGTGCAATCCACACCCCCCTCTCTGGTTCTCACTTCCTGTCCTTCTGGGATTATGAAGAATGGTCCTTCCAGGAAACATGCTTTGTACGGTCTTCTACTAAGAGTGTACCAAGCCAGCCTGAGAGCAGGGTGCAGTTAACTATGATTAAAAGTGAAAGTCTAGAAACATCACAAAAATACTCTAACAGGAAATGAAAAAAGAATGAAAATTATGAGGGAGGAGGTTCTTGCCTTATTTTGACCTCAAAGAGAAGGTGTCGAGTTACAGGAGAAAGTAAAGGAATGCTATTACCACAAATCACTATTAACACCACATTAACATGATTGCATTTTAAAAAAAATGAATGAGAAAAGGGAAGGCTAATTGGATTCTGGCATAAACTAATCAGTATTCTTTTCACAGCCAGAAAGAGAGATTTATGCACAGTGGCCATCGACATATTAATGGCTCTGGTGAACAGTAACAAGTGGTTAGGTCTCACTACCAAGGGATAACTCAGCTGCTTCATTGAGCCTCACAGACGGGAGCCAAGAAAGATTAACATCTGAGACAATGATACCACAATCTGGCATCAGCTAAGTTACGGACTCCAAGCAAAAGATTTGAGCATATCTGGGACCTCAAAGCCACGAGGGGATAGCCTGTGACAGAAAGCCAATGACAGAGTGAAAAATAGATTTTTATAGAAATAATTTATGGGTGGGGTTGTGAAAATCAGCTCCTAAGCCTGAGGTGGAAGTAGACTCTTCCCTTTCCCCCTAACGTACTTCCATACATCCTTACCCTATATGCTAACAAGAAAGGGAGAGTAAATATTTGGCATGTGCAGAATAGATTTCTACTTCCAGATGAGAGGACGGGACAAAAGCACAATTACCTTCATCTCTAAGACAATCCCAAACCTTAAAACCAGCCCACAAACACTCCTCTCAAGCAACAAAGAGCAGCGTTCTCTGTGAGACAAGAAACAGGGTGAGTCCCGCAACCATCCAAACCCAACAGAAAGGAGCTGAAAGACGGGGCAGAGCTAGGTACCTAGCATTCTCAGGAAGGAGTACTGGAGTGAGAGAGACCCATGGAGGGCAAATGTCAAAAAAAGAATATCCTTTTGAGTAGTAGGACGAAGAGTGAAGAGTGGGTCTGTGAGGGACCACTGCAGGCTGGGGAAGAACCCCACAGAGGAAGGAAATAATAGTATTTATCTTCTCCCAGATGGCCAGACATCATGCCTGTTCTTACAGTACATGCTGAAATAGTCCTGATTTACAGGGACTTACATGCAACAGCATATGGATCTCAGTAGTGGGGAATAATTATCTCTTGTTATTGAACATTGAACACTTACAGTCCCACCCACCAAATACTAAAACCATATTTAAAAAAAAAAAAAGAACAAGCTGTTTCCTCCTAACATTAGAGAACAAACTCTGAAGATATTTAAGGAAATAAAAAATATTTAATATATAACCAGGTAAGATCAAATGACATTTTTTTTAATCAAAAGAACTTTGAAAAAAGTTGGGGATCTGGTGAAGTTGGCAGTCTGGCAACTGAGTCTAAGAGTTATTATTAATCTATAGTGATACAGCATATGGTGTTGGCGTACAGGAAGATAAACAGGCAACTAGAACCAACTAGAAAGCCCAAAATAAATAAGAAGAACAAGAACTCTCATACAGTCCTCTTGAGACTATAAAGTGGTACCATTTTAGAACATAGTATGACAACTTCACAGAGCGTTATAAATTACACTCAATAGAATCCCACCTAGCAACAGGGAATGAACTACTGATATAGACAACCATAAATTTGTCGCAAGCTAATTTTAAGTTAAGACAAAAAAAATGAGTATGCATTAGATATGCTGATTGGCTTGTCATCTTGACAGATACTAGAGTCATCTGGGAAAAGGGAACCTCAATTTGGAAATTGCCTCCGTTAGATTGGCTTATAGGCTGGACTGAGGAGCATTTTCTTGACTGATGACTGATACGGGAGGGCTCAGCCCACTGTAGGGAATGACACCCCTGGGGCCTGCCATGTGCACACACTAACCAGAACATTACATACATTTATACACGAAAAGCTATCAGAGCAATCAACCTGAGTATACAAACTTCTTACTCTCAAGTTTTCTTTTGTCCATTGGTAATCTCCTCTTTTTTGCACCTTCTTGCTGGTTCCCAGGCTTCCTTCGAGCATCCTTTAATCTACTGTCTATTGGTAGGTTACAGAAAACAAGCCTGAGTAAGCAAGCACTGAGAGCAAACCACTCAGCAGCATTCCTTCATGGCGCCTACTTCAGTTCCTACCTTTAGATTCCTGCCTTAAGTTCCTGCTCTGATTTGCCTTGATGATGGACTCAGTCTCTGCAAGCATCCCCCCCCAAAATAAAAAAATTCCTTCCCTCCACCCAGATTGCTTTTGCTCATGGTGTTTGTCATAGCAATAGAATGCAAACCAGAATAGTATATATGCACAGATATGTATGTGTGTGGATACATTCATTTGTGTATGCTACTATCTTGTCATTTAGTACTGTCAGCAACTGAAGAAACCACCTATTCCTAGGAACAGTGCTATTCTTGACACTCGAATGTAGAAATTATTAGGGAGGACTTTAGCTGTAAATTTAATTTCTAGATGAGTTTCTGGACCATGAACCTCTGTCATGGGGCAAATCTGATTCCTTCAAGAGTTTCACTGGTCTCCCTCATGAAATACAGTAAAAAGAAACCAGACCACACTGCTAATGTGATTCAGAATTGTTGGCTCCTGGAATATAACGCTAAAGGAGGTTTCACCCAAGGGCATCCAGGAGGCAAGATAAAAAGCAGGAAGCTTGCAGCCACTGAGGAAGTAGAACACTGAAGGTCTTCCTGAGGCCATGGGGGGAGGGGTGTGAGAGCAGCAAGAAGGCAGCAGCCTAAAGGTCAGGTCAGCCGCTGCACTGTGGTCAGCCAGGAAGACATTCCCACCCTAGCAGCAATCATGCCTCATGACTTGAAGGATAGGGATATTGCTTTGTTTCCTTTTACATTATAATTTGAATTTGAGGTGATGCTGCGATGGCTCATGTGTTAAGCTCCCAGTATACATGTTAAGTGTGTGTGGGGGAGTGTGTGGATCCTGAGGACTCTACCTCTCATCAAGGGGTTTAGCATCAATGTATGAGTTCCGTGGAGGTGGAGCCTAATTGAAGGAGGTGGAGCCTAACTGAAGGAGGTGAAGCCTAGCTGACAGAGGATGTAGATCCATAAGGGCATGTTTTTAAAAAGTGTATCTTGTCCCAGGCCTCTCCTTTCTCTCATACTTCCTACTTTCTAGACTCAGAAGAAACAACACAACACCTTTTCCCCACAACACCTTTTCACCATGATGTGTGACCTATCAACGGCCAGAGCTATTGGGTCAGATGACTGTCAACTGAAGTACCCGAAACTATGAACCCAAATAAACCTTTCTTCCTTGAAGTTGATTGTCTCGGGTATTTTGTTACAGTAACAGAAAGCTAATACACTCGGCTAATAGTTCTTTCCTATTTGGAAGTTAGTATAACTAACAATTACTCTGTGTAGTAAGTACTCTATATCTCATAAATTCTTTGCTTCATTAGGTAGCTCATCAGACATTTTGCTTTTGGTTGCACATGTTGGAGTTATTTTAACAGAGCCCTTCTGTTTCTCATATTGTAATGAATGTGACAGTAATAGGGTGTTCTTTATATTCAGTTGCCCATGGATCTGGCCTCCTCAGCTATATGGCACACCTACCTGCTCTACTGCTGGGCACTCTGCCTGCTTCCAGGCAGGAGGGACGGTGAAAGCAAAGTACATGCTGATTGGCTCTGTCTCTCCTGGGACAGCACAACTCCACGAAACCTGCTTACAGTTCATTTGCCAGAACTAGATCACGTGACTAGTTAGTCTGGAGAATGAGTGTCTCCAACTGGAAGCATCCCTGAAGTGGACAAAATCATGGTACCGTTAGAAGGCAGAGAGGCAACACAGCCGTGGAAGGGGAAGCCAGCAGAGCCTGCAGAGGATGGTAAGATTCCCTCTATAAATGAGAAGATGGCATAAGGACAAACCGAGAGAGGTGAGATTTGAACCAGACAGCTGGCTTTAAGCTCCATGTGATTCACCCACTGTGACAGAGGTGGCAGGGGTGCTGCATGCCTCTCCTACTCGTGTTACTGCCTTTGGTAGTGACCATCTACAGAAACAGACATAAACAAGAAATTCTGGCCCCATGTTTTGTAACAACAATAACAAATATTCATCTGCTGATTCCTTTCCTACATGAAGTCAGCCAATTCTCCTGCACTGTAGAGCCTAATAAGTTCGGTGTTATGAGAATGACATGGGCTTTGCTTACGCGATCTGACATTTACTGAAGAAGTGCTGGGGTTTCCCTATCTCTGGGATCAGAAGGGAGAACATAGCTGTCCTTTACCCATAGAGTAAGACCATGACTGTGACAATACTGTCAATTCTGGCTTTAGGACCAGGCCTCCGTTGTGCATGCTGTTTCTGAATTGACAGGGACCTGCCTCCTGTCAGAGGAGGAAAATTACTCCTGTAATTTTCAGGGAGTCCAGCTACTTACTTATATGTGGGGGACAGAGAGAGAGAGAGAGAGAGAGAGAGAGAGAGAGAGAGAAAGAGAGA
>NW_021604622.1:2885533-3019716 GCF_004785775.1 Grammomys surdaster
GGGAGAGGGAGAGGGAGAGGGAGAGGGAGAGGGAGAGGGAGAGGGAGAGGGAGGAGTGGAAGAAAGGATTCTGGTAGTTTCCATTTCTTCTCTTCTTAGGAAAGATACCAGAAGCAGGATTCCATAAAGCCACCTCCCAGTTCCAGTTTCATGTGCGTAGATGGAAGTAGGCACCAAACCTGTTCTGCCAGCTCCAGGCCACTGGGCTGGCACAGCCACACTGCAGGCTGAACTCCAATTCCTTGGCTTGATTAAGACCTTGTCTCCTTGGAGACCATCAATAGTGCCAAGTCCACAGATACGTTCAAAGTCACATTAACCACACTTCTGCCACTGTCCCCAGAACCCTGGGTGCAGATCTGCTGCTACCCTCCTTACCAGGGTACCTGTAGGTTCTGAGAGCGGAGACATTTGGGGATTGTGTATAAATAAGTGTAAGTCGATGTTCAGCAAAGTAAAATAATTTCCTTCTTAATGAAATGACTGCTTTATCGTAGACGGAATCTCACACAGACCAAACCAGCCTCAGTTCCCGATCCTTACACCTCTACCTCTCACATGCTGGTGTTCCAGGTATGCACCACACAGTGCATGACATGGTGCTAAGCGTGGGACCTGGGGCTTCGGGGCTGTGTGAATGCTGGGTTAGCACTCTTCCAGTGATGCCATATTCCTAGTCCCTCAGATAATTTTTCATTGTACTTTACAGATGCAAATAAACCTGTGAGGAAGAGAGAGAATACAGTAATATTCAAGTGATGCTAAAGACACCTGGGAAAGTTCCAGAAAATTTCAATCTAGAACTAGATTGTTTTGTTTATTTATTTATTCATTTTTGCTTCGGTTTATAATGCTGGAGTTCACAGTGATCAAATTGGCCAGATGAGTAGGAAATATCACTCTGCTTGGTGTCTTCTAAATCCGTCAAAGTCATATTTGGTTGGGCTTGGTTTGACCTTTATTATTTCCGTCCATGTGATGAATGGGCCACACAGAACAGCATGACAGTTGGGAGTTAAGATATTTCTTGTCTCTAGTTTAGTCTTTTTGGACGTTTTGGCAACAAATGTTTGTATTCACTTGCCTGTTTTTAAAGAGTGCTTTATTTCACCCGGTGTGAACCTGACATTTCACTTCTCATATAAATAAACTGCAAATAGAGAAGTAGCCATTTAACCCCGTGCTAACCACAGTAGCCAGATACAAGCACAGAGTCTAGAGGTTTCCAATGAGCCTGCTTCTGTTGGAATGAAGACCTACCTTCAGAAGCACAGAGCTCAAATGGTTCAAGGAAATGACAAAGGGCAAAGACAATTCCCAGTTCATATTCATGGCCTCAACTGTGGTTCACTGTGATAACAATGAGACCTTTTTGACAGTTTGGCTTTACCTAATGAGTTTAGGCTACACACCTGGGTTCTTGGTTCCTGGTGTCTCTTCCCTCTCTCCCTCCCTTTGCTCCACCATTTCTTTTTTTTTTTTTCTATAAATGCAAACTTTATTATTAATATACCTTCCATAGACATAAATCCCAACGTCCCCTGCCCCAACAAGGAAGTTGAAGTCAGCAATCCTGTGACGGACCAACTGTGCTTTGGAATCCAGAGAGTGTGAGATTCTTCAAGGTTTCCAAAGCTTCTGGGAGTCCAGGGACATTTTGAGAGGGCTCCTCCGGTTTCGTCTGTCTGGTCGCTCTTGATACATACTGGCGACACAACATTCTCTGCTGCCTGTAGATCTTAGAAAGCAAGTAGCGCACCCTCTGATTCTGCATCATGTGGAACCAGGCCTTGACGTGTTTCTTTTTCAGGTTGAGTGCGTCAGCCAAGGCCTCCAGAGTCTTCTCCGTCGGGTTGGGGTCTAACCGGAAGTGCCTTCTTATCGCCCGGTACTACTTATGGGTGAGCTGAAGGTTGGACATGGAGGGAAAACTTGAAGAGGTCTCCATCTTAGTCTCTCCCTTTATTACTGTAGCGCACTTGAGTTCCGGGCTTGAGTTTGAGGCTCTCCTCGCTCCTCCATTTCAACATGCACAAACTTACTATTATTGTACACCTTTGTACAAATAGCCTCACTTTGTGGAGATATCTTTTTCTCCCCTGTGAAATATTAGTGCTAGTTCACGCATAGAGATTGATATGAATGTGTTTTGCACAGAGTCTGGAATAGAGATGGATAGTAAATGTCTCCCCACATGCCTTCTCCTCTCCCCAGGCCTGACTTTGTGTAGGGTCAGCCTGTAGGGACAGGGCTGTCTGCTTCAAAGAACCACCTGTGATCCCATGTCATTGCTGTGAAATTCTTGATTCTGTTTTAAACAAGGGGACCACACTCCCAATTTCCCCTGGGTCCTCTGGCATCGGTGATGAGTCTGCTTATCCCTTTATGCTTTTCTCCTGCCTTTCAACCATTTTGCACCAGCTGGAGAATCCTTTGGTTGCCCATGTCAGTCCAGCCGGCTGGCCTAGAGGGTGCTCTGGAAGGGTTATGCTTGCGGCTGAAGTCTATTTTCTTTGCTTTGGACCAATTCTTGTGTATGGTTTGTCACCAAGATTTTACTTAAGGCATATACAAACTGGCTAAGAGGTCACTCACAGGGCTGGAGAGAGGGCTCAGGAGTTGAGAGCACTTGTTTCTCCTGCAGAGGACTGGCTTTAGTTCCCAGCCTTCTCAACCCAGAATGTGAAGCCATCGTCCCATTTTATTTCCATGTTCTAATCCTTAGTTTTCCCACAACAGCCAAAGTCATGTTTTGTGAGACCTGAGCTCAGAAAATCCAGGGTCTCCCTTTACAGAAGAAGCATGGCATTAAAAAATGTTGCCACTGACTGAACTGTGAATGTAGTGTTTTGCTGTGTTTATAAACAGATAGTTACGTGCATTTTTTTCCTAGATGTACCAAGAGCGTTACTTGGGATACTCACTGGATCAGGGCTCACTCCATTTGACAGTTAGCCAGAAATTGTTCACTGACAGAATGACAGACTAGTATGGCACTTGTAATTAACTATATATCCCCAGCTAAGTGATAATATTTCCAACAACACTTTTTATCACTTTCTTCGATGGCTCCATAGCATTCTCTTTTGTGGCGTGCTCAGTACCAGTAAATGGAGATTTTTATACCATGTTCCCACATGGCAGGCAGGACAAAATCAGGCAGCTCATCTTAGAAGGGGCTGTCAAATTGGTGATCCACCTGCATGATGATTCCTCTCCAGTGGGCTCTTCAGTCTACTGATGGAGATAGCAGCCAAGAGGAGTTAAAATGTTACAAAACAGGCAAGTTAAAAACTTTCTAAAGAAGTATCATACCCAGACTAGAATCCTAGCTGCTCAAATTTAAGTTCCATGTTTATTTCACTACAGGAGGGTTAGTATGTGTTTTGGGGGAGGATATTTAAGATGCAGAGAATTAGAGAGATTCTTGGGCAGCGCAGAGGAGTTTAGTCCAGTCGGTTTTGTCAGTAAAAAGCAGGGGATGTAGACAAGGTCAATGTCAGATAAATTTTGTCTTGTAAAGACTGCACACTGCAGAAACAGGAAGGCAGCACACAAAATCAGAGTGGCCATACTTCATGAACATGGTATTTATGATTTATTCCACTATCCCATTATTTTTCTCAAGCCGTAATTCACCTCAAGACTTCAAACCCACCTTATTTTATCTTTCTAAAGGAAAAAAGGAAGCACGGTTTTGTTTTTTTTATTTTTTGCTTTTTTTTTCCTAAATTAAGTAGCTGACATAGTTGCTTGATTATAACTTTAGTTGTTTATTTGCTCTCTGT
This sequence comes from Grammomys surdaster, assembly GCF_004785775.1. Lineage (NCBI taxonomy): Eukaryota > Metazoa > Chordata > Mammalia > Rodentia > Muridae > Grammomys > Grammomys surdaster. Next base: position 2,889,322 of record NW_021604622.1, read on the forward strand.
TTCTGATTTTGGTGATTTTTTTTTTTTTTTAGAGTCAATCCCAGTTCAAGATACGAAAACTCTGACCAAAAGCACTGAGTCCTCTGTTTTCCTAGATGACCCAGTCCCACTACAAAGTTAAGCGAGTGTCCTTTTGGAAGGTGGGCCATTCGACAAGATGTACAAACACCGAAAAGACCCAGAAGGCTAATTTCAGTTCTTTGGGGAACTCAGTCTCTCATCCTCCCCCCCCCACCTCATTGAGCAGATGGCCAGGTCAGAGAGTTATTAGCATTGCCTTTAGCACAGTGTTCTCTGGAGATTAAGGCACAGAGTGAGTACTAAGGCCTCACCCAAGGTCAATTTGATTTGAATTCTAGATATGTGTATTTTTAAAAGTTTTGTAAGGATTTTCTTCCTCTTCCTCTCTTTTAAAAGTGGACATATAAAACTGTGGAGTGCATTCTGACATCTTCGAACATGTACATCATAGACTTTGATCATATTTATTCCTCGTTAAATTTCTTGTCCTACCCTTTCTCTTCACGGCAGTCACTCTTTTTCCCTAGGAGACCCCAGTCTATTTTCATAATGTGTGTGTGTGTGTGTGTGTGTGTGTGTGTGTGTGTATGTGTATGCATGTGATTGCTCATGTTCAAGCCTAGAGTACCCATATAAGATAAAAAATAGGATACTTGTCTTCCTGGATCTGGTTTGTCTCACTTAAGCATCAAGATTACAATTTCTAGCCGGTTCCTTGCAAATGACATAATTTCATTCTTCTTCATGGCCAAATAAAATTCCCTTGTAAATATAAACCATATTTCCTTTATCATTTCATCTGTTCATGGGTACCTAGGATGATCCCATTTCCTGGCTATTGTGAAAACAGCAGCAATAAGTTTGGATGTACAAGTATCTCTGTGGTATGTTACCATGGAGTTCTTTGGCCGTGTACTCAGTAGTGGTAGAAATACTATATAGTATTTCTATTTTTAGTTAGGTAGTTTGTTTTTGTTTTTAGAATCTCCATATTGACTTTTGGTATTTTGAGGGTTTTTTTTTTTTAAATGGTCAGCGTCATGGATCTGACTGCAGCCAGGGCTCAGCACCGCCCACACGTACCCAAGTAGAGCATGCCCACTTCCATCCTTACCAGTGGGAGAATGCCCACGTGCAGTGTGGGAGGACTGGTTTCTCTAGGTCCTGCTGTCTTTTCCAGCACAGGCTCACAAGTGGGGATGTGCACAAAGGGTTCTAGGTGTGTGCCTGGGGACACATTGTGTTTTGTTCTCTTCTGTTTGTCTTTCTGCCGGAGATGTGGAAAGAGAATAAAGGCCTCCACTATCTCTTAGGCTAGGCACTGGGTCATTGTGGGGGTTGTCTTGAGCTATGCAACCTGATTAGCAGAGTACTTGTCTTCTGCCTGCCAGATGGCAGCAACATTCCCTCTTCGAGTTATGACAACCAAGCACTGTCTAGATGTTGTCAGTGTCTCCTGGGCTGAAGGACAAGACTTACCCTTGGTGAGAACTACAGTTGTCTTTGAGGTAACAGAATTTGGGAGTGATAGTGAGGCCATGTCTATGAGATCTAGGCATAGTTACCTACCTTTCTCTCGCTCCTTGATAGAAGCAGAAAGGAAGGGTAGAAAGGATGACAGGGAGCAGTTTCCAAAGCTTCTGAGGTTAGTCAGTCATTACATAATTCTTCCATTTAGGCTCAGAAGGGGCCAGCATTCCACCTGTGCTTCTGTACAGTCTGTCCCTCCAGGCAGACACTGGCCATGTCTACCCAAACAAAAGGTGTGAAGGTAGATAATAAATCTTTTCTAAATATATGTATTGCAGTGTCTCTGAAAACAATACCTGCATACATTCCAGAGTTGGTTCACATGCAAGTGTTCCTTTTATACAGGATCATAAATGTTAAAACCAGACGTGTGATCAGATGGAATCTGCTCCACCAAACATCGATTTTAATAAGAACTATGGCCTCTGTGCACGGGACACGGTCCAATCTCTACTTTAACTGTGCATGCGTCTAAACTTTGAGTGTTAATCTAATATTAATCAAGAAAGACTCTCTAAGCTCCCCATTTCCACTGCTGGTACATGTAATCACCACCCTTCCTTCACCGACTTAGGAAACGTACCGCTCCCCCAGCATCTTCAGGTGTTTTAATGGAAATGAACCAGTTGCCAGTTGGAAAAATTGTTGAAAGGTACTCAGAGAGCTCTGTCTAGCTGGTGCCGTTCCAGGACTCGTATCAGATTGCAAACAGGCTGCTTTTGGACCAGCTCGGCTTTCATGTACTTTTTTTAAGGTCATGGAAGCTGAAGGTTGGAAAAGCAAATAGAAAAAGGGGGGAAAGCCAGCCCCTATTTTCTTCAGCTTAGCGATAAGCAGGAAACTCAAAGGGCACACTCTTTACCCATGAGATCTCTGTAATAATACTGAATAGAAACTCAACAAAGTGACGTGGGCAGGAGTTCCAGCAGACATCCAGAAGGTTCTACCTCACTCTCCCTGCCTTCCTCTCCTTGCCTGTGCACTGGGGAGGTGGGCAGTGAATCCAACAGTGCTATGACAATGTGATGCTTTTATGTATTAAAAGAAAAACCTTTACAAATACATAGGTTATCTCTGCAAGAAGCATCCTTGCAAGACAGAGGCATATTATATATATCTTATCCACTTTACACCACTGCTTACTGTCCCCCTACCAATCACCCCCTCCCACAATCCTTCTCCCATCTCCCCCTTGTCTTCTGAACAGGTGGGTGCATCCTCTCCCACTGAGGCCAAACAAGGCAGCCCAGCTGGGTGAATACAAGCCATGTACAGGCAGCATCTTGAGAGGTGGGATGGAAACTACCATAGACAACCACATTGTACTCTCTGCTGCGATTCCAAGCTCACTGCCATCCCTAGCCCGGTGTGTGACCTTGCTCACTTGACCTTACTTGTCTTCAGACAATGCTATCTTTAATGCTGACAGTCAAGGAAGTTTAGGGAAAGTTGCTGGTCTTTTCTGGGCATTGTTTCCTTTGTCTGTCAAAGGCACAGGAGGAAGTAAGTCACCTGTGGGGCCTTCCGCCAGAGCATTCAATAGTCAAAATGAGTCAACTGTATGTGCTAACCTACTGTTCTACTCCCTTCAAGTAAAGGTCTCTGTTCTGCTAGAAGTAACAATACCTAGGGATGCTTCACAGGGTCAGATAGAAGACAGGCTGCAAATGCAAATGTGGGGGGATGGGGATGTGATAATGGAAAGAAAGTAAAAGGGTGTGGGTGGAGATAGGAATTTAGGAAAACTCCTGAGGGCTTTGGAGGCAGTCCTGATAGTGAAAAGACAAGTGTGGCCACAGACCCTCTGTGACCCTGTAGGTTCTGCAGAGCTAGCTGATCCTTAGATGAATGCATGAGGCACAGGCCAGCCATGGGCTCTGGAAACATGTCATCAGAGATCCCCAAAAGTGGTTCCCAAAACTGAACATTTGAATTTGAATGCTTGGATACCTGTTAGACAACCAAAGGAAAGCATCCCAAAGTGTATGTATGTATCTATATGCCTATATACCTCTATCTATCTATCTATCTATCTATCTATCTATCTATTCTAAGAACATGTTTCCACAGATTGTTTCTGCAATGTTAGCAGATAGTTTGTGAAGTAGGAGTTGTTTTGAGAGGACAAAGGGGAAAGAGGCCCATTGTTTACTGAAGTTAGAAAGAGAATTGCATCGGCTTCATTTTCTAAGGATTGTGAACACACGTGCTGGCTATCATATGAATTGTGGTATGAGGCATACCACTTCCAACCAGTAAGTCCTGGGCATATACTTGGCTGCTTCTAAGTCACATTTGCTCTTCGGAAGCACATGCCCCTTGATAGGGAGGGGTTGTGTGTGGCAGATGGAGAGGCTCGAATCTAGAGCCTGGCTCCATACCTACAGTGAAGCTGTGTAGCACCAAGCATTTTAACCCTGGATCCTGCTCTTCTCAGCAAACCATGTAAACAATACCCTCTTTGTAGCTGCTTTATAGGATGGGACCAGATAACTGGAGGGATAGCGTTTGTTGAGATTCCATCTCACCCAGTCAGAATGACTGACATCAAGAAAAGAAATCATGACAAATGCTGACCAAAATGTGGGGAAAGAGGAAGCCCTGTTCACTGCCGATGGGACTATAAACTGATATAACCACTGTGGAAATCAGTATGCAGTTTCATCAGGAAAGCTAAAAACAGAAATACCATAAGATTCACCTCTACCACTCCTGAACAGACATGGTCCACCTAAAGATGGGAGGAGAAAGACCACTGACCCAAATCCTTATGGTCAGATTAATTAAAGTAACCAAATAACTAAAGCAAGCTTATTTGTTTGTAGACACAAGCTGTCTCCCCCTAAGGCGGGGTTCCAGAGATCAGCGTTGGAACCAAAGAAGACAAGGATTTTATGGCTCAGGGGTAGAGGGTTTCCAAGTGGGGGATTTCACTGGCAAAATAGACAGGCTTACAGGAGTGGAACATACCAAGTGGTCAAAACAAGGTAATAAATAAATTACTAAGGTGATCACAACAGGTAGTCATAACAAGGTCGTCATAGGTGTTCAAATAACCTTTTGAAACAAAGGTAGGTTTGCAAGATGATTATAAACATTTTTAAACAATGACATGATTGCCATTCCTAGAACAGGTGGTACAGAACCATTTGTAGTTAAGGTTACAGGTGGGGCATAGCTCAACCCTTGAAAATCAGAGGTTCAATCACAAACAGGAATAAACCTGTTAGTCTTTTCTGTAAATGGCTTTTAAGCCTAAGCTGGAAGCAGGCTGGTTCTTTAGTACCCAAAGGACTCTAGGTTCTACCACAAAGATACCCGCATGACCATGATTATGGCAGAACTGTTCACTCACACTAGCCTGGGAGTAGAACTGGTGTATGTGTTCATCAGCAGATGAATGGATATACAAGTGGTGCATATACAAGTGGAATTCTGTACAACCATAAAGAAAAGTAAAATCGTGACATTCACAAGAAAATGGATACAACTGAAAATAAATACACTAAGCAAAATAAATGAAAACATTTATTGGAAAGATAAATAAAATGTGTTCTCTTATAGGTGGGACCAAGGTTTAAAAGTGTGTGTGTGTGTGTGTGTGTGTGTGTGTGTGTGTGTGTCTGATGCATTTGAACTTAAAATTATGTGGATAAATGTTCAATAAACTAGAAAGGCTTGAGGGTGGAGGAAGAAATTATAAGGGAGGTGAGAAAAGGAGACTCATATAATATTTATAATAAAAAAGCAGAAGTTGTGATTAACTGAAAGAAGAAGCTGGTGGGAACAAGAGAGAGAGAGAGAGAGAGAGAGAGAGAGAGCACACAATGGGGGTGGGGAACGAGTAAGAAGTGTGAAATGTTAAGATGGAGCTGTCACATTGTATCCTAGTTTTAAAAGTTAGTTTAGGGCTGGAGAGATGGCTCAGCGGTTAAGAGCACCGACTCCTCTGAGTTCAATTCCCAGCAACCACATGGTGGCTCACAACAATCTGTAGTGGGATCTGATGCCCTCTTCTGATGTGTCTGAAGAGAGCAATGGTATACTCATATACATAACATAAATAAACAAGTCTTTTTTAAAAAAAAAGAATAAAAGTTTAAAAATATAAAACTAAGAATAAAAAAAAAAACAATGATTGCAATTTTTTATACCCTTAATACACAGATAGGACACTATGTCTTCACATCCTGGCTCTATTCCAACACCAAAACTAATAGGGATCTACTGATTGGTTAATTTCACAAACACTTATATATATTTGCCACATGCCAGGCACTGTTCCAAATCCTACATAAACAGTGACTCATTTACCTCATAAGAATCCTAAGAGATATGTCCTGTGGGTCGTAAGTCCCCCACTTTACAATTGAGAGAGCTGAGACCCATAGAGGTCCAATAATTTGCTCAGGTCACAAAGCCACACAGGCTTGAAGCCAGGATTCCAGCCCATGCAATGAGGACAGTCACTCCTCATATAGAACCTGACGCTGGAAAACTGGAAACACAGTCCAACAACTTCCAGGCCATTGGCTCTCACTAGGGGAGCGTGTTGGGTGTACGAATCAGAGATGCTGCCTGCCCTCTTTCTCCTGTCTATGGCTCTGAGAACAAAAGAGGAACTAGATCATCCTTTGATTTCTGGAAAGAGGCAGTGAATGGTCAACCTCCGAAGCTGCAGGAAAAACTTCTGTGCCTCAGTGCACAGGGTGGTCCCTGGGTACTTGCAGCTGCTCCTCTGCAGCTGCAGCTAAAATAGGAAGTGTTCAGCTGTGCTCAGTAATCACTAGATGCACTGAGAAAAAGAGGAACAGCAGATTCTGTCATCCAGGATAAAGGAAGAGGCGGGGCAAATAGTCATAAGTAAAAAGGCGTGGCTGTAAAGCAGCCTGTGTAGCAGGAGTTGGGCACTGGCGGTGAAGGCTGAGGGAGTACTTGGAATCTTCAGCAAACAACATAGGCCAAGGAATCAGAAGACCAATCACGAAGAGAGGTGTGTACCAGGCATGTGTTTAAACTGTATCTGGTCATGGCTGATGAGAAGGCATCGAGCCATTAAGTAAGATCCAAAGCTTGTTGCTTGTGAAAGAAAATTCTAGAATAGCCTGGAAGACCAACCAGGAGGCTCTAACACTGAATATAAGTGACTGAGTAGGACACTGGTGGTATGTCCAGGTGAGAGATGAGAAAGAAAAATAAAAAGTAGGGAGGAGATGAAGCCACAAGTGACCACAGACAAAAATTCACTTTCACATGAAAGAGGGTAGATGAGGTAAAGAAGACCCCAAGGTTTGGTTTCTGTCTGGGGTGACAGAAAAGGGGGTGGCGTTATAATCCAGCAGGGAGAGTAGAACAGCGGGTTGTGTTGTGAAGAGCCTGGTTTCAGGGAGGTATCTTATGTGCTTTCAGGTTCATACTTTTAAGACTGGGGATCCCAACTTGGGAGTTATCAGTCTAAAAGGATCATCTCAAGCCCAAGGATCAAGTGAGATTACCTATGGAGAAGCAAAGAATGAGTCAGATGCAGAACCATCTTGAGCAAATCTCAGCTGAGCCCAGAGAAAGGAACCAGAAAGTCCCCTGGAAGAATCTAGCAAAGTCTCACAGAAGCACTGTCTGGAAATCAGCACACACATTTCAAGCCTGACCCCAGATGGAGTGCATGGATCCAGGCAAAGGCCTTGCATCGGTCAGAACCAGGAACAGCAGAGACTTCTTGAGATGCCAGCAGATCTTCCTGCACCTGGCCGCTGTCTCTCCCAAAGTGGCCCCAGTCCTTTGAGATTGTGTCCTACTTGACCGTTCCCCAATCTTAACACGGGCTACTAGATCTAAAAGCCACAAGGGCTGGGTGTAGAGCTCAGTGGTAGCATTTCTTGTGTAGTATGTACAAGGTCTTGGCTCTGCTCCCCTGCACAGCTATATTTAGCAATACATAGCACACACACACACACACACAAACACACACACACATACACCAACTACACTACCATGGGCTGAGTGACTTCCACATCTGGAGGTTGGAAGTCCAGAATCAAGTCACCGTCAGACAGATGTAGACTTGCCTCTGGGGGTTCACAGTGTCTTCAGTATCCATAGTAGGGAGAGGAAGCAAGCTCTCTTTGGATCCATTGGGGGATTTCCCTCATGGTTTCATCCAACCCTAGAAAACCCGAAAGCATCCTGTCCATAACACCACTGCTTAAAGGGGTTTGGTTTCCACACATGAATTAGAGAGAGGAAGAACATAAGCCTGTAACTCACTTTTGAGTTCAGTTTTTCCTTCAGGTTCCCACGCTACCCCTCACACCAACTGCTGTTTGCATCACTCATCAACCCAGGGCCTTGTTACTTTGTCCAAGGGAGAACTGGCATGTAGTCCTTCCCGATGGACTAAGCCCCAACAACCTAGGAAGGATTTCCTGACGTGAGTGTTAGATTTGGGTGTATCCTTATAGCAGCCATAACTGAGACCACAAATGAGATGGTCAGTGTAGAATTTGAGAAGGAGGAGAGGGTTGCAGAGAAAATAGCAAAAATCTGAGGGAACTCAAAGAGGAGCACAAGGCAGCAAGAAGTCCAAAAGTCATCGTCAAAAATACTGTGAAAATCCGAGAGATACACATACCTAGATGGAAACAGAAGATGAAAGTTTGAATTGAAGGTGGTTTTCAGAGTGCTAGATGTCACTTAAATGGCACAACAGCCTGAGTGGGTGCAGGGCTGTGGATTCTCTGAGAGCTTGCTAACTAGACACTGCAGTCACATGATGAGTATAGAATTGTTACAGTTCAAAGGCAGTAAGAAATCTCATTCCAGAAAATAGGAGGTTGGCAACCAATTACTTAAAATGCATTTACAAAGCCCTTGCCACCGACACATTTGCTGCTATCTCTCTTTGTTCACAGTGCATCTGACAAGTGTGCTTTCCTGGAATCTCAGCTCCTGGGGGTTGTCTGTCCCCTCCTTCTTACCTGGCCATAGTCAAAGTGAGCTTCATGACCCAGAAGAGAGGAAACACAAAGAGACCCTGTTCTTTCTCCAAGAAATCCATGTTCTTTTCCAAATGGGAGGGAGAATCAATAGCTATCCTAGAGGGACTGGATTTGATTTGGAAATATCTATTCCCTTAAGCTCTTGGCAAATACTTCGTGAGAATCCAGCATGTACTAAGAGTTGTTGAGAATAAATGTCTGCTCAAGAGTTCTCCAGGAGAAAGCCAATGAGTTACTTATGCAGGATGACAGCATCATGCTCCAGGAGTAAGCCACATAATATTCCAAGGTGGCTGCCAACCAGCAAGCAGCCAAAGGTGAAGACGTTGAATAAAGACACCTCCTGAGAAGTCAGGAGAAGCCTCTGTCTGCAGGTATGTCCCCTGTAGGTATACCCACAGTAGACAGTCATCACTGAGACTATTTTCAAGTAATTCTAGATTGTGTCAAGTTGATAATTAAAACTAACTACCGTACTATCCATTTCTGTGTAGTTGTGGTTAATATATATATTCTTTATTCCACTCATCTGAATCTAGATTCCAATTTTTACCTTCTTGGGAGTTATGACATAGCAAAGCCCCTTCCCAATAAGGACCAAGGACTTCTGGACTATTCCCACCTACCTATTGTTGTGCTTGATACCCAACTTGCTATATACTATTTTCTAGCTGGATTCCTTCCTTATTCCTATTGAGTGGGTGGGAATGCTGGAGAAATCCTAGGCTATGAAAGAATGTCTCTGCAGTGTGCCTTTAGATACCAGCAACTCTCTCCCACCCTGTTGAAACAAAGTGTGTCCAGGCTTTGCAGTGGCCCTTATGGAGTGCTTTAAGACCTTGGGTCTCCTATTTTTATCAGGCAATATTTGTTATACCTTTTCATCTAGTACAGTGGTTCTCAACCTTCCTAAGGCTCTTTAACAACTCTTTAACACAGTTCCCGATGTTGTGGTGACCCCCCCCACCCCTAGCCATACAATTATTTGGTTGGTACTTCATGACTGTAATTTTGCTATTGTTATGAATGGTGATGTAAAGATCTGATATGCAGAATATCTGATTATTCGACCCAAAGGGGTCATGACTCCCAGGTTGAGAAGCACTGATCTAAGGAGCGATGCACCCCTGGCTGGAAAGAGATTAGGCTGGTAAATCCTTGCCTCTTGAATTACAATCCTTCCTTTCACCCCACTAGCTACTTCTGTGTCTTTTCCCTTATAGAACATTAAAGTCTCCATCCCTGGCCTGCTGGTCCTGAGTTGGTAATCTCATTAGGACTAATCCTGTTTACAGTCATTCCCTTGGCAGAAAAAAAAAAAATCTTGTCAGGACTGAACCTCTTTCCTTGCCACCCACAGTTCTGGTTGCTCCATTGTTCCTGGGGATCTGGCCTGACTGTGGGGTTAAGCTTTCGCTGATAGGGTTTATCCTGTTTACAGGGCGTCTGCAGAAGGCCCTCATCAAATACTTCCATCCCTTCCTTGAATAAATGGTTCCCTTTGATCTGTGCAGGGCATAATCGTGTTTATCAAAAGCTGAGCTTCCTCTAGCTGATGTGGGGACATCCTGTCCCAGAAGGCCTCCCCAAAATAACACTTTCTAAATTTCAGAATATCCACAGGTTCCTCTTTCTTCGTAAGAATTTTTTTTTTCCTCCTTGCATACTATCTCTTAGGCCAAGCAAAGGAAGGGACTGGTTTTAGCTCTTGAAGCTGGAAGTCACACCATGGGTTGCTGTCACTGCCAAATAGGACGACAGGGCTAATATAATGTAAACATTCAGAACCAGAACAATATACATGATTAGCACTGCCCTGACAAAGCGAAATCCCCTCGGGTATTGTCCATTTAAAGTGACAGGTTATCTAACAAGGTAAGAGAGAGGTCATGACTGTTAGTCATCTGAAGAACAGAGTGGGTGGGACCCAACTCGATGATGCGTGTGAGCAAGAAGTAGGAGTTTAGCATTTGAGACATTATCGTGTAAAGAGAAGCGTTCTAAATTAAGCGTTTCCCAAAGTATAGTTCCTGGGTCAACAATAAGACCTGGGAACACATTAGAAATGTGGGTCCCAGACCTCATCCTAGATACTAAATTGGAAACTCTGAAGTCGAGGGCCAGGGTTACTATAGCTAAGTGGAGCCAGCTGAGATGCAGTCCCACCCACCACTGACCCGTTGTCTCCTATGGAAGGTGTTCGAACAATTTGTAAGTCTCTTTCTGAGAAAGTTTTTCCTCTGGCCCCAGGCTTTAGACCTCTCTTCCCTATGCAAGAGATTTCTGGGAGGCACTGGGGGGAGGTTCCAATTTCTTGGGATCCATTGTTTCAATAGTCTGATAACCAAAATGAAAGGTGGGAGTGTCTCTTTAGAATATCTTCACTCCTGCTAGGCCAATTACAATAGGACACAGGAAGATAGGTATGCTTGACCAAGTCCTATACATGATATGGATGCTCTTCCCCCAGTACAGAAATGGCGATGCAAACAGCAGTTCTGTTCCCATAGTACTCAGACTTCCATGGTCCTCAGACTCCCATGATCCTCAGACTCCCATGGTCTTCAGATTCCCATGATCCTCAGACTCCCATGGTCCTCAGACTCCCATGGTCCTCAGACCCTAATGATCCTCAGACTCCCATGGTCCTCAGACTCCCATGATCCTCAGACTCCTATAGTGTTCAGACTCCTATAGTGTTCAGACTTCCAAGGTCCTTAGACTCCCAGGGTCCTTAGGCTCCCAGACCCCATTCTGAAGACACAGACTCACTTGGTCTAAGATAGACCGCAGCATCCTACATTGGTAACAAGATCCTAAGGTGACTCACATGCAGATGATCAAAGAACAAGTGTGAGAAGCCCTGGCCTATCCAGAAAGCAGTAGAAATTTTCCATATTGCTTCAGTGCCCTTCTGGATTGACTCCCGTGCATGGTTGTGGTTGAGCTGGTATCACAATTCCGAGCTCACTTCCCACTTGCTCTGGGAAGCAGGCTGCTAATATTACCTATTGTGGCAGGTGATTCTTTTCGGGATTACTAGAAGGCTAGGCTGGCCCCAGCCGTTCCTCTCACAATGACATCTGAGGCATATTACTAACTCCTAACCTGGGCTGGGCACTAGCCGATGGTCTGGAAGGCAAAGCTCTTTATCCCGTGGCTTGTTCCTTGAACCACAGTGCAAGATTCGGCTTGGTTTTCCCAGGAGTTTTGTTTTGCATAGCTGATACATTCCAGTCATTGCTGGAATGTGTTCCTCTTCTCCTCTTTCCCTCTTAGCCTCTGGACTGTGCCATATATACAGCCTGCCCCTGAGATCTTACTCTTATCCTCTCCCCAAATCTGCAGTCCTGCAGGAGCCTGGCCTTTTGCTGCACAGAACCGGATTAGCTCAGACCCCTAGCAACTCCAGATCACAGCTCAGGGAACTTGGACTCAAAGATGTGACCTTCTAGGTATGTATGGTATGGCTGGTCTCTGCATCTCTCTTCGCCTTCGGGCTTCTGTCTATACTTTCATGCCCCTTCTGAATATCTGGGAACTCTGCCTGTGGGTCCTCATTGTTTGTCCCACACAACAGTATTCTTTGTGGGTTATGTGTTGTTAGGCAGACTCTCTAGTCGTTCTTTGGTCTCCCACTGAGATTGTCCTACTTTATCCTCAGTCACTGTAATGATGGTTTGGGGGTAGAGACCCTCAATACTAATATGGGGGTGGGGGGGGTCTATGTATAGTTGTATAGTCTGTGCAGTGCACAGAGAGCTCAAGGAAGGAAGGAAACGGGAGTAACAATCCAGCATGAATTCTACGCACCAGGTGAATGAGTGACAGTGTGCTCTGGACACCTGGGAAAAGGTACACTACTCTGTCTTGTTTTCTATGACAAATACTTACACAAATCTGAATCATGCGGTAAGGTTGAAACTGAATGACTACATCTTGCCATCTTGCTACTGTTTACCCAAAAGCGTACAGTTTGAGTGTCTGAAAATATTCGATGGTAAATAGTTAATCTGTGTATGATTAATAAATTACTTAGAACAGTTTTAGCTTTAACAACAGAAAGAAAGAAAGAAAGAAAGAAAGGAAGAAAGAAAGAAAGGAAGAAAGGAAGAAAGGAAGAAAGGATGAAAAGAAAAGAAAACGGAAAAGCACAGGAAGATCATATATCCTTGTTTGCCCTTCCATCTCTAGGTCCTCTAACTACCCATAACTTGCATTAGTATTGCAGTTAATAGTAGGTATTAGAAATAATGGCCACAGTACATGTTAGAGTTCATCTGTGGTGTACTTTCTGTGGGTTTAGATATATGTATGATGGCAGGTGTGCGCCATTACTGAATCACATGCAGTAGTTCATATCCTAAAGAACCTTGTGTTCTACTTAATCATGCCTTCCTTCCTCTTCTCTCCTCACCAGACCCTAGCAACCACCAGTCTGTATACTATTTCCATTGTTTTCAGAAAGGGACACTTTCTGTTCTTCAAAAGCAGCATCTACCAGCCCTAATCTCGGGGATGCTTCTCCCCAGAAAGACATCACTTTTAAAGATTTACACAAAGCCTAGATGGTGGTGGCACATGCCTTAAATTCCAGTACTTGGGAGGCAGAGGCAGGTAGATCTCTTTGAGTTCAAGGCCAATCTGATCTACAGAGTGAGTTTCAGGACACCCAGGGCTACACAGAGAAACTTTGTCTCAACAAAACAAAAACAAAAAAGGATTTGCACAAAGGCTTATATAGCAGATAGATAGTCAAGGCCTTGATTCCAACAACCAACCCAATTCAGAATCTTCCCAGGAATCAATCCAATATACCACATCTCTTGCTTCCTTTCGCTAAGTACAAACTTTTCTTGCTAGACATTGCTGTCCAAGTCTGTAATGCTTGGTATAACAAAAACATCAGTTTAATGACTTAAACAATAATCATTCATTATTCATAGTACTGAGGATTGGAGGTTCAAGATCAAGATACTGGGCAGATTCAGTGTTTAGGAAAGGGCCAGTTTCCAAGTTCATATGTAGACGGCCATTTTCTCCCTCTGTCAAAACTTATAAAAAAGAGAGTATGAGTGCTCTCTGGAGATTTTTTAATGATGAAATTAATCCTATTCATGGGTACTCCCTGATTCTCACTTAACCACCACCCAAAGGTCACACCTCTTAACTCTCTAACATTTCAGGGGTTAGAATTCTAACACATGCTTTGGGGAGGCAACAGTTACCTTACACTCTTCTTGAATGCCTCTTCTAGCTGACTTCTTTCAAGGCTCAATCTTGTCTATATCTGTGCAGTCCAATGTAGCAGCCACATCCTACATGGGAGTTGTATGATATACACTGCTACATTGTTTCATTGTAATGATTAGAATTTAAAAGTTCATGTAGCATGCAGCTGCTATACTGGACAATACAAAGTTAATAGTTCAATTCTGTCACATCTCCCGTTGTAATAGAAATCACAAACTTTCTCCCAATATTCACATCTGATTTCCTACATCTCCCTTGAATCTTCCCTATTTAGAAAAAATACATGATTGCTCCCAACACTATCATGAAACTGAAACTAGTTCCCCATCCCCCCCTTTTAATCAGATGGCCACACCCAACACTCTTTTACACATGCTTATGCCTCTTATAAGCTTTCTTTAATTTGCGAGGCCAAAGTTACTCATCTACGTTTGTCTTGTGTTCACTTCTGGTGAACATTTATGCCGTATCAGTAGGAAACAGTAGTTATATAACAGTTTTGGGGGATAATAGGTGTAAAGCAGAGGTTAATGGGCTACTACTACATTTCACCTTAGATGGCTCGGCACCATGTTGACATATAAAAAGGAGAGAAGAAAAGAGAAAATGCAATGAACAGCAAACGAAATTCAAGATTTAAATCTAAGGTTTGGCATGGAGTTGAGTGAAGGAGCTGTGTGTTGTCACTCAAGAGAGCTGGCGTTGGTTCTAAACACACTCCCCACGGGTCAACTGATGGGGGTCATGTCACTTAGTCACTCGGGGATTCAACTTTATTTTATTTATAAAATGCAAAATTCTGACCAGATACATTGTAGCTTAGAAACTCCCCTGAGGTCAACGGTAGTCTTAAAAATAATGAGCTAAACAAAACTAGTTAAAACAAACTTTGACCACACAGATGAAGAGTTCACATCATCCCGCCCACGCTCGCCACCCCCTTCGCCTGCCTAGCAGTGTTTGTGAGGAACACAGCAACTTTCCCGAGACTACAACCAAAACAATATTTTAAGAAGCTGCAACCTCCAGTTTAGCGTGAGTCATGGCTCCTCATTCTGGTGGCTTCGCTGACCACAGACGCTGGTGAAGAGTCTATAGGCTTCTCTGGAAACATCTGCACAAACCTTTTATTTCCAGTGCCTCGAACGGAAATAAACTCGGTCGGTGAGCCAAGCTCCCCATTCCACAGAGCAAATGAGAAGTTAAAGCAGAAACTAGAGTCCGCAGTCCAAGCTGCCTGGCTCTGGCCAGCGTGTCTACGTGAGCTGTCAGCTCTCTGTCTTGTGCAAGGAGTAAGAAGCCTGTACACAGGAAAAGTGAGAGCTGAGCTAAAGTAGACAGTATTCCGCAGCCTTGGCTGTGCCTCTGGCTGCCACTTAGACTGTTTATCCAAATGATTCCCTAAGAGCAGCTAAAATATGACAGACCAGCGTGAGATGACTGATCCCTAACTTCGGAGGGTGTGAGGGGCCTGTCTGTAACCACTTGCTCCTCCTGTCCCTGTGTAAAATAGGGACAGTGTTATTGTGAAGATAACACAAAAGCAGAACAGATTTCCCACCTACTCCATGTAGACAGAGGTGGGGTTGGGGGTGGTGGTACTGTAAAGTTATCTCATTAGTCTACTAACCCATTTTATTGACTTGTGTGTTGCTTAGCTTTGCAGTCCTTCATGAATTCCGAACACTGACCACTGTCAGGTGTGTAGTTAACAAGTATAAGTGGAAGGGAGAATACGAGCACTAATGGCCAAAAAATCCTTGAGAAGGGTTCTGTATACTAAGGCAATAGGGAAATGCAAATGGAAACTGCTTTGAAATTCCATCTCACACCAGCCGGAAGAGCCATCAACTAAGATAAGATAACGTTGGTAAGAATGTAGAACCCTTTATAAACTGTTAGTAGGAATGTGATATGTTGTAGGTAATATTGAAATCAATATTATGGGGAAATGAAGGTTTCTCAATAGAGTCCTTCAAAAGAGAACTGTGGTAAGATCCACCGGTACACCCACCTGGTTACATACCCTGTCTTAGTGAGGGTTTCTGTTGCTGTGATTAAACACCATGAAAGTAAAGCAAGCTGGGGAGGAAAGGCTTTATTTGGCTTACACTTCCACATCACAGGTGATCATCCAAAGGAAGCCAGGACAGGAACTCAGTCAAGGCTGGAACCTGGAGGCAGGGGCTAACACGGAGGCTGTGGAATGCTTGCTACTCATGGCTTGCTCAGCTTGCTTTCCCACAGAACTCAGGACCACCAGCCCAGGGATGATTCTACTCACAATGTGCTGGGACCTCCTCCATCAATCACTAAATAAGAAAAATGCCTTAAAACAAGATCTTACAGAGACATTTTCTCAACTGAGGCTCCTTCCTTTCAGATAACTGTGTGTCAAGTTAACGTAAGAGTAGCTATAAACACCCAAAGGACTCTTATCTTAAACAGAGTGTACATCCATGTTTATTGTTAAGCTGTTCACAATAATAAAATACAACTGGTCTGCATATCTGTTGACAGATGAATGGATAAAGAAAATTGGGTATATATACACACAACGTAATTTTATACAACCATAAGGAAAAATAAAATCTTGCCATTTGTAGGAATTGGAAATGTCGTAGATCGCTGGGCGATGGTGGCGCACGCCTTTAATCCCAGCACTTGGGAGGCAGAGACAGGCGGATTTCTGAGTTCGAGGCCAGCCTGGTCTACAGAGTGAGTTCCAGGACAGCCAGGGCTCCACAGAGAAACCCTGTCTCGAAAAACCAAAAAAAAAAAAAAAAAAAAAGGAAATGTTGTAGATGGAATTGGAAACCACTGGACAAAATAAGCAGGACCCAGAAAGACAACTACTGCATGTTTTCACTCATAAGCAGAACCTAGATTAAAATGTATGTGTGCGCATGTGTGTGTGCCTGTGTGTGTGCATGTGCGTTTGCGTGTGTATGTGTGTGTATTCAGGCTATGAAACTAGAAAGGGGATCTTGAGAGGGAGGAAGAGATTGTAAGGGCAGGATGGGTTGGAAGAAAGGCTAATGAGATACATGTGGTATCTCAAGGACTTTTCTCTTCTTTCTCATTCTTCTGGTAATTTCTCCCATCTTCCCTCTTGCCTGTGTGCTCCTTTCCACTCTATGGCCACTCCTTCTCGAACTTCCACAGTTCATAAGTCCCCTTCAGGGTCTGCTTCCAAGTATCACAGTAGGAGAATGCAATCCATTCTCATGTATACAGCACTCACTAATAGAAAATGAATGTCTAGCATCCATCCTTCTATCTTGAGTACAGGAAGGGGGAAAAAAAATCATCAGAAGTCATTCTGGCTAATTCTAGATATCACATTTATACAGAGATCAGCTGAGCATCAGTATTCGTCTCTCCCTGCTTCCTGACTGCAGGTGTGATATGGCCTTAAGCTCCTGCTACTGTGCCTGCCCCCAGACTCTTCTCTCCTTACATTGCGTGCCTGTCTGGTGTTTTATCACAGCATGAGGAAAGGGCACTGAAACACCTGTTCTCAAAACTGTCATTTCCCATTTCCAGATTAACCTAACAGATTTAGCATGGGACTTTTTCCTCTCTTTGCAGACTCCCCTATGGACAAATGGTCTACTTTTCACCAGCAGATGCAGCAAAAGAGGACCTCTATCTCTGACTCTACCCTTCTCCTCCCCTGTCTCTCTTTTGCCTTCTGACCCTTTGATATGCCTACTTTAGCTTGTGAGTTAAATTTTATAGAGCTGCTTTGCTACTGAAGTGTTTGCCATATACCATTGTTTAATGGAATAAGACTGTGAAATCTTATCCTTAACCCTGGCCTCACTTTTTAAAAATTTAATGACACCAGACTTGAATTTTATAGCATTTTCAGGAATAGATTTTTTTTTTGGCCTGTTGAAATTGAATAATTTGTCATTTATTTGAGAACTGAGTGTTGTAAAATTAAATTATCATCAACATGCTGAATTACTTTAACCCATTTAATTGTGTTTTACAGTTAAGGGACTGGCACTATGTCCATAGTTCTTTGAAATATGATTATATGCATTGCTATTTCTTGTTTAAACATTATCTAATCGGATTAAAAGCTAACTTCTAAAATAAAGATGAGAGGAAAAGTTAAAAGTACAGTTGTAGAGTCAATATTCCAATGAATACAATTTCAAAAACTGAGATCAAGTTCAAGGAGACCTTCAGTGATAACAGATAATATCTATCAAGAAATATAAACAATATAAGGAACTATTACATAATTTGATAAAAAAAATTATACTAGCCTGTGGATAGACCATATAGATGAATTAAAAACTGTAGTTAGAAGACTTGAAAGCAAACAGAGAGATCAGAGCACTTTCCAGTGCCTTTTAAAGCAGTGCTTTCTAGTTCTAAGGGAAACTGTCAAACCATGTGACAGATTTCAATGTGCCTTTTGTCTTGTTGGGTGCATCTCTTTTTTGAGCACTGTAAGGACAAGACCCAGACTGTCAAGATGGCTTAGCAGGTGAAGACTTTTGCTGTCTTTACTGGTAATGATTTTATTTGTGTATATAAAATCTAGGGTTTTGTGAGAGAAAATATGGTATTTGTCTTCCTGTACACAACCTGGTTTACCTAACAGAACCAGTTCCATTCATTTTTCTGTAAATGGCAAATAATCACTCTTTACAGATGAGCTGTGCATATAAGCTACATTATTTTATCTAGGCTAATTCCTTAACTTGGCAACTGTTAACAGGGCCACGGGAACATGGATGTGTAGCTATCTCTAACAATTCTGCCAATTCTCATAACCAGAATTTGATTCCCAGGTCTTGCACGGTGGAAGGAAAGAAACAACTCCCAAAAGTTATCCTCTGGCATCCACACATGCACCAGGGCACAACCCTTTCACAACAAACACACAGAATATATAGATATAATAATTGTTATCCAAAGGAATTAAAGTCACATTAGAATTTAAATCTTCTGCTATATTTGTTTCTTACAGTTTTTTTTTTATTCAAGTAAAATTTAGATATCTTAATAAAAGCTCTGACCAGATGTAGAAAACATAATGGAAAAAAAAAAAAGTAGAGGAGAGAAGTGGGATTTAGCTGGAACTGAAATATGTCTTTCCTCTTAGGGCTTTTTAATAGTGAGGTAGGTAACCACTCCCGGGAATACACCCAAGGAAATCTAGGTCAGAATGTTAGCGATACCTACACATCCATGTTCCCTGTGGCCCTGTTAACACTGGGCAAGTTAGCCGAGATGAAAAAAAAATGTGGTATATAAGTATGACTCAGATGTGAAAGAAGAATGATACTTGTTATCTACAGGAAAACGCATGGAACAGATCCTGTTGGGTGAAATAAGCCATATTCAGGAAGACAAAGTCTCTCATTTACAGAGCCCAGGTTTTATATAAATACATTCATTCACTTTACATCCTGGTCATGGCCATCCTCATCTCCCTGCCCAACCCTCACACATCACTCTCCCAATTACTCACTCTGAGGAGAAGGGGAAGCCCCGACTTGGGTACCAGCCTGCCTGCCCTGGGACATCAAGTTGAAGCAGGACTAAGTGCATCCTCTCCCATTGAGGTCCAAGCAGTCAGTCCAGCTAGGGGGAAAGGATCCAAAGGCAGGCAACAGAGTCAGAGATAGCCCCTGCTCCAATTGTTAGGGGACTCACACGAAGACCAAGCTACACATCTGCTATATATGTGTACGGGGTCAGTCTATGCATGCTCTTTGGTTGATATTTTGGTCTCTGTGAGGCCTCAATGGACCCAGGTTAGTTGACACTGTAGGTCTTCTTATGGTGTCCTTGACGCCTCCAGGTCATTCAATTCTATTTCTCACTCTTCCACAGACTCCCAAGTTCTGCCCGATGTTTGGCTGTGGGTCTCTCCATCTGTTCCTATCTGCTGATGGAAGAAGTCTCTCAGGAGGCAGTTATGCAAGCGTAGCAGAGTGTCATTAATAGTGTCAGGGGTTGTCTTTCTTCCATGGTGCGGTTCTCAAGTAGGGCCAGTCATTGGTTGGCTGTCCCCTCTACCTGTGCTCCATCTTTATCCCTGCATATCTTGTAGGCAGGGCAGATTTTGGGTAGAAGGTTTTGTGGATAGGTTGATTTCCCATTCTGTCCACTGGAAGTTCTGCCTGGCTAAAGGAGGTGGCCATTCAGGCTCCAGATTTCCCTCTAAAGCTCTCAATAGCAGACATTAGCATCTTTCCCTTTGGCCTTTTTTTCTATCCTTATCTAGGCCAGGGCCTAGTCTATGTACCTCAGTTCCCTCTAATAACTCTTACTGTATTATAATGACACGTATTCCATCAGACTTTGTGAGACTTCAGTATCTGTAAGAAGGAGAAGTTGGGCTTCACAGAGAATCATGAAGTCTAGGGTTTTGTGACTATATTCGCAGAGGCTGGCTTTTGGATGATCCTAGAAATCTCTAAATGTTTGAGATTCTCTCACCAGGCTCTAATATCCAAGCTCATAGACTGATGAAGACTAACAGAGATGCTGTGCACACAGTGCTCAGAAATAACTCAGTCCTTACTGGCTGTTGCCAATGGTACAAATGCTTAGGGGATGAATCTGTTTCCTTTCTATACTACTTGGTGGGCATATTTCTAAGTGAGAAAGTTAAATATTCTTCTGAACTATTTGCATTTTTGATGTAGGAGGAGATAAAACAACATACCCAGTCTAAAATTGGAGTCAGCACAGAAAACAGCTTTGATGTAATGGGCCTGGTGTAATTGCATGTTTATAGGAGCCTAGGGCCTGGATGTGCTCCAGGAGCAAGCATTCATAACCCATCTATCAGTCAAATAGTACCACTTGGGAACGTTTTTGTTTTTCAACACAAGTATGGGCTATGTCTATAGGATCGCGCATGATATAGCGCTTGGAAAGTGATTACAGAAGATATCACATAAAGTTCAACTTGCAAAGTGTAATCATGAAACCCACTTGAATGTCTTGTTTAAATCTTCTACCTGAGTAACCAGGGGCCAGTAGCCTACAACTGGAATTCTAGGGTAGAACTTTCATAAGGGGAGCCAAGTTATACAAATCTTGGTGCAATAAAGTCTATCTTATGTCATTAATTTTTTTTATAGCAGTGAAATTGAACCTAGGACTTCATGCCTGCTGGTAAGCACTGAGCCATGTCTCTGACCCTCTCTTATTTTTTTAGACAGGGATTTGTAGTTTGAGTAGACTGGCCTTGAACTGTTTGTTTTGGTTTGTTTTGTTTTTCAAAATAGGGTTTCACTAAGCAGCCCATGGCTATCCTGGAACTCATTCTATAGACCAGACTAGCCTTGAACTTAGAGATCTGCCTACCTCTGGAATTAAAGGTGTACAACAAGTGCCCAGTGAGGGTATCCTTGCCCTTTCAGTCCTCTTTGGCCTTTCAGGCCGTCTGGGTAGCTGGGGTTGAAGGTCTATGCTGCCATGCCTTGCAAAATATTCTCAACCAAAGTGATTTTTTTTTCCTCAACTGAACATTCTCTTACATTATAAACTTTACTGAAAATCTAACCTAGGTAGGATAACTGGCAAAACTTCCTAGTGTTGGAAAAACTTTTGTAATTCAAAGGAATGAAGTCATAATGTTGGTGTGTCCTTGTGTGCGTACTGATGTCTTAAAATGAAAGTTCTGAGTTCGATTTTCTGAACCTCACCGGAAACTGTGTCAGAGGCGGCTAATTAGAGGGCTTTTTAAAATGACAAAAAAAAAAAAAAAAAAGTGAATTCCTTCAATCTCTTCCAAACTAGTATTCATTTACTCTGGTAGCCTACAACCTTGGCCTGATGAAGCCTCCATCGGCAGATTTAGTGGATGAGAAGGGCATATGTCTGATAGTAGAAGACACAGATAGCTATGGCTTCAGCAAGCAGAGACTGTCTTTGACATAGTATGGAAAGGGAAGGATGGTTGCATGCATTGTTATAGGTCTTGGTTAAGCCTAGCTCTCAGCTGTGCCTTCCACAGTGTCCAGTATTGCAGTTTGCTTCCAGATACTTGCTCCAGATGATCCTGCCTCATTCGGACAGAAGGTAAAAGGCTTATGCCAGAGCCATTGGGCACATATCTATAGTCATTGTGGGTGATGAAGTGAATATTTAGCTGCTTGCTGAGGAAAGGGGAGTTATATCCGGCACATACACAACAGTGATGCTATATCTGCCTTGGTGCTTGGTCCTACCATACTCTCCTGTTTGCAGATGCGAGGTCCAATAAAGGGTTTGTTGAACTGAGTGAATCAAACTTGCTATCTTGGTAGAGAGTGGATGCATAAGAGAATTAACAGGCTCTTCTGGGGACTTCTAATCCACAGTGGATCAGCTAGGTAGAGATCTCATGGGAAATATGTTGCTATGGTAGACAGCCATTTTAAGGCCAACTAGATGCAGAAGGATAAGAGTGACTGAGTGACTTTCTGTGTGTCCATGTCCCTGTTCTTTGGAATGACCCAGGCCTTCCTGTCTATGTTGGCACAGAACCTTTCTACCAAGTTGGAACAGGATCTGAAAATCCACATCCAATTTTCAGGGGCCACCATAGTATTTCTTCTTCTGCCCCTAATGGGAAGCACATGGAGATCATTGAATGTTTGGAGTCCTTATGTGCTTAAACTATGAATTTTAAGTAAGGCCTATGATAAGCAAAAGTCGGTAGCCTTGCTTATTCTGGCCATGTCTCTAATGCGATCCAGGGCTCTGAGAAGGTTTATTTTAATTACAACCTCTTTCACCCTTTCTCTCTCTGACACTCATGGTTTCTTACATAATATGTAGTACAGTTACCAAACTGAAATTTTCCTTCTTGAGATAATTAAATAGAGCAATTTGCACTTGGCTTCCTTTCTTTTAGATGATTCTGGTTAAATAATCTTTCTAAGATATATAACTTAAAATTCTCCTGGAGCTGTAGATCTGAGTGACATATTTGCTTTTCTGCACCAACAATAAGAAAATGTAAATGTTTCCTAACTTTTCCTTTGACCTCCAGTATTTATGAGATGTTGCCAATGTTTCTTGTTGTTGGGTTTTGATTGTTTTTTGTTTGTTTGTTTAGACAAAATTCCAATCAGGCCAGCTTCCTACTGACTATGTGGTTGAGGGCATCTTGAGCTCCTGATCTTCTTGCCTCTATCAACAGAGTTCTGGAATTACAGACAATGCACCACTGTGTCTGTCCTGAAAAAAAAATTCCTCTTAAAATGTATTTGTTTCTTCTTTTAAAATAAATTTCATTATTTATGTTTGAGGTTTGCAACATGATGTTATGCGATATATATAATGGTAAGGGTCAATGAAACAAATTTAGCATATCCATTGTCTACAATTCTTGTGCATAGTATGATTTATTTATTTTTTTTTTTGTAAGAGAGGCTTTTTTTTTTAATTTTTATTTATTTATTATATGTAAGTACACTGTAGCTGTCTTCAGACACCCCACAAGAGGGCATCAGATATCATTGCAGATGGTTGTTAGCCACCATGTGGTTGCTGGGATTTGAACTCGTGACCTCTGGAAGTGCAGTCAGTGCTCTTAACCACTGAGCCATCTCACCAGCCCCCATAGTATGATTTATTAACAACAGTTATCATATTGTACATCTGCTCCATTGTGTCCATTGACCTGTTTCCCAAGCACCTCCTACCTCATCCTTAATTCCACTCCTAGTGGTGTTAACTTCAGTGTACACCACTCATTCCTCAAATTCCATGAATAAGTGAGAGTGTGGGATATTTTATCTCTGGTTTTGTATGCTTCATTTATCAGAATGTCATTCAGGTCTATTCATGCCATATTAAATGACAGAGTCTCCTCTTTAAAGGCTGAATGACATTTCTATAGATAATAGTTGTCTTATATTTGTCTATTGGTAGGTATGCTGGTTGTTCCTCTGTCTTGGCTATTATGAACAATGCTGTAAGGTGCACAGGAGTACAGATCTTGCTACAAGTTGGTCACCATACATACATAAAGGGCATTGCTATTTTAATTTCTTTAGGAATCACCCACTAATTTATATGATGGCTGTACCAACGAGCACCTCCACCTGTACCCACTGTTATTAGAACTTCCTTTTCTTCTTTTGCACATAAGTGCACATAAGTGTTAGCTTTTGCTAACACTTGACAGTAGCCTTCCAAACAACTGTAAACTTGTGTCTTATAGTGGTTTGAAATTGGATTTTTCTGATGAAGAATGTGATGTTGATGATAGTGAATGTGATAGTTGATGAGATACATATATATATATATATATATATATATATATATATATATATATATTTGAAGAACTGTCTGCTCAGGTCCTTTGCCTTTTATTTTTAATTGATTTTTTCCTGCTTTTGTTTTATAAGAGTTCTCTACAAGTGTTGAATATTACCTTTGTATTGGATATGAAGTACGCAAATATTTTCCTAGTTCATAGGTTATCTCTTCACTATGTTAGTATTTTGCTTTAGCAGTGCGTGAGCTCTTTAATTTAAGGAAATCTGAGTTATTTATTTTTGCTTTTCCAGAATGATCTTTTGGTGTGTTTTTTTTTTTCCTAAACATTTTAATAAGTCTTAGTGAGAACTGGTTTGCTTCCAAAAACTCTTGTATGAAACTTTTATATTTGACTATTGAAATGTACATATGGAGTCTGCTAGAAACCACCCACTCTCTACAACTCATGGAAAGTTAGCATACATTGTATCATATCGAAATATGCTTAAAATTATACTACAGACTACAAAATTTACCAGCAGCAAAGTTTGACTTCAGTTTAACAACAGGTTTATATATTAACCACTAATTGTAAATGTTACTTCAATGCTGGCCACAAGCTCTAAGTAAAGCAAATTAGATTATAAAGCACATGGTGTCAGAGGACTCTAGTTCCATTAAGAAGAAACAGACACATAAACCAATACAGGTGATTCTGAGCACACAATGGGGTTATGTCTTATAAGTGTACATTAAGATAAAAATATACACAACTCTCCAACATCATGCAGTAACTGCTGCTGTTGACCCTGTGACCCACTGGGACTTGGAAGCTATGGTTCACTGCCACTGCCCTGCACTGTCATAGTACCATGCTGAGTATTTCTCCTCTGGGGGTGGGGGGAAGGGGATCAAAGTTCAAAATTTGGAGTGTGATTATTCCAGAGTATTTATCACTTTTACATCATCATAAAGTCAAAAGCTTATTCGACAAGTCGTCATAAATCTGGGATTGTCTGTTGGAAGGGACTTGGACTCTGTTGGAAGACCATTACAAAAGGGCAGGAGAGAGAAGTTAGATAATACCTGCTACATTATTAGATGATTTTCTATATTAAAGGGAGCCTTAGAGCACAGTTTAGGGACTGAATAGAGGCAGTCCCGATGAGGACATGCTGGAGATGAATTTGCAGTAGACTGGAGAGAACTGAGCACCTCAGCAACTTCCTGGAGTATTTTCAAGGTGGGGAGGGGACAGTTTCCAAAACAAGGCACTGGTGATTCATTGAGATAATTTTTATGGTCTTCTCTGTTTTATAAATCCTCTGATTTATAGCCAAGTTTTAACAAATGTTGTAAGGCATGATCTGTCTTCATTTGAAGAATGTATACTTATAGCCCGTGGCTATATGCATAAACAGTACCTTTTCAAGGTGTTTGCTCTTGGTACATAGCAACAGACTGAAGGGAAAATATGAAAACAACACATATGTTTGCTGGACTGGAGAAAAAGCAGTAACTGCCTTCCCCGCTGGCCTTCATATCTCCGGCTGTCCAAATAAAGATGTACAATGTCACAAACGTCTGCTCATACAGAAAAGTGTTTCCAGCCTGGCCTGATAAAGTAACAACCCGCTTTATTCATGCACTCTGTCAACATGTTCTGAGATGCTTGGAACTGGGAAGAGGGAAACCAAGAAGTGATACTTGCCCACAAGAGAGATGTAAACAGATACTCTTAGCAGAGCGTGATAAGCACTTTATTAGAAGTGGGGCCAGAACCCTGAGCAAACGCAGACAAGCGAAATGACTGTGCTTTCTGGCAACAGGATAACCTAGTGTGAATGAAGCAGCAAGAGGGAGATACAGTAGCATTTCAGACACGGGGAGCTTGAGAGGATTATTATATTATTATTCTGTGATAGATTTAGATATCCCACCCCTGATCAAGGCCAAGGACGGGCCTGTTGACTAGCCTAGGACAATAAAGTATTGCTTAAAAGAGTTTTGTGCACTTCCGAGCAAAACCTTAAAGTCTATGGAGGTGTTCCAATGCTACTCTTTCCTCTCTGCTAAGGGAGAAATCCATTTCAGAAAGAAGTGGCTCAGTTTTGCTCTGAGAATAGAGACTCTGACGTACAAGTTAAGGCAAGCATGCAGGAAATGTGTAAATAATACAGTAGGAGCTAAACTCACACTGTTGAAGCCACATGAGAGGAGGGATAGTTGTTATAGCATCATGCCTCAAGAAAGCAGACTAAAGGAGACCTAATAAGTTCAGAGACACAAGGCAAGGGCAGGGTATACAGTAGCTGAATGCAGTAAGAAGTCTGATTGTGGCCCAGGGAATAGATTTGGTGTGTAGTGAATAGGCAGTTAGCTATAAACCAGTCTGTTAAAGGATCTTAGAAACTCCACTGAAAACCTTGAACTTTTGTCTTTACATGGTGGAAACCTAGCAGAAACCAAGCAGTGACATAACAGGATTTGTTTCTTAGGATGACAACTCTAATGGAGCTGAAAAGAGACCAGGATGGTCGAATGACCCAAAAACATTGTTGCTATATTAATAACTACCATGTACTGCATACATATTATACAAGCAGACATTTCATATATGTTTACCAAAGCAGTCCTCTCAATGGCCCCATGAGGCGGATACTATAGTGTTTCCTTTCCTTTTAAGGTTTTTTTTATTAATTCTTTGAGAATTTAATAGACTGTATTTAGATTACATTCGTTCCCCGACCTTCCCTCTATACTGTGCCTCCCTACCTCCCTACAACTTTCTATCTTCATGGCTTCCTTTTAAATAACCCATCAACTTCATCAACTCCAATTTGTGCTGCCCACAATCTCCTGGGGATAGGAACATCCACTGGAGCTTGCTCAACCTATCAGGAGCCATACCCTTAAATGTCCTCTCCCTCACCCAGAAGCTATTAGCTGTCCATATCTTACCAGTTAGGATTTGAGGCTCATAAACCCTTTCCTTGTCCTTATACTGACTGTCTTGATCATGTGCAGGCAATGGGAGCTTCTGGGTATGTCCATGGGTAGAGTGTCCTGTCCTGTGTAGAAGACATTGTTAATGCTATGATCCTCTCCTATACCTGTTTCATATCATCTTTCTAACCCGATTCCTCCAAGGCGCTGACCCTTGTGGAAAGTGATGTGATGTAGATGTTCCACTTATGGCTGAGCATCCACTGACACTTCTCTGCACTTTAACCAGCTGTAAGTTTCTGCATTAACCACTATCTGGTGAACACAGAAACTCCTCTGAAGAGGTCTAAGGGATGCTCTAATCTGAGGATACAGAGATAAGGATGCAGAGGGCAGTTCGATGCTATGCCCATTTACCAGAATAGTAGAAGTAGTTTTGCTCCTGGGACCTCTGAGCTCCCCAACCATGAGAAACAACCATGTGTTTCCTTTCACACAGTGTGTCTAAAATTCAATCAGAGACCAGTTGCTACCTCTGTAAGATTCATGCAGCTATTACCCCTATAGACATATCTTGCCACTCCAGTCTTTATTTCAGCACCCAATGTTCACAGCAGGGGAAGGCACATGGCCCCCTTCCTCCCAACTCTGGGAGCCTGTGTAGAATCTTCTAGTACTATAAAGGCTAGCCAGTAGGGGAAAAGATTTCTTGTCAATATCAACTTTATCCATGTTCTGTCACCACCATAGGTGGTATATTGAGCAATAGGGACTTGTCAAGTTCTGGTGGGCAAGTGGCTTATTTCTTAAGAGATGAAGAAACTGAGGCACAGAGAAATTGACAGGTATTCTTTTTAAGACAAGGTTTCATTCTATAACCTCAGGCTGACCTCAATCCTGCCTTCTGATTTAGTCATTGTTACTTTACTGTGGAGAGACACTATGACCACAGCAACTGTTATAAAGAAAAGCATTTAATTGTGGCTGACTTACAGTGTCAGAGACCTCAGTCCATTTGTCTTATGGTAGAGAGTCCATTGTCTTATGGTGGCGTGCAGGCCAACACAGTAGCTGAGAGTTCCACACTTGAATCCACAGGCAGCAGAAAGACTGGGCCTGGCTTGAGTTTTGAAACCCCAAAGCCCCAGTTATATACTTGCTAATAGTGCCACTTCCTGTTGACTAAGCACTCAAAGCTATGAGACTATGAGGGCCATCCTAATTCAACCATACTCTTGCCAAGTACTGAAATTAGAGGTGGTTCATTACCATACCTGGTTAGATGTTCACTAACTCAGCTAGGCCACAGCTAAGAAGTGGGTAGCACACTGTCCTTGTAACCTGTGTACTATGTATGGAGATGGAAAGAAAGTGTCAGCTCCCATGTTTCCAAGATCACACAGACTACTGGACATGGACATATGTTGGCCATTAGGAAGGACAGACATGGTGGGGCTAGAGATAATGACCATTCTTTTGTTTAAGAGGCACTGTTTGTTAATAAAACCATGGTAATGGGAGAAGGAAGAATTGCATTTGGGAAACACTGAGGTAAAGTATGGCATCAGACGAAGGTGACCTTGGAATATGGCCACATAGCTCAGGAGTAACAAGCAGTAGGAGACAGATCCAGCTGAGGAAGAAGGCCAGAGAGTGGAGATTCCCTCACTATGGCAAAGGCAGAGGGTAACCTTCGAGCATCAGGGGCAGATGTTGGAGAAGCAAGTTACTGAAGAGAGATCTAGAAGGAAAACCCAGGGAAACTTTGCCTGAGAGACTGAGAATTTGGAACAAGACCAAGAAACAGCAGCAGAAACACTCAAAGCATCATGCACACGAAGAGGTGTGGGGAGGTCCTTGAGTGGAGCGCGGTCGAGGGGAAAGCAGACTACAAGCTCCAATGATGTCAACAATAGACTCCAGTGGGTTTTGTGCCTATTTATAACTACAGAGTTACTTGTGAATTTCAAAGTCAAGTTTCCCATAAATGGGGAAACAAAGGTGTACTGCGTTAATTTACAGGAATTGCCTAATTCCAAACAGAGTAATGAAAAGGGTTTAAAAGTAAAATCTTTTCTGGAACTCTCACCTACCTGGAAGAACCGGCTTTTTAGATTCACCTCATCTGAGCTCTCCATTAATACTATTAAATTTCAACAACCTGTAACTAGTTAGCATAATATTAAAGACATTTGCATAGAATTCCCAGGGCTTTTTAAAGAACACCTATTGGAATACTAGATTTTGTTTGTTTGATTATTTGTTTAAAGATGTTAACTGAAAGCTACAGTTTGTGATGAGATATTCTACTGGAGATTTCCATATCCACATTTTCATGGAGAACATAGCATTGTGTCTAACACAGAGGCTTCCCTGGATGGAGCAGATCACATTGTTGGGGTATGTTGAGATGCTGATTGAAAGTATCCAATGGAAACAGAGATGGCACGTGGGGTTTAACAAGCTTAGTTTTCCTTTTCTCCATTCAGGACCAGGGCCTTTTGTACTGGTTTACACTTCTCAGCTCTAGAGATAATATAACGAGTAACTGGCCCTATGCTTATCTGACCATTGAGTGTCTCTTGCTTTATCAAACTTCTCATGAGGCTGATTTGGCCAATGTAAGGTGACTGTAGGCAACCTTTGCCATTTCTGAGTAGACACCTCAAAAGCTACCCATTGGCTACCTATTCTTTTTATCTTCTGCTCTAAAACTAGCCATGTGTGGAAGAAGTTTTGGTTCTGTTTTCAGCCAGAATTCTGGCACATCTAGCAATGGAAATAGGAATGTCTAAGAAAAAAACATTGGAGGTTGTCTATTATTAATATTTTGAGTCAGTTGTTGCCACAAGTACATTAGTCAACATTGGCTAGTATACATAGCCTCTGAATTGCCTGAGCTGTTTACATTCTGTCTTAGATTTCTAAATGATGAAATGTTCTTTCTTTATACTAGGACAGTATCATGATTAGCTTTAATTGTTACTTGGTTATAACTTTAGGTTTTTCAAACCTTATCTTTAATGATGGTTCTTAAATGCTTTAACCTTCCTTGTAGCTCACTACCCACCAGAGGTAGTAGAAAAGAAAAGATATGGGGATTGGGGGTTGGACTTGTTTAGAAACGTTCTTTGGAGCAACTCCTGTCTGTGTTGTCTGGAAATCAGCCGTTTAGTTCACAGGTTAGCAGGCAGTGGCAGCTTGATCCACTTGCAAACACTTCACAGATATACCAGCAGTCCGGTTCCGTAGAGTCAGCTAAGCAACAGCCACAATATGACCTAGCAGACAGCTAGGCCTCAGCCTCAGCTTTAGTCCACAGGAGGGACCCACAGAGACACCAGAAGTTCGAGGCTGTGCCTCTCTCAGGGAAATGAAGATCAGTGAGACCTATAAGCTTTGCATAGCTAGCTGTACCAGCAATACAAGCTCCCTCTCAGTTGCTGTCTGTCGAGTCCTATTTATACCCTCCAGACATCACCTGTCCTCTACATGCCATGCCTCAGCACGGCTCTTGCTTCAGCACTGGTCTTGAAGCAAGAAACTGTAGTACACTAGCTGGAAGGTTTTTGGCACATTTTTCTCTATAGCTCAACTATGCGATGTAAGGCAGACCAATACATGTATGTCATTAGCAAAGTATCTTTCATCACGTCCTTTCACGTGCTCGCTTTAGCAGAACATCCTCTCTCCTGTGTCTGCTTCAGTGTAACTTTCCTTCATGAGTCTGCTTTAGCCTTTCATACCTGTGTCCGCTTTAACGAAGTGTTCCTTCACCTATTTGCCCCAGCATAAACACCATCCAACCAATTTTCCAACAAACCCTTAAGTTTCCACCTCACTTGGCATAGTCTAGAGACATCTGAGAGAAGACACCTCCATTGAAAAATTGCTGGCATTAAAGTGTCCTATGGACATGTCTGCTGGGGATTACCTTCGTTATTAATAGATGTAGCAGGGTCCAACCCACTGTGGGCAGCACCATCCCTAGGCAGATGGTCCTGATCTGTAGAAGAAGGCTAGTTGAGTACATGCTGACCATCAAGCCAATCAAGAAACATCACCCTCCATCATTCTTGCTGTACCTCTTAGTGAAGTGAGTTCCTTGGTCAGAGGTAATGCGATGTAGAATAGTAAACAGCACAGCCTCTAAATCCTCTCTTGATTTTCCTTAATGATTTGCTATCTATAACTTGTAAGCTGAAGTAAACCCTTTCCTCCCTAAGTTGCTTTTGTCAAGAGCGTTTATTCATAGCAACAGAATGAAACTAAACCCAGGTAAATGAAAAGAAAAAGAAAAAGAAACTATACATAAAGAATATGTACGCATACACGCACACACACAGGTTTGGGAAGTAATCAGGATAAGAGGCCATGGAGATAGTCTCCCCAGGAGGTACTAGTGGCTTTATAAGAGGAAGAGGGAACCAAGTTGTCAGGTTGACTCTCACATGCTTCCTCACGTATGCTATGGGACAGGGCAAAAGACCTCACTGATTCCAAGCAAATGCTGGGACCATTCATTAGCTTAGACTTTCCAGTCTCCAGAATTACAAGTCAAGTAAACTCATATTCCTCTGGTCTTTCTAATCTTTCAATTACCCAAACTTGAATATGTTGTCATGGCAACAGAAGATGGAATACGGTAGGAGGTAAGAGAGGAAAGTAACTTGTGTTCTTATTATAGACTTGATGGCACACACGCTGTCTATCTAGACCAACAATGTGAGAGAAAAAGGAAGCTCATATACTGTTTTCTCAAGAAATATTCCTCCTAAGATAAAATTTTAATGTTATTTCAAATTACTTGAAGTAAGAGAATGATCTCACCTGCATGTTTTCTGGGCTGACCATCTGGTACTGGATAACCAATTTGTGTTCTCTTTCCTAGAAAATCCATTTCTGCTCTCAGCATTCCTTAGTTTACTTTAGTTCTTTGTGTGGGGCTGAGGCCTTGTGGGCTTTCCTTCATCCACTTTGGCAATATGTATGGGAAATGTTATACAGACTAAGTGCATTATAGCTAGCAATATATACATGTATGTGCATATGTATAATGTATATATGTACATATGTGTATATATATGTATGTATTTATGTGTATATATATACAATTAACAGTAATGAATGATAAAAGAAGCCATAAATTTGCAAAAGACCACAGAGGGACATATGAGAGGGTTTAGTGAGAAGAAAGGGGAAGACAGAAATGATGCAATTGTATTATAAGCTCAAAAAAAGAAACAGGAAGAAGAAAATAAAAGAGAAAAGAAAGAGATTGGTCTCCTTTTCTGGAAAAATGGCAGAAAAAAATGTAATACTAAAGACTGCATTTCCGTCACGTTGCAATACTAAAGACTGCAGTTCCGTCGCATCACAGCCATACGAAGCTGTATCTCCTACTCCATGGTTGCTGATAATTTTCTCAGCAGATGAGTTGGATGCATACATATCGACCTTGCTTTAGACTCAGAGCGACTGGTTTGTATGGAAGCCAGATTTTCTGCAGATGTATAAACGCTAAGGAGAAACACGCTGGCAACTTCTTGTCCTTATAAAGCCATTACTAAAAGCCAGAATCAGAGCTAGCTGACACCAAGAGTTATAAAAATACTACTAAGAAAGACAGACCAGTCTTCATTATGGTTTCTATTGACTTTCCTGCTTTACACTAAGAATCTCTATCTATACCTTGTGTCCTTAGAAAAAATCATTTTTAATTTTGCCCATCCTTTCCATCTGTAGCTCATGCTTCTCTCATGTGTCACAGTGGAACAAATTTAGGGTAAATGGGGACAAGTAAATTAGTCTACTAATTAGTGGTTAATTAATTAATGAGCAGCGTGATGTGTGTTGAGATTTTACCCTGGGATCATTGTTGATGCAACTTGAGGCTCTATCAAGATCTAGATATTTGAGGAATTTTATCAACAATTTGGGAAATTTCACAAAATGAGATTTTTTTTAAAAGATTTTTTTTTCTGAAAGTATTTTCAAAGGTTTAATTGATACAGTGGTAGTTCTATATATGTGTATAGTTTGTCCTTTCTTTTAAAAAAATGAGACAAATGATCTAAACAAATATTTCTTAAAATATACAGAACAATGTCCAAGTATATGAAAATAAACTTTCAACATCACCAGTCATCAACAAACCGTAGACTGTGGACCTGAGAGAAGGCTCACTGGGCTTGCTACACAGCCTGACGACTAGAGTTCAAGCCCCTGAACTTATATGAACAGTTGGTTATGATGGCTCTCATATGTATTTCCAGCATTCTTATGGTGAGAGTGGAGGCAGGTGGAAATGGGAGAACTATCCAGAAGCTCATGGGCCAGTTATCCTGGACACACACACACACACACACACATACACACACGAAAAAATAAATAAGGAAAATACATTTTAAAAAGGTAAAATAGTCTTTTTGTAAACAAACAGGGAAGAAATGGAAATTAAAACCCCAGTGATATAGCGTCTCATTCCAGCATTTGGTGAGTCCAGACACTGAGAATTCTAGGATAGCCATGGCTACTTTCTTAGTTACTTTTCTGATGCCTGGACTAATCACCATGACCAAGGTAACTTTCAAAAGAAAGCTTGTGATTTTGTAGCAGATTCAGAGGGTGAGTTCTTGACTATCATGCCTGGAGTAGCAGGCAGGCAAGCAGGCATAGCATTGGAGTAGGAGCAAAGAACTTACATCTTGCCCCAAAAGCATGAAGCAGAGAAAGAAAGCTAACTGGAAATGGCATGACACCTTCTCCAACAAGGCCACACCTTCTAATCTTGCCCAAACAATTCCACTAACTGAGGAACAGCATTCAAATACATGAGCCCATTGTAGGTCATTCTTATTCAAATCCCTACAGCTAAGTAGTGAGTTTAATGACAGGAGACACTGCCTAAGACTCAGAGAAAGAGGAACCTTTGTACATTGTTTTGATAAGAACATAAATTAGTACAGTTCTCTTGGAAAACAGTGTGATTTCCTCTTTTTAAATCTAAGTATAATAGCTGCCTATGTTTGTCAAAAGATAAAGTGGAACACAACTGTGGTTTATTTAGCTATATGTTGAACCTTCCTCATCTATTGTATTGCTAGTCACTCAATCTAGAACTGGCCTTAATACTTGTATGTAATTAAAATGGTATAAAAGCAGATTGGGCGGGGGGAACCTCCTTAATTGTGGTTGGAACTTACTTTTCAACAAATGAATGTCCAGAAAAATAACTCTGGTATATACAGTCCGTAAACAACTTGTGTGACCATGCACATAAAAACAAAACAAAAACAAAACCCAACTTTGCCCTTTCCCATTTTTCCCTCTGTAAGATTGGTACTGTCACAAGCATTTATCTCATGTCCAGATCAGTGAAGAAAGCATTACAGAGTGACTTGGTTAGGATTTCTGTTGTTGCAATGAAATACCATAACCAAAAAGCAAGATGGGGATTGTAGTTCATCACTGAAAGAGAGTCAGAACAGAAACTCAGACAGGGCAGGAACCTGGAGGCAGGAGCTGATACAGAAGCCATGGATGGATGCTGCTTACTGGCTTGTTTTCCTGGTTTGCTCAGTCTGCTTTCTTTTAACATCCAGGCCTACCAGCCCAGGGATGGCAGCACCTACAATGGGCTGAGCCTTCCCCATAAATTATTACTTAAGAAAATGTCCTTACAGGCTTGCTTAAAGCCTATCTTAAGGAGGTATTTTCTCAGTTGAGGTTCTCTCCTCTCAGTTAACTTTAGCTTGTGTCAAGTTGACATAAAACTTTCCAGCATAGAGGAAACTAAGAAGCCAGACAATTCTGTTGTGGCCTCCTCCAGCCTATTGGTTCTGTGGAAGTTTGAAAAGATTTCTACCATCATGCACTAGAAACTTTTCAGAGATGTGAGAGGGTCATCAATAGTGGACTCTTTCAGACATGTGAGGGGTTCAACAATGATAGACTCTTTCTATTGTTTGCTTGCTTGCTTGCTTGCTTTAGCTTAGAAAACAAAACAAAACTTGTAGAGGTCAGAATTAGAAGAAAAGAGAGGAAGGTGAGAGAGCTGGCTGGTTACCACGGCTAGATGTTCACAAGCGAAATCACAATAGTCTTTTCAACTGGAATTTTTGAATGCTTCGAGCTTTTCAGAAAACTCTCATAGCCTCAAGTGTCTGTTTATATCATCAGCGTCAGTTCAAATCACCGATTCCCCTAACAGCCTGCAGAATGAGCTTCAGTTTTGTCAGACAAATGCATTGTAGTTCACCTGAGGTTACCGAAGCACTTCTGGACTCTACCCAGAGATCCATCTCTAGAGATCCATCTCTAGTTAAAGACGGAGTTTTCAGAGATCTGCTTTACTGATTTGCACAAGTGCAAGCTTGAACTACATCTGGATTTGACTTCAAGTCCCTCCCTCAACAGGCACGTAGGAAAACATCAGGTAGAAATAGTTACGTTATTGGTTATTTGATTTTTCTTATCAGAGACAACTAACCATTGTATCCAGGTAAGTCTCTGTCAACAGGGTGATGTTGTGGTACTTGCCAAAAAAAGCTGTCTGATGTCACGTCAATGTATTAAAAATGATGGCCAACCTGGACAGCCTTCACTGGAGGCTGTGCTGCACGTCATGCTTGGCACTTACGGCTGTTTGCTTACTGAATGGTGTCCTGTTTCTATGGCTCCGAGTGCTGGCTCACATTACAGTCAAGTGGAAGCAAGAAAATTCAAACAAGCCCTGCATCGAAAAATATGGCTGATGTAATTTCAGTTTTCTTTGTAGACAAAAAGAGCACAAGCATTTTTGCCCTTCCCAAGGCTTTGACAGAAGGCAGTAGTAGAGATAGGGATGTAGACTCATCCTGTTAGAACTAGAGATCCTGGGACCCTTGCCACTGGGGAGAAGCTGTGTGGAGGTACTGCTCTACATAAAAGAGGAGGTTGGATGGTGGTGTGCCGGCCAGGAGGGAGTGGGGAAAGACAGCAAAGGTTATCAACAATTGTGCACTATGGCGTAGGTGAGCAGCATTCCAATACATCCAATCAGCACCAGGAACCCTAGATAATTCTAGGCCAATGAATGTCTGGGTACATAGACTGCCTGTGGCTATGGAGTCGTAGGAAGGAGTAGGTAGTCAGCCTTGTGAGCAAAAGTTTATATATATATGTGTGTGTTATATGTGTGTGTGTATGTATCATATATGTATATATTAAATGTCATAATGAGGGCTAGTGAAACTTACAGCAGGTTAAGGCACTTGTTGCCAAACCTGACAACCTGAGTTTGAACTCCAGGACCCACACAGTGGAAGGAGAAAACTGACTCCTGAAAGTTAAGTTGTCCTCAAATATCCACGTTTCCTCTAGCATACTTGTACTTCTCCCTTCACAAGTAAATAAATGTGAAAATAATAACAACAACAACAACAATAATAATAATAATAATAATAATAATATAATGATAGTTTCAATGCCATAATAAAGCCCATTGTTTTGTACTTAAAGTTTTAATTTTATTTTTATTTTTAAAGAGGTCATTGAGCTCATCAATAGAGTACTTGTCTGGCTAGCACAAGGCCCTAGGTAAAACACACACACACACACACACACACACTAACAACAACAGCAATAGTAATGAACCTTTAATGATAATAAAAACTTTTCTTTTTTTTTTTGCCTTTTTTTTTTGCTTTGTTTTTTTGGTGACAGGGTTTCCCTGTATAGCCCTGGCTGTCCTGGAACTTACTCTGTAGACCAGGCTGGCCTCAAACTCAGAAATCTACCAGCCTCTGCCTCCCAAGTGCTGGGATTAAAGGCATACGTCACCACTGCCCAGCTAATAAAAGCTTTTCTAAAAGTTAAAAAGTGTAATCAATGGAAGTCAACTGTAATCATGACATTATCTGATAAGAATGGAGCATCTTACCTTGGGCACTGAACTTATAGGGGCTTAAAAGAGTTGTAAAACGATAGATAGATAGATAGATAGATAGATAGATAGATAGATATCGATGGATAGATGACAGATGGATAGATAGATAGATAGATAGATAGATGATAGATAGATAGATAGATAGATAGATAGATAGATAGATAGATAATTTTTAAAAGCTTTAAAAATGAAAGGACAGTTGTTAAATCCTCAGGCAATCGGTTACCACTATGTTTGTGTTTGTGC
Source organism: Grammomys surdaster (assembly GCF_004785775.1). NCBI lineage: Eukaryota > Metazoa > Chordata > Mammalia > Rodentia > Muridae > Grammomys > Grammomys surdaster. The sequence goes on from NW_021604622.1 coordinate 2,926,471, forward strand.
TGGAGGCAGGAGAGGAGTCCTGGGCTCAGCCACCGCCTGCTGCATGCCTGTCAGGCCTGAGCTATCATATAGAACTTACCATTCGTTTGTTCAAGTTTTCATCGAGTACCTTAGCCAGGTGGAAGCAGAAAGATCAGGTCATAGGTCAGTGTAGGAATAGTCAGAGGTAATGGTGATGGTGACATCGGCCAGTAAGAGGTTCTTTGATACTCAAAACCTTAAGCTTGAAAGCATATTCCTAAAGTAGAGAAGAGGAAGCAGGCTCCGAGAGGAAGTTGACAGTGTAGCATAGCTGAGAGAACAGCGTCAGGGTGTGTGCCCCAAATCTCTTCCCCTTTCATGTTCCTCAGAACTTCTGTGTCCATTGAAGTGAAAACCCAGTAGCAAGGAGGTAAGATCAGGCCAGAGAGATGACAAAAGGGACTTAGCCAAGCTCCCCTTCAGTTCTACTATTCTGAATGTCTGGGGGAAAGTGATGGCACTGGGTCCTTCAAGTCACTCAAACCCAGCTGTAACCTTTTTCCTAGGGACATGGCTGGCCTTGAACCTGCAACAGGATGAGCCTGTAGTTGGAGGGCATGTTTAAGTAGAGCTGATACGCAAGAGAGTGTGGAGTACCTTGTGTTTTCTAGCTCAATATGCCAACTGATCCATCTCATGGGTCTAAAATTGTGTTTTGAAGTAGTGAATATATATATATATATATATATATATATATATATATATATGCTTATTACTGATTATTTTTACTTAAACAACAATAAAATAGGAACTATCTTTGTAGAATTTACATTGCCTTAGGCATTATAAGCAATCTAGAGATAGATTTAAACTACCCAGAATGATAGGTAATAATAAAACAATGTATATAAATATTATGAAAATAAAGGCCCGAATAAGTTCAAGAATAAAAGACAACTACAGAGCTAGGGATAGGGAGGGCTCTCACTGAGGGTGGAGACAGGTATAGCTTAAGCTGTGTGAAGTTTAAGCTAAGGAGAATGAGGGAGGTACACACGTAAGTTGTAGAAACTACTATGTGTGTTGGGATAGTGGTGGGGATATAAGGCCTATACTGAGAATTAGGAAGATATGAGTTTAAGTCTTCCTCTGCCAAAGGTGACTGCGCAACAGAATGTGTCACCTGGCAGCTCAGAGCCTGAACTTTTCATCACAGGAAAACTCAAGCTGTTAAGCAGGTTAAATCTACTCATTCACGTATAGATTGACTAAGCTGCTTATGTGGAGGGCCCTGGAGAAAACAAAAGAGAAAGGAAGGCTCTTGTCCTGTTGTCCTTCAGTATGATTTGACTGAGGAAGAGCACAGTAAAGAAGGAGCACATGATCCCAAATATGATGAAGGCCTGAGGGATCTGGGAGGAATTTCTTGGAGTCAGGACGAAGAGTAGAGAGGTGGAGAGGGATTCCAGGAAATGTCCCAGCTTGACCGAATCCTGTGCAGGATGATGAGTTCAGAATGTGTGGGGAAACAGAGGTGTGATAGTCACATGTAGTGACATGCAATTCTAACCCCACAGCTATGGAGATGGGGGGGGTGAGATGGGGGGAGGGAGGACTCCTGAGGCCATTTTAGCAGAAGCAGTGAGGTGTGGTTTCAAAGACAGACCCTGTTTCAAAAATGAGGCGGCAAGCAATGAAGGAAGACAGAGGTTGGAACTGTATGAAGCCGAGTTGGAGGAGACTGGAGAGCAGGAACAGGCGGAGCTCTGAGGTAAAGGACTTTGTGTTGATTCCTTTGTAAGCATTTTAAGTAGAAGATAAGGGGATGACCTGAGAATCTAGGGAAGTGGTTAAAAGCATTGTGTAAGCATGACAATATAGGCTGATTTGTGAATTTGCATTTCTATGGCCACGAATGCATTCTTTTGCATATGCAAATAATAAGTTGAAGGACTACTGGAAAACTTCAGTAAAATATGAAATTATTTCAGTGTAACCATTGAATGGATGGAGCTATCTACAGGAACTTACACAATTAATACATCTTGAAAAATAAGATGTCTGACACTAATTCCCTTTACACTTAGTTTGGTAGGTCTCCATTCTAGAAACAATAGCTAATATTGGCTGAAGGCTGACTGTACACTGGAGTGTGGTCTAAATAGTCTCTCATTTAACTGTCATTACAATGACCCAGAGACGTAAAGCTTAAGTTATCCACAGGTTTTGCTTTTTTGTTTTTGATGGGGAATAGACACCAGAAAGTCCTCTGGTCGCCTGACCCAGGATCACCCAGTTAGTAAGCATAATCAAGATTTATCCTTGGACGAAGATTCTAGCTCACAAATTCTCAATGACTCCTTTTCCAAAACAAGGTCACCAACAACACAAACATCTGGCTAGTCTGAATGGATAAATCAATTGTGCATTACGCATTAATCTCTCGTGAGTTGGTCTGTATGACTCTGTTCTCTAGGGTTCCATTCTCTTCCAGTGAACTAATAAAATAATCCAAACTGCAAAGCCAGCTGTGGATCAAGAGCTAGAACACAAGGATGGTGGGAGAGGAGGTTAGAAAGGAAGCAGAAGCTAAACTGTGCAGATCTTGATAGCATCTAGACTACTGAATTGTTTCCTAAGGCAAAAAGTGGACCTGTTTAGAAAGTGATGCTGTGTGGCACTTTAACAATGATTATTGAGTACAGATAAGAGTCTTACATAGATGGTTTGAATAATTTATTCTCTTTAATAATAGAAAAAGATAAGGGAGGCTTAAACTATAGCAATAAAATAATGTGTTACTAAATAAAACGATACTTTGTTTATGATAGACTACAGACACAGAATATGAACTTGGTCCCAAGTATTCTCGGGCAATGCCCTGCAGGCACAGGATGAGTGATTATGACCTCCCTTTAGAGATGTTAAAATTTCAGGTAAAGAAACACACTAGCAGGCAAAGGGTAAGTGACTTTGACCTTGCTAAATGCTTCTTTGTCTCCCTTTTGAGATGTTAAAATTTTCAGGAAAAGAAATAGACTTAAAGAAATCTTAATGTGATATTTACCTCCAAACTTTCCAGAGTTGTTTCATCTTGGTGACATTTTTTCCCCACCTAACACTAACAAATCATTGTAACATTTCCACTCATACATTAAAATTATATCATAATACTATGTTATGATACATAAAATACGTAAAACTCATGATGCCTCATATTTGACACGAATTATGTATAACTCAACTCCTAGGGCAAAAGAGAAGAGGCCTGGTGCATATTATTTATTTGTTTCTTTTGAACATTCCTCACGTCATGGCAACTGGCTACTGTCAGTAGGCTCTGAACCTGATCACTGATTTTGTGACTATCAATATTTAGTGCTTATCCTTTGAAGATAACGTCCCAGTCTGAACCCCTGTTCTGAAGTGACTTGTACTTGAACAACTCGGTAGACACATAGCGTCTATAGATGTGGCCCATTCAGAAAGCACCAGGCCTCATTCATTTAAAAAGTTTCCGAGTCTTAGTTCACAGTGTGGCGCATAAAAGATAATTTAATTAAATATCTTTTGAGAAAATTATTAACAATATAATTGCATAAATAATTGTGGTAATTATTTGTTCTCATATGAAAAATTTAATTATAAGACAAAGAAAATGTTATACCAAATCATGATAAATTTTAAGGAAAACAATGTCTTAGACATAAGCAAAATTCCTTTTTTTCTTTGTTCTGACAAGATTTAACAAGTTAGGTCTATTTTGGTCCAAATTATACATACTGAAGGAAATAGCGTCTTTTGGCTGACATGGGTAATGTGATTGAGTAATTTTGTCCTTCAAGAACTTGGATAAGTCAGTGAGAATTAGGCAAGTCACTTCATCTCCTTGTTTTCTTGTCCCCTGGACTAAGAAATCTCTAGGGTTGTTTTCCGTTTGCAAGTGTCTGTGAATCTATTCATTTATAAATATGATGCTTTGTGCTTTTCAAAAAAAAAATTTTCCACACTGGAAAACTGCATAATCTTCATTATAAAACCAGGTCTCCGTCCAGATTGAAAGGGCCCCAGGAAAGACAGAATTCCTGAGTGTTTTGCAAGAATATCTTCACTCATTAAAGAATGTTCCTGAGAAAAAACAAGAGCTCTGTGAACAGATTTCCCCACAGAGCAGCTGTGAAAGGGCCCTTCATTGAGGTCATGAATCTCGGTAACAACAGCACTCAGGGTGAGACCATGGGCAACTACAGGAGTTGGTGACATAGGCAGGCCCTTTATATAACTAATGTTATGCCTTTAGTAATCTCTAGATATATAGCCATGCTCCAACACTTGTCTGTATGCTTATGAAGGGAAGCCACTGCTCTAGTATTTACTTAGGCTAATTCGTTTGATACCAACTATTCTTATTACCATAACCTTAAAGGTGAACGAGTCGAAACGTAACATGTATCATTTGCTTAGAGTTCTAGACCTATTAAAGGATGGATCCAATTTTGAATATAAATGGTTTGGATCTAGAATCTCTCCTTTCAATCATTCCTCAGGGTATCATCTAGGACTGGAACAAATTGGGATGACCCAAGACAAGCTGACATCCTAAGTGGCTGTTGTGTGCTATGAGATTAGGGACTAAGGGAGACTAAATAACACTGGCATGCTGCTGATCTTACCCAACCAACGGGTCACTCTGGGTAGAATGTAAGCGGGGACCTGAACAGAAGTGGAGGCAAAAGAGGAAGGTGGCATTTGAACTAGTCCTAAAGAATAGGCTTTTGCTAAGTAAAGTAGGAAGAGAGAGTCTCAGGTTGGACTGTGGAATTTAGGATATGCTAATCAGCTTGCTTGCCCAGATTATAAAACAGGCATTAGGTGGATGGTTTGTGATTATTAGAAGGTTCTGAGTGCTGTGGTATTACTCAGCACACACTTCTGCAATTCTGTAGGCAATAAGGAACCACTTGGCTTTGACCATGGGGTGTTACTCTGATGATGGAATATCAGACAGTAGGCTAAGTGAGAGGGATGAGAAATGAAACCAGGATAGCTCTAGTGACAAATTCAAAAAGTGGCAGTGTGGCAGATGCCATGAGATGGGTGCCAAGAGTTCCCCTTCAAGAATAATGGCCTTACTATTCAAGTCACCGGGAAGGCTGCCAGCAAAGATCCCTCAGCTGTCAACTCCCTTCACCCAAGGCCACGCCTTCATCCTCCGAGGGTTTTGCTGGATGATTGATTACTGTTTGGGGTATGAAGGACTCTGCCTTTCATCACAACCCAGGACAGCTCTAGGGGTCATCCCAGCTATAAAATTCAAGGCTTGCTGGTTGTTGATGACCTTTCTTTGCCAGATCTTATTTCATTCCCTTCTCCATGGCACACTCTACTGGGAACATTTCTAAAAAATCTCTATACAAGGTTCTGCCTGGGAGACTATGTCTTGAGAAATCCCATCTGCCCACGAAGAGCTACAGCATGTACCATAGCAACTAAAGCCCAGGTGAACAGGCATCTAGGCTGGGAATCCATCAAGTGACGGACAGCCTTAACTAGTGATGGTCCTCCAAGGGCCCTAGAACGATGCTCATCAACACCAGCGAGATCTCTCACCCAGACAACTGCAACAGGCAGTGGTGTCTCTTACTCACGCTTCCAATCCATTAGCCGTAGACAGACCAGGGGGATTTATCTTTCAAATACCCCCATTATGCACAGAAAGCAAGACAGGAGGATTCCTGGGACTCAGTGGTTAACCTGTGTAGCCTCATTGACAATCACAGTGAGAAACCTGCCTTCCAAAACTATGGTGGACGCGATAACACCCAAGGTTGACCCCTGTCCTTTGCACAATGTACATGAGCCACAAAAACATATATTCACATGTGCGCAGTGAGCTACACACACACACACACACATTCACACACACACACACACACACACACACACACACACACACACACACCCCTGCCTGAAGCAGGAATGCACAAGAGAAAACAGTAGACTCTTACTAATGAAGACCAAGGAAAGGAACAAAATGGATTGTGGATGGTTAGTATTGTCAACTTGATAGAATCTAGAACCACAGTGGAGACATGGTCTGGGCATGTCTGTAAGCGAAAGATTGGTTAACTGAAGTGGGAAGACCCATCCTGAATGTAGGCTGTGGTATTCCGTGGCCTTGGGTCCTGGCACTGCATACAGAGGAGAAAATGAGCTGGGTAGCTACGTTCATCCTTCTCAGCATCCTGACTACAGATGCAGTATGACAAACTCGATCTCCTGCTGCCATAATTTCCCCGCCACTAAGGACTCTACCCCCAAAGTGTGAGCTAAAACAAACCTTTTCTTCCTAAGGTTGCTCTACCGTAACAATGAGGCTGGTAACCAACACATGGACTAGAGAGAAACAGAAAGGAATTCTGAGCATATCCTTTGGGAACAGGAAAGCTAGAACCAAACTACATCAGGGCTTTAACTGAATAGGTTGCTCTTTGTGAGAGCCTGGAGAAGCTAGACATGTTAGGAGGAGCAAGCAGCCTGTCATAACAGCCACAACCCTACCTCCTGGGGTAGACTCCAGAAGGCATTGGGAGAGTGAGTTAGAGGCCCAAATGCAGTGGTTATGTGGTCTTAGGCAAGTTACTGAACATCTTTACCTTTGTAAAAAATAAAAATAAACACCCACATCCACCCACACCACCACCACCACCAACAGCAACCAAGAAAGCCCAAATAAACAAAACCCAAAAAGAGATGACATCCGTTCCTACACTTGACTCCAGAGCTATAGAGGGGAATTGGTACCTAAGAGGCCGCAAGTGCCTGGTAAATATAAATGCTCATTACTGTTATTAAATGCTTGTTATTATGATCCAGTGACCAAGGAGCCTGAGACCTGCTTTTAGCCAATGTCTTCCTAATCACTGTAAATAATGATGATTTATTATTAAATCGGGATTCTATTGCTGTGTATAAATCTTTGTCGATCTATTTCTTTGAGCTCTTGACTATTCATCTGCAGGAAGAGAACAGTGACTCTGGCAAAAACTATAACAAGAAGAGAATACCGGGTTACTAAGCCATGAATGTGACCTCTCACCCTGAGGACACCCACGAAGCTGTTTTTCTTTCCTAAATTAAAGCCAATGAGGTTAGACTTGTGGATTCTAGTGGCGGTCATTTCGCAGTCAGGCTTGGTCCACAATTTGAGCATAAGACTTGGTGATTAAACAAAATATCCTGGGCATGTCAGAGAAAAGAAATTCCAAGCTACAGACTTTTCCTCTGAGAGCAGTGACCTCTGTTACCTTACGGGCCAGTGGGAAAACCAACCACGCAAATGTCCCTGTTTACCAGAGCTGTCATAGTGATGGCCACTTTTGTTTTCCGATAGGGGACCAGGCGGTGTACTAGATTAGGTACCTGAAGAAATCCTGAGGGACATCCCTGCTATTTAAATTAATTATTTAACTCAGTCCTATTTTCCAGCCACCCAGTGTTTCAGTGACCTTGAGTCACGCCTGCTGGCAAATGTGTAACCACTGAAAAGTCTTCACAGTCAGAAACTGCAAACAAAAGCTCACTTTCTTACTGCTGTGCTTGGTTTTACACAGAATGGTGAAGTCTGTGAATTAAGTGTATTAGTTAGAATAATATATTCAGGGATTTAAGGAATTTGGGTCAGGTTTTTGTATCAACCCCCACTACCTTTTGCTGGACCTCAGCTCGATCCTTTAATCTTCTGGCTTTTGCTCCATCTGTAAGAGAGAGGCTCTGGCAAGGCACTAAGTGCAGTTAGCTGTAGGAATAAATTAAATAATGGACTTAATATAACCACCGAGAATGGAGCAAATTGCTCTTTTGTGGGATCCATTAGCTCAGCTGAGAATATTAGCACAGGACTCTGAGTGTATGATTGATGTAAGAAGTAAGAAAGCATCCATTTTCATTCTGTGCTTTGCCCTGAAATGACACTGGTAACAGATACATATGAAGGGGGAGGGAGACGAGAGGAACAGAGAAGTGCTTGGTAAATGAGGAGGAGGAGGGCCATGCGGAAGGGAGGGAGGAAGACGTGGAGTAAGAGTGAGGCAGGTATGGAGACAACAGGAGGAGGAGGAAGAGGAGGAGGAGGAGGAAGAGGAGAAAGAGAGGGAGGAAGAAAAGAAAGAAAGGAAGGAAGGAAGGAAGGAAGGAAGGAAGGAAGGAAGGAAGGTAGGAAGGTAGGAAGGAAGGAAGGAAGCAGCTGTAGAGGTAGGTCAGAAATCAAGATTGTTAAGAAGAACAGGAAGGATGTGAAACGAAGATTCCAATCAGACCGGAACCCTGGAGGAAAGGAAGAAAGGATGAGGAAAGACAGGAAGGGTTTATTCCCCAAGGTTATCCTGCTTTCCTTTCACAGGCTTCCTCAGCTTGCTGTTTTTCCCCAATGAATCTTAAGCTTAGGCTTCTGGCTCAGGAACTTAGCTTTAACAACCTGAGGCAGTTAACTTTCCCCAGTTTAAATGCTTGACCTACTAGACTGGTCTCTAGGTGCCTCCAGGTGATAGCAAACAGTAAGAGGAAGTGTAGGAAGAATATTCTGTAGGTATCTCAGCCATACCCACTCAGGCCTCACGTACCCTCAGGCTTTGCCCTCTCTGGACAGCTGGCTGTTCTAACCACTACTCCACCTAGCCCCTCTGCGTTCAGATGGTGCGTTAATCTAAAAGGAAAATGATGCTGCGATTCGTAGCATGTATATATCACTTGTGTATGATGCAGATATGCCATGCATCTTCACCAAAGGACGATGCCGCGGTGTGCACTAAAGGCAATGCATTGTGGGTAGGAAAATAAAAACACCTGGTAAGGAAACTATAGCAAAATCGACACATCGATGTGTGGTTTTAGAGCAATGAAGTCACTTGAGTGCTTTCTCCCCCACAACCCTCCAAAGCTCATTGCTTTTAGTTACTTCCATTTCAGAGAAGGAGACTGGGCAAAAAGACTTGATGCTGCATTTAGTTGGGTTTCAGTGGCCAGTGAGAAAACAAAACAAAACTCTGACTTTCAACAATAGCAATTCTCAAGCTCTTTAGCAAAATATCTGTGTGTGTGTGTGTGTTTGTGTGTGTGCGCGCATTCTGCTTGTATAAAACATTGGCCCAAAATTCTGGGTTGAGGACTCTCTCTTACCTTAGACTTCTGTATATTCCTCATATAAATACTCCTTTGATGAGGTTCCTTACAGACTGTGGCCCAAGAATAACTTTCCCCTGAATGAGACTGATTTTTCTGTACTAGACAGTGACAGTTATAGGAACACCCACTTCCCCGACTTCATGGTTAGGGGGAAGCTTGGAGTTTAATTTGGTATTTATATCCAATTATTAGCCTCACCCAGGTGGATTATTATTATTAATGTTTGTCTTTCCATGTAAACTCCTTTTTGGAAGAAAGCACAGTACAAATAATCAGAAGACAAACAAAATGCATTTCGGTCAGTGCCATGCTAGAGATGTAATGAGTTACCCACATATTTTATGTGATACTCCGGAAATCATTTTATCTGAAAGAGAATATATTTTAGACAGGATTCTGGGAAGATACTTAGTTTCATGGTGTTTATCGTGTTTTTTGTTTTGTTTTTTTTTTAAAAAAAAAACATGTCCCTTAAATAGCAGTCCAAATCACTTTGGGGAAAGAATATCAAATCTAGAGCAAATGAGCTGATTAGCCTTATATGTCTTCTTACAGGAATCTAATTAAAGCTTTGAATCTTGTCCAAAACTGTGCTCTGAAATAAACCAATTTAAATCTACATTCATCAGCTTAAAATGAGGAGGGGTTTCGCCCGTTTCACCCATTTGCCAGTGAATAACTGTGCTTCATTAGTAGATTCTTATCTGGTTCCAGCATTTTCTTCCAGGAATACAGCATACCTTTCTTGTCTTGCTGAGTGACAAGTTCTATACATATGAGGTCATTCATCAAGAGCAGCTGTCTGAAGGGCCAAGATGCTGAGATTCAAAAACAAACCTCCCGTCTTCTCAGTTTTACTGCTGCTTTTTTTTTTTTTTTCCTGAGAAGGACAAAGCCTTTTAATCCCAGGATGTTTATTATGGGTTATCATCATGATTTAAAAAAAAAATCCTATAGAGAAGAGTAGAGGAGGAAGAAGAGGAGGAGGAAGAGAAAGAAGAAGAGGAGGAAGAGGAGGAATAAATAAAACACAAGGCAGGGAGACTAGCCAATTGCTGGGCAGAAGACTATGAGTCTTTAACACAAAGTAATGAAATGAGAAGAAACCATCGAGTGTTACACTTTGGTATCTCACTGCCTCGATGCCTACTCCATTTCAGCTCGTCAAATAACTGACATGTTTACCTCTAATTCTGCTATTTATTATCTCGATGTCATTATTTATCTGACGGACGTTTATGAAGATGTGTCAGGCTTGTTGTATTATGCAATTTAAATAGCAAACAAACATTATAGCATCTCACGAAAATGCAATTTGAAGACACTACATAGCATGATATTTAAGAATGCACTGGCTCCAGAAAAGGTAGACAGAAATGGGCTTCATCCACAGCACTGGCAATTGATCTGTAACTCCTTTAGGAATCCATACTGGTTAATTTACATTTTTTTTTTTTTTTTTTTTTTTTTACACAAGAGGATCAAAAGAATTTACTCTGGCCATCACTGATTGAAGAGTCTTAGCAGATACCTTCACGTGAATTATGGACCAGTCCCATCCAATATTGCTAATGTTATTTTAAAATTGGTTTCTTTCTAACAAATACTATCTATTTTGTGTGGAGAAGTGTGCATACTGCATCTCTTCTAACCATTCGACAGTGTAAAGGAGGTATTACGGAACCCAACAAGTTGTGACAACTTCCCAAGCTCTTTCCTGTGAAAGAAGTAGGTTTTTCTGTGATGCGTGAGCTTTTTTTCCAGGTAGCTTTTCTCTGTCCCCATAGAAGAACACCTAGGCAATGTGTTTATATGATCATGTGCTTGTACAATTTGTAAACGTAAGGTAACTTAACCACTATGCCTGAGACAGAGGTCTCTTTCCAGCTGCTCTGCCTCTTTGTTCTACCGGGCGCTGAGTGGTGCTGGACCATGTTAGATATTCTCATTTGTTTTGTTTTTTTTCTTTTAAGAGGGCCACCCAAACTGCATAAATTTCAGGCCCCACGAAACTTGCATCTGCTCCTACATGTGGGAACAGAACCCAGTTCACAGGTGTGCTATGAGGATCAAGTAGCAAATGCATGTCAAGAGAGCAAGGCCACCGAGGTCAGCGTTCTATGTCAGCATTCTACGCAAGGTGAAAATCTTGTTGTCTTGTCTGAGGTTTAATTTTTTTTTTCCATGAAAAAGGATGCTAGGTCCTGGCAACAAGGCCGTGCCATGATTTTCATGGACTCTTGATATGTTTGAGTCTCTTTAGTTATTAAACTTAAACATTCTTATTTTGTTTACCTTAGGTACAAAAACAGCAATAGTAATCTATATTGAAACACTTGAATCTGTTTTTTTCTTCTGACTTGAAAACAAATGAAAATACTTTTGTTGGCTCCTGAAAGTTCTCTGAGCCATAGGTGCTGTGTCTAATGGAAAAGACAGAATTCTTCAATATGAATAAATAAATTTCTCAAGCTGTGGGAAGGAATGAGGATAAAGAAAAAGCAATATGGTCCAACTTAAATGGGGGAGGGTTCAGCACACAGCCCGGAAACAGCCATAAGGACAGCAGGAGGCACTTAGTGTTGGAAATATACATTTTAATATACACTTTAATGCAGTTGGCCACTCAGATACCCTTAGTGGCTTAATTTTGAAAGATAGTATTAAGAATTTATTTTTCACGCAGTATATGTTCAGGTGTCTTGTTGCTCATTTTGGAGTTACATTATTAATGGGGGGGATATTTATTTTAGAAACTAAGCTTCATCCTGACAATTTGCAAACTGCTGTAGATTCTAAAGTCTAGAATTTCAGTCAAAGGTCTCTCACAAACTCCTTGGCCTTGGCGCACCAGAAAAATCACAGCTGAAAACAAACAAGCAGCTCCCTATGGAAGGTGTGTCTGCACAGCCATGTGACTGCGTGCCAGTGGCTCTGTCTGGCACATTTCTGAACTTTGCAGAATTAATTGTGCTAAAGAGAACACCATCAAACGCGTCCGGCACAGAGCGTAAACATCTTCAAACCACGACTCTGCGCCATAAAACACTCCTACCAATTTCATTTGGTGCATTACTCTGGAGGAACACCGAGGCCAAGTGAAACTGCGGAAATGGGAACAATGCACGGAGGAAAAAAAAAATCTCACCCCGTTAAGGGATCCGTTTCTTCTCTGCACAAATAAGCCCACCACGCCTCGGAGGCACGACTAGATGGCTCCAGGATGTTCTCAGATGCCCCCGCAAGCCCTCAGGAGCTGAGAGGTCCCCTCACCAAGAACGTAGGGGAACTGAGTGACAGCGTTTCGGCCTTGGGGCAGTTTAGGCAATTCACAAAATCGGGGAAAAAAAAAATCTAAGCAAACAGGCTTCCGTGTGCCTTTTCGGAGAGACCAGTTTCCTTTTTCAATGCAAGGCTTGCAAAGCGCAGTTGACAGCAGTTTGGGAGCCGCGCTGCTTCCCGCAGGGCCGCCTGGGCTGGCCTTTCCAGAGGCTTTGCACCGGCAGGGCCGCCGCGCTCTCGCCCGCCGCTCGGTGACCTTGCGAGGCTTGGCCGCGCGACCCGAGTCTCGGCAGAGGCACCTCCCTGGGCGCCGGGCCCGCGCGCGACCGAGCGGCTCCGACTCACGCGCACCCTCGCGGGCCCGCGCCCCCGTGCGCGCGGCGGGGCCGGCGGGGGGAGGGCTACGGGGGCGCGCGGGGCGGGGCCTGGGCGGGGCCTGGGTGCTGCGCCCCCCGCCAAGCTCCTTGCAGGCGCCGCCTCCGGGCGCGCAGTCCGCGCCGGAGCGTCTCGGCTGTAGCCGCGGCCGTTATCGTCGCCTGGCGCTGCGGTGGCTCGCGGGGTTGTGAGAAGGCAGCGGCGGCCCGTCATCGGTGGCCGCTGAAGCCGGTCTGCAAGGGGACAGGGGCGCTAGGACGGCGGCTGCTGCCCGACTGTTCCTTCGCGACTGCAGTCCCTGGCTGCAGGGTCCGGGCTGCCCCGGGGCGGCGGCCGACTGGGATGGCAAGATAGCGGCGCGGGAGCGGCCGGTGAGTGCGGGGGCGCGGCGCGGCAGCCCGGAGCGCGTGCGGGGGGCGCGTCCCCGGCTCTGGGGCAGCGCCGCTCGGGCTCGCGCCGTCCGTGCCAGCCGAGGGTCAACCTTGGAGTCCGCGCCCACGCGGGCTGCACCGCGCGAAACTTGTGCGGCGCGAAGGGCAGTGAGTTCTGAGGCCAGAGGTTACCAGGGGGATGGGCAGGACCTTTAATTCCCCATTCGGAGCTGCGACCTGCCAGATGGTTTCTTGCTCTTAAACCTCAGTGCTTTAGGAAAATAGTTTCTCGTCCTTTCTGTTTTGATGGTGCCTTTGACTTGACCTGTCTGTATTTCTAGGTGCCTGTGTCCGAAGGCGCTAAACTTATTAAACTCCAAGTTAAAATGTAGGCGAGCAAAGTTAGGCTTCCTGATGGATGGCTTTCCTGGTGTGTTGTCTAAAGCACAAAGCTGGGCTCGTGAATCCAGACGCACAGAAAACTGCACAGCAAGTGTTGTGAACTTACACGGGAGCTTGGGTAATGTGATTCTGGATCCCACCTCCAGCTGCCAAAACATGAGTCCTTCATTTACACTAGTGTTATCTTTGCATCGCTTTTCGTAGGTGTGCTTAATGCCGTCAGATTCTGATAGGACACTTGTGCGCTGTTATTGACTGACAATTATATGGGAATACAGTCTTTGCATTTACTTTATGTGTCTTTAGAGTATAATTTTCAGCAGAACTTTTTCAGCTTATACCTTGCCATCCAATGCCTTCACTTACATATTTAATTCAGCAAATAATATTTGCTTAGAGTTGATGTGACTTAAGTTAGTCAGGAGTTCAAAAGCGGTGCCCACATTATATTTAAAGCATCGCACCCCCCCCCCCCACCAGTGAAAACCTAAAGCTTTTGTTTACTGCAAGGGATGCTGTCCCCTCCCCTTACAGGATTATCTTGACACAGATCTGAAGTCACCACTAGGAACGGAGGCTCCTAGGGTAAGCCTAGCAGGGGGAAGCAAATCTCAGCATAGCCTGTGCTTTTAAAAAAACACTAGATTGTGCTCTTTGTTTTTTTCCCTGACTTTTCTGTCTTACAGCCAGGTGGAAACTATTCATCTGGAGGCATCCTGGAAGAGCCTTAAGGTCAGTTTCAGCATGAGGTGTATTTTCAAGGAGGCCAGAGCAGCTATTTGCTCTGCCAGAGTTGCACTGAGGTGTATTTGCTTGGTAATAGGTGAGATCACAAGCTGCTCTGCTCCAGTTAGTGGAGACTTGGCATCTCCTCTGGGAGATGAGACTCGGGGACTGTGGTTAAAGAACCAAATGAAAATTTCCTGAGGTCTTAAAACTTTTGCTACTGAAGACTCATTTTTTTTTTTTTTGAGGACGGTGTCGGAAATAGTATACATGATCGTGTGAAGATGTTACCGTATTAATTTGTGGGACGCCTCCTCGCATTAGAGAAGATTCAGTAGGTAGTTCAGAGTAAAGGGCACATCTCTCTCCCACCACGCCCCTGTAGCATCAGTAAGCACCAGCTTACTGGCTCTTGTCTCTCTCTGGATGTAGCCCAATGCATGGTAACATTTTCCACTATTTTTGTCTTCCTACTGACTGGGATACTCGCATGCACTGTTCTGCACCAGCTTCTTCGCCTCTCCAGGAAGTCCTGAGTCCTGACAGTCTCCAGCCCCCCCCCAGCCCCCCAGGGAGCCGCCTCCCTCTGCCTCTGACACAGCATTTGAGAACTCCATTAAGGATGAACCTTACTTAAGCTTCTCTTTCTTGATAGGTATATATATTCTTTCTGATATCTTGCTGTGAGATTATTGTAAAGCACTTTTTTTTTTTGGAGGCTTTTAAGTTATTCCCTGGGCCCAAAGATCCGTCTTCCCATTGCAGGAAGTGGAGGCCTGCTCTGCCCAGTGCACATCCTCTACTTTAATGACTCCTAAGTGACCCGTGGGGATTTGTGGCATCTTTGCTGTGAAATGTGAGCTATGATGGCCAGGACCGAAAGCCATCCCCCTAATGACAACACAAAGTAACAAATGTGCAATTATAAGAATAATCCACCAGGCCCTGTGTGGAGCCTTTCATCCCATCACCCCTGAGGCAGAGGTGGGTGGATCTCTGAGTTCTATGCTAGCCTAGGTTACGTACTGAGTGCCAAGCCAGGGGTATATTATGAGACCCTGTCTTTAAAAGAAATATCTTTGAATATGCAGTGAAGGCTTATACCTTTTATTAAATTGAAGACAGGACAGGTTTTTTTTGTGTGTGTGTGTTCCAGAAAATTTGCTTGTCATTAGGATAAAGTCTGTGCTTTCTGTGATTGGTCACCACTGGCTTCTACTTTAATGTGAAGCAATTGCTTTCACACCTTTATTGCTAGAGAAAGGATCACTGCCAACTCTTAAGGGAAGGATGCTTTTAAAAATATTTGTCCTTGGCATCTGTTAAGAGTGATTTTGGAAGCAGAATAAATTGTAGAGGTTAGGTGGTGCTAAGGCTAGCATTTGAGCACGCTGCGTTATATAGCCTGACGTGATCATATGTGGAGGTTACTCCTCTTCCTCATCCTCCTTCTATAAGCTGTGAGGAGCCTAACACTGTGGTGTCAATACAAAAGTGTGAACACTCCCCATATTTGTTCTTCATAAATAGGTGTTTGTCAGTCTTCTGTTAATATTGCAGGCAACTTTCGGGAAACTGAGATCCAGCCTATATGGACGTGAGTTTCCATCTGAATTGTGGAGATGGATAAAAAGTGAGGGAGCAATGAGGAAAGATGGTATCAGGTTAAGGACCAGGGAAAGAAACCTTCATGTCTGAGGTAGAGGGGCGTGGCTGAGTTAAAGAGGGGTGTGGCTAAGGTAGAGAGGGTCACTCTGAGGACAACTGCCTGTGGCCAGAGAAGCCTCTCTAGCTAGGGTAGACTGGTAGGAGGTGAGCAATGTGTGATTCTAGAGAACTGGGAAGTGTAGCTCAGGTAGAGGACACTGCACGAGTCAACACCCAGGAGGCACCATAGGGCCACCACTGTGCTATGCTGATACTGGGGAGAAGGGGAGGCTGCATACAGGGAAGAGCAGAAGCCAAGGCTGGAAGAATTTCTCCATGCCAGCTCTAGGAGTTCAGGGGCAGGTCTTGCTGTTTCCTGTCGCACACACAGCAGAGGCTCCACCTCTGTCCTGCTTTATTGGTTGAATAGATGAACAAACAAAAACCTTAAGAAATAATCCTGTCTGATTTTTGGTTCATCGGAGTCTTTTATCTGAGTTCTCCAAGTAGGCTCTAGCGCTTGGCCTTACCATGTGTGTTACAGTTAACACACTCTCAGATTGTTGCCTTAAGTCTCATTCTTCTGGCCATGAAATTTAAGTCGGAAGTGCTTAAAACACAACACAGCCCCTTTTAGTAAATCATAGTGATTTCCGAGAGACATTTAGTCCAAATTTTCACTTTTGATTCCAGCGGGGAGCAGCCATTTACATGGGAGTGAATAATTGAGATGCTTTTTTGGGATGTGATGTTTTGGTTCTTTGTCCATGTGGCTGACCAATGAGCTGTACCAAACTCAGGTATGTTATTCTCACAGGAGAAGTGTATGTGCGCGCCTGCTCTATTTTAGGAAATAGCAGGAACTTGTGGTATTTCCTCTTCCCAACTCTTAATCTGTTTGCCATTCTAAATATATGTTCCTTTATATTAATTGAAAGCTTGGGAAATGGGTTTCATGCCAAGCCATTGTTACAGCTGTGCGATAAGAGTCTTGTCTCTTTGCTGATGGACTGTTGGGGTCCATCCTGTATCAGGCGTTCCGTAATCTTGCAGAATAAGAGCTTGATACCTCCCCCCACGCCCACCCCCGCTCCCTGTCTTTTTTTCTTTTTCATTTTCTATTCTGACCGTGGATACATGATGGTAGTAACTTGCTTTCACATAAGATAATTGTATCTCCCAGCTCGGCGTGGCACAGCCGTTGCAGACACTGAGAAAAGGATGGGTTCTTCCACGCCTCCTCCGTGAGTGGAGTCGCCTTTGTTCTTTTCACGGTTTCACTTCTGGCAAGTAGCTGGAGCCAGGGAAGAATTGTGTGGGGAGTTTCGAAGTTTAGAAATGCAAGCACTTTCAAGCACTTGGTTTTGCAGTCCCTGTACAAGTTGCAGAAAGACAGGAATTCCAGTTGTCATACGTTGTCTTGAGTGATGCCGCATGTGGTCCTTTTAGTCACATGCTGCTGCTGTTTCTGAAGGAGGATGAAGTTGGTACTCACAAGCCCTGCCACTCAGTGTTGGGAGGTGAGGAGGAATTTCTGGTGTTTGTTTTTGTTTTCTAATGTACTTTTGCATGGTGGGAAGTTCTTGGCTATTATTCTTTTGGCTTATAAGGCTGAACAAATTGGAATTAGCCTCCATGTCTAGAATAGAGCATAATCTTGTTATGTGGTGGTATCTTGAAGGGCCACTAGGAGGCGATATTTCTTTCTGAAGGGCCCATGTGTATTTGGGTTATTCTTTCTTCCCCAAAGCACACTTCTGTAAGAAGTCCCTAGTTCCAAGGACAGTTGACATAGTGGTAGCAGGAACATCTGGTGGAAAATAACAAGTGCTGACAGAGAAGTGCTAATATTAGGAAACACTAACGGGGCAGATGGGTTGTAATTGTCCTGTGGACAGAAACGTGTGAGTTGGTTGAGCCCTGGTGGCGGTGGGATGAAGGTGAGACTATGGCCCAGAGTTCCACGCTGTAACCCCTGGGACTGTTTGAGTGCCACTGTGCACATTAGGACATGATCACAAGATGCCAGCTGTTTCCATGCAGCAAGCCTGGAGACCCACTGCTATGCCCTTCTTCGAGCCTTTAGAGCATAAAAGTGAATAAGACGAGAACATTCGAGAAACTTCTTCAAGAAACAGTTAAATTTGGGAGTGTAAGTCATCTGACTGGAACTTTACCCCGTGTTTACTCCTTGAAGGTACCATGATCAGCAGTTTTACCGTAGTTTAAATAGTGAAAATGGATTTTAGGGGAGAGCATGTGCAAGACCTAGGTGGAGGTGAGAACGTAAGCTCTTAGGAAAATGTAAAATTGAGGTCAAACAGCCTAGCCATACCGTAGAACTTGAGAGTCAGAGGGCCCTTTCGGATTACCGGGCCAGCTTCTGGAGTTTAATATGTAAAGAAACTGAGTCCCAAGGGACTGCCACAATTTGCCTGGGGAGAGTCACTGACGACTCACTAACATCCTGACCCTCCTTGTCCTGACTGTTACCTGTAGGAGTGTGAGTTCTGTCTAGAGTAGCCTCTCCCTGAGGGATCCACCACTGTGGGATTCCATGTGTCCGCAGCACTGCCACAGTGTTCAGTCCACAGCAGGTGCCCATATTTGTTAATTAAATAAATATCTAAAATAATTTTGAGACTGTCCTATTGGCACATTATCTGTGAGAGGGTGTTTATATAATATGAATGAATATATAACTTCTTGTTTTTTTTTTGTTTTTTTTTTTAAAAAAAAACTAGAGTATGCTACTTTTGAGACCCAAACTCCTAATTCTAGCACTAGCCAAATTTGGCAGGTGTGGCTGCATCGTGTCCCTTACTGACTGGGCATTGGATTTTCCAGGAGTCACCCTGTAAACCCTCGAATACCTGGTATCCTTAACGTTTTATCTCAGCTGCTTGAAAACGTATTTACTTTTAAGATCGACCAGTGCCTTGAACTGTTTGCTTTTCTTCTACATGTGTCTTATCAGTCGACGGTTTCACAATTTCGAAACCTTATAGCCTTTTTGGAATTTGGATATTTAAAGTCAAATCTAGCAAGCCCCACAGGCTCTGGAAATTGTCCCTTCGAGATGCCCGGCGGATGTTTGAATTGTGGTAACTTTCCAGGAGGGCAATTTTGTATTACTCATCAAAAGCCTCAAAAATGTGCCCTGTCCCTTAGTCAGGCATTTTTACCCCTAGGAATTTAAACCAGGGGATGGGGGTGGAGGGGTGGTGAGCCTGTGTGTAGAAACCAGCTTACAGCCATGGTCTGGCCTCCACAGCGCCAGCCAGTGTGTGGGTGCTCCTGCTGGGAGCCTGATCCTCCCCACAGGGATCACCAGCTTGGTGGGAATTCTACTTTGTGGCATCTATCAGAATCAGGAAGGGAGATGGGGGAAAAAGTTGTCTGCAGATGCTGAGGACCACTCCACTACAGTGTACATATTAAAACCACGCCTGCAGTCTGACAAAGCTATTCTTGTAACTTTTTAAAACACCAGTTACACAGCGGAAACAGCTTTCATGCTCAATAATAGGAATGGATTATGGTATTCATGAGTAATGAAGGGCCAGTACTGCAGGGGGATGCCTGCTGGTAGAGCTGCACAAAATTTATCATTTGACAAGCCAGATGACCAGGTGGCATATGTAGGGTGATCTAAGTTTTGTTTTTTTGAGTGTGTGTATGCGTGTATGTGATCAATTCTGTAACACTGTGTAGGATGAGATTATGCTCTAGACACTAGGTGAGATTATTTCTGTGTGGGGCAGCAATAGCTCTATTGCTCTTCAGTGCCGCCCCTCCCCGGAATTCCCAGTATCTAAAAAGCATGTGGTGCAGATCCAGGGATGAGAGGAAGTTCCATTTCCGTTCCCAGCGGTTGTGTGAACTTTTAAGTTCCGTGTCTCTTTCGGTCCCTGTTGAGTGGGTGATGATGCCCGCCTGGTGCTTACCTGCGGAGAAGGCTTGCTAAACATACCCCGAGCTGGTAGGATGATGGAGATTAAACATTCTTAACATTAGAGGATTTCTAGGTAGAGTAGTTTGGTTTTATCAATTACGTGGGTTGTGAAAAAAAAATTTCAGGACATCCTGACACAGCATTTTTCCTGTTCACAGAAAAGTCATCCATTTATTTGCGCGTGAGTGTGCACGAGTGGGGATGCTTGTGACCGTGCATGTGCGGAAGTCATTGGCCATCTGCCAGGAGAGTCTTTTCTCCTTCCACCATTATGGGTCCAGGGATTGAACTCAGGTCAGCAGGCTTGGGGGCACCTGCCTTTGCCTGCTTAGATGCAAAGGTTCTTTGTGACTAGTGCTTTAAAAAAAAAAAAAAAGACATTTTTTTCCTTCTATTGTCTTGAATAGAGTCCAGCAATATTCTTCAAGGTTAGGTCCGTCTGACTCAGTCAGTGGTGGGTGTGTCTGTTTGTCTGTTTGGCTAGGCACTACATGGGCCACAGTGCCCCAGGCCCAGGTGCCCTTGTCACTTGAATGACTCACAGGAGCAACCACGGGCACTTCAGAGCCAGGAGGTCACTGAGGTAAGGTAGCGAGCTGCAAATCCTGGCCTCCTGTCCTGTCCTTTCAAAAGAAAGCATGTGATGTTACTTTTCAGTGAACACAAACACTGCCATCTGCTTGTCCAACCTGCTGGATGAGCCGAGGCTCTGTGACGTCACCTCGTTGACATTTACAGATGACTTTTATTAAACTTAGGTGACACTTTGTTAGGCTCCTGGGCCGAAAACTGCCATCACACCTTCTGTGAAGGGTCTCGCACTGTTTCGAAATCTATCTTTTGTGAAATCTCCGAGCCCTCCCTATTAAATCTGGGATGCGTGGCATTTATGCATCTTCTGAGTGAGAAATTCCAGCATGTGTCTTCCCAGGAGACAAGGGCAATGGTGCCTACACCTGAGAGTATGTGTAGCTGCACTAGCTTTAATGAACTGTGTAGAGACAAAGGTTTTTAACGTCAGTAACAGTTGCAGGAGATTTACACGTCAGATTCTACAATGAAAGTGGAAAGTCAGTCATCACAAAAGGTACCTTCGTGACAAATGCCGACCTGACGTTTCATTTCCTCATATAGCTAAATAAAAGAAGACAACGTCGTGGATCGTGGACTGTGTGGCCCCCCATGGGAGGTCATAGACATAGGTAGGGGACAGCAGCAAGGTCCACGTTTTTATCATACGTCATGCACCCATCTGCCTATCTACGGCATTGCTTCCCATAGTCCACTGCAGTCCCCGCTCCTCCACTGGAACATGCAGTTAGCACGCTTCTCTTGGGGGTCGGCTCACTTTTCAGAATTCCTCCCAGTGAGAGGCAAGGCATGTGCGATGGTTCGATGGTTCGATGGTTCGATGGTTCGATGGTTCGATGGTCTGTAGACGGCAGCTGCGCAGTGTTGGCACGAAGACTCTGACTGTTGGCTAAGTGTAGGATGGAGCAACACTGTCCTCAAAGCCAGGATCAATGAAATCACACCGAACTCTGTTGTGGAGCTTTCCAGCTCACAGCAGGCAAAGCCACGGGTGCTGTCAGCATGTGCCACCAGCTGTATTGTTGGGGTCAATACCTTGTGGGAGGTCCTTGGGTCACTGTCTTGTGGGACAGTAGCCCCCCTTTGCTCTTCTGTTCCCCAATGTGATGTGAGTTGGTTTTCCCCTCCACATGCCCCCACCATAGTGTTTTGCCTCATGGTACATGTATAGGGAAGGGTCTCATGGGCACAGACCTTTAAAATCATGGCAGTAAACCACCATCATGGATTGGTTTTCTTTGATGTTTTGTGATCGTGACAGAAAGTGAACCTAGAAATCTATAAGGAAAGATGGGCTCTATGGAAAACTCCAGAGTGGCACAGTTCTTTGTCCACCTGTGGGTTTGGGGGCAGTGAACACAGGGCTTCTGGATGTAGGGTTTGATCTTAAATATCAAGAGGCAAAGTCGGGAATGACTAGCTTTAAATTGTATTTCCTCATCTATATATTTTCTGATATCACATGATGTAGATCGTGTTGAACATTCAGGGTTTTTTTTTTTTTTTTTTCTTTCTCCAATTTGGTAACATGGCCTTCAGGAAATGTTTCCCATGTTACTAAAGATTCTTCATTATGAATTGATGCAGTGGAACATTCTGTCTTATGAACAAACCACAATTTGAGAATCTGCTTATCTTTTAAAATTCATAATTAAAGCAATAGTCACTGGGCATAAAGCCCTTACTGGCCAACCCCAGTATGTTGCTCAGAAATACCCAACAAAGGCTACGTACAGAGAAGACCTGTAGTTAGCTCCTGGTTTTGCCAGTGAAGGGCGTGATGCTGGCGTTGACTCAGTTCTGGTGAGGCCCCTCTGCTCTAATCACCACTGAGGAATTGATGTCTGGGAAAACTCCCATCACCCAACTGGAAATCAGAAAGATTGGGATCTCACAGTTCCTTCTGAGCACACATCTAAAATGACCAGCAGACTTGCCACTAAATCCCACCTCTCCAAGTTCCGTCTTCTATTACTACCAGCCTCAAGACCGTGGCAGCCAGTCATGCGGACCCCTGGGCCATGTTAGACCTCAAACCGCAGCTTCTAGTGACTTTCAAACTCTTTCCCGAGTCAGAAATTAAAGACCTTGATACAGGGCTGGAGAGATGGCTCAGTGGTTAAGGGCAATGACTGCTCTTACAGAGGTCCTGAGTTCAATTCCTGGTGTCTCAGATGGCTCACAACCATCTGTAATAGGGATCTGATGCCCTCTTCTGGTATATCTGAAGTCAGCTACAGTGTACTCATATACATAAAATAAGAATAAATAAATCTTTAAAAAATACATTGGTATAGTTTTTATCATGTTGTTCCATAATGGAGTAGTTAGAAAAATAATTGTTCATTTTATTAGCTATTTCTTTACTGGGAATTATTTTTATTCTACATCTACTTCTGTATGTTGTTAGAATTTGAACTGTCTTTAGAGTACACACTATTAAATCCAGTGCTTGGGAGGCAGAGGCAGGTAGATTAGTTGCCTCTGTGAGTTTGGTTTGCATAGTGAGTTCTAGACTAGCTAGGGCTATATATTGAGATTTTGTCTCAAAAAAAATTAAAATAAAATAAAAAGTGGAAGTGTCTTTTAAAGTTGCACAGGTAAAATAGCTTATAAAAATTGAGAAATCTTGGAGACTAATGCTTTTAAAGTTTTAGTCTCAACCTTTAGAGGTAACTGCATATGCTATGATATTATATATGGTAGATTAATATCTGTGCATACTCAGACCTTGTACTGGCTAGTTTTATGTCAACTTGACCCAAGCTAGGGTTATCAGAGAAGCAGGTGCCTGCCTCCGTTGAGAAAACACCTCCATAGGATCCAGCTGTGAGGCAACTCAATCAGTGACCAATGGGGGATGGCCCAGCCCATTTGTGGGCGGTGCCACCCCTGGGCTGGGTGATACTGGGTTCTATAAGAAAGCCAGCTGAGCAAGCCATGGGGTGCAAGCCCATAAGCAGCACCCCTCCATGGCCTCTGCATCAGCTCCTGCCTCCAGGTTCCTGCCCTGGGTGAGTTCCTGTCCTCACTGCTTTTGATGATGATGATCTTTTGGTTGGAACTGTGAGGGAACTAACCTCTTTCTTCCCAGGATGCTTTTGGTCATGACATTTCATCACAGCAACAGTGACCCTAACTATGATAGACATATATTTAGCATCTGTGCCTCTGGGTATGTTAAGCTGTGGTTGGAACATACTTACATGGTTTTTGTACTATGACTTAAAAACATAACTTAAGTTAATCATCTTCCACGATTCACAATTATGCATAATGTTCCTTTTATAAAGTCATTTATTCGACGTGTTTGACATGTCTTCTCCACGCTAGCTGGGGGCTGCCACACTGAAGAGGAGGGGTGGGTCTTACCCTGTGAAGCTTTCCTGCTTCTTGGGGAGTACTAGGCAGTAACCAAGAATTACATGTCCAGATATCGATGAGTGCTCTAAGGATAGGAAGCTGGGCATGGTGGTGTAGGTGATAGAGTGTAAGGAGGGTAGGTGTCAGGGCTTCTGGGAGGTCAGTAGGGGACACTTTTTCTTTCCCTGGGTGATAGGAGAGGACTTGCTGAGCAAGTGAGTTCTAACTCAAAACCAGAATGACACATAGGACCTAAAGAGAGGTTCAAGGAAGGATGCTCCTGAGGGGGTCCAGACCTGGAGAATAGGAGCAACAGAAGGACCCCATGGTGGCTGAAAGGGGAGCGAGGTATTGGAAGGGGAATAGGGCCGCTCAGAGTCATGGGAGAGAAACTAGAGAGTGTTTATAAGAATTGGCCCCAGTTTTAAATCCACACTGACAGGGTCTGATGGATATTTTTGGATGGTGACTGTGCCTGCTCTGTGCAGAGTGTGCGGAGAGCAAGGATGAGAGAACCGCTTCACTGGCTGGTAGCCGTGCAGGCAAGAGGCTGGCGTGGTGGACTGGGGTTAGCAGCGAGTATAGTGGGCAGTGTTTAGTTTCAGAGCTGAGGGAGCTGTAGCTGCAGAGGAGGTGGAGACCGCTGTGCAGGAGGGGGTGAGTCAACTGCCTGGGAGCATTTGCTTACTTCACGTGGGGAGAGATTGAGACAGGATCCTTGTTGCTTGGTGTTGGTTGAACTGTGCCCACTAAGATGATCCTCCCGTTTTGGTCCCGGATGCTGGAGATTATAGGCATGAAGCACCATGCCTGGCCTATGGCTTTCAGGAGCCATTTTTGGAAAGTGTCTGTACCGTTTTTTTGATAGGAGGAAGATTAAGGAAGAATAAGTTGGGGGCTGTGAATCAAGAATCTGTTTTATGTGTGAGCCGAAAATGTCCGAGACTTGCAGGAAACAAATTGTGCTTATATCCGGAGAAAAAGCTGTTGGGAGCTATATAGAACATCTGGGGGAAAGCCAGCATCCATTTAAAATGAATGTAGGTTTTACTTAAATTAGCATAAGTTCTTAAGAAATTTTTAAGGGTGCAGCAAGAGATGGGCCAGAATGCTTATGGAGGTGAGACCTTGAGAGAGCCTCAAGGTGAGGCACTCTGGTCTTTAGTGAGCATCTTTGCAATCTTGTCTAGTGTCTGTTGCAGAAAAGTTTCTAGTAGTAGGTCGGGTTTGTTGTGGTTATTTTTGGATTTTGTTTATTTGTTCTTGTTTTTTTAAAAACAACAACAACAAACAAACAAGGTCTGTCTACATAGTCCTGGATATCCTAGAACTCACTATGTAGACCAGATTGGCCTCCTCAAATGCACAGAGATTCTCCTGCCTCTCTGGGTCTTTACTGCTGGGACTAAAGGCACTGACTGAGCAGATAGTGAATGCTCAATAAATGCTTATCAGATTTGTCAGGTTGGTCTGCCATTGTTACCACCACCATGGTCACCATCATCATCACCATCATCATCAGGTAAAATGATGTCTTACATGATTCAGATCTTGGAGTCACAGTCAGGAGCCTAGGTCCCATTTCTGGCTAGGTTCTTTACAGGTCACAAGACTCTGGACTTAACCCCTTCGTTTCCTCATTGAGTAGCACATGAAAGGCACCAATCCCTGCACTCCCCCCAAGCACTGTGATAGTGCCAGAAACAGTCAGTGGCTGCTGGCTTCATTCTCACTAACCTTGTCTAAACCATCGTGGGACTTCATCACACAATGAACACTCACTGTTCATTGTCCATCGATGTCTCCGTGTTTGAATTGTGTCTCTTCACTGCTGTTGAAGGTAGCCATCTTGCTTTAGTATCTTTTTAATGTTTTTTTTTCCACCTCTGTGGGTTTGTATATTTAAACTGTTATATTTGCTGAGCAAGACAGTTTCATGAGCTATTTCTGTCTACCATAAGAAGCATACGCGTTAAAGGGATGGGCACATGGGAGGGGCGGATTTGGAGGGTATGAGCTAGGATCTGAAGGACAAGTTGATTTGTTAAAGAGACAGGAAACAAAGAAGATTTGGGAAGGATAGCCTCGGTAGAGCAATGGTAGAGAAAGGCAGAGCCTGCACATTTACTGGACTTGCGCCACAGGCTGTGGAAGAAGGGGTGAACAAACATGGGGCTCAGGGGTTCAGTTGTCGGGAAATGGCAAAGAACTTGTGCCATGTTCAGATCAGGACTTCCTTGAGGCCAGGGAGAGCCATGGATGATTTCGGCATAATACGGTTGACTTCCAGCACTGGGGGAGTTGGCTGGGATCATTGCAGTGAGGGCTGAGAGGGACTCAGCCATCCCGACTGGACATTGGTCTTTATTTCCCCATTACCACTGTGACCCCGAAGGAGAGAGCGATTATGATGTCCTTAAAAGATGCCCTATGTGCTCACTTTACTGTGTCCTTTATATAAAGCTTCTTGAGGCTGGAGTGTTTGGCATGTGATTGGAGATTCTTGGAGCTTGCTCATCCACAGTCCCCAGGATAGATGGGGCCTGTAGGGAGTAGCTCCTCCTCCCTGTGCAGAGATGGGATGAGAACATTTAAGGGTAAGGTTTTTGTTGAACTAAGAGTTGGTAATAATTTGAGCAATCATTTTGTGTATTTTATCTACTGCTATTTTTTTTAAGACCAAAAATAAACCTTCCAGTTTCAATACTCCTCCAGGACCGAGTTGCAAATGCTACTTACACTGTTACTTCAGGAGCCAAATTACAACATGGGTCTGTTTTTTCTTCCACATACAGCTGCTAAGTTGTATTTGTCTCCCCAACCTGTTTCTGTTCATTTCCACTGTTGCCATTTTCACTGGGACCATGAAATGGCCAGTGTTACATTTGTTTCCTTGAATTCACATATTGGGCTAAGCCGCTAGTTTTTCCATCACCACACACAGTGGATTTGCTGTCCAGTACTTTTTTTTTTCTTCCACACACTTAATGCCTGGGATTCCTTTATCTGGCACATTTATGAAAAAAATGTCACACAGAAAACTGTCACACTTGTCCTCTGTCCCTTTTGTCCTCGTTGCCATCATCAAATGGCATCCTGTGTAAGTAAGCCAGTCAGCTGGTGAAAGGAGCCTTGAGCACTTGTATTCAAGTCTCATCGGCTGGTTGTTGAGCATCCTTAGGAAGTTAGAGAAGACCTCTTTCAGCCTAAAATGCGGTACATCTTTTTCTGGGCCCCTGCTCTCCCAGGCCAACAGTACCTCGCGTCCAGATCCCTTTCACAATACTTTTCTGATCCAGGATCGATGCCAGGCCTATTGATCTCTGGGAGCGTAGATCACAGCCATGCCGATGCTTAACCTGGATCCTCACCTAGGAAGCAAACCTCTAGGTGTGTGTATGAGGGTGTTTCCAGAGAGGTTTAAGTGATGGAGGAGAGACCCAGCCTGAGGCCGGGTACCACCGTGCCTCAGGGTCCAGTCAAGTTGGACTGAAGGAGGAAGGAGCAGAACAAGAGCATCAGCTTATGCTAATTAGTGACAGGACAGTCACTGCTGCTGCCTCGCCTTCCCACCTTGCTGACTTGATCCTTAAAATGGGCAGAATAAACAACCTTCCCTTCCATAAATTGCTTCTTGTCAGTTGCCTGTCACAAACACCTAATATAGTCTGCTTTTTGACAGAGAAGAACTCTTTGAAATAGTTCTGCCAAATGCCAATTATTTCCAAACATTTCTTTTTTCTGTTCCACTCTTTCGTTGAAGGTGGAGAGAGTCCTCTTCCTCTGCCCCCTCCCTCCTTGCCTGTTCTTTTGAAAAGCATTTGTTATAGTCTAAACTGAAACCCGAGGACTTGGATTCCTGAGATTTAAAGGGAAAAAAGGAGAGTTCTTTTAACGTAAAAACTTTAGTTTGTAACTCTAAAATATGCCATTAGGGTACATTTAGGTTATTATGTGAGCATTGAAATGCGAATGTTAGAACAATTTATATTTTAAGACACGGGTTTGGTTTGTTTGTTTTGTGGGTTTTTCTGTTTGTCAGGTTTTTGTTTTTTCATTTTTAAGGCAGGCTTCTTAGTTGGCTCCCTAAGAAGTGTTTTGGCCTGGAAATGTGTTTTGTTTGGCTTGAATGCTGTTGTGGTATTCCCCCCTCCCCCTAAATTAGCTGCTAGCATTTTAAAATGAGATTTCACATGTTGTTCGTTTTGCTTTTGTTTTTAAAAGATAGTGCCCTTCTTCTGAGTAGTAAGAGGGAAGGCCTGGATAGATCTGCAGTACCTCTACCTCTGTCTTCTTTCTGGGTCTCTGTAACACAAAACAGCAGTTCAGTCGGAAGCCCCGTGCCTGTGGGATGCCCTGTCTGTCTCCTGTAAAAAAAACAGACCGAGGCTCTGGCTGTTAGCTGCTGGCCACCCCACTATCCTTGGCAAGTCTCAACCACTTTTGTCTGGCTGGCTTTTGGAGTGTGTTTGAGTTTGCACCTGCTCAGTTAAGAGCTCAGCTAATCACAAGTATGCTTAGAGTTGGAAGGAGGACAGGAAGATGGCAGTTATTTTCCATTCTGTCCCCTCGGTGCATACTGTCAGATCAGGATACAATTATCATGTGCCCACAGAAGCAGGTGACGTTTCCTAGTACGGTGTTCACTTGTCAGGGTGGAAGGAGAGACCACCCCACAGCTGCTGGTTGCCTGAGGTAACAGACAGGTTATTGGGAAACGTACCATGGCTGTAGGATTGTGTTCTTATTTAGTTTGGTGCTGTGTAAGTAAGGACTACCCTAAGTCAGAGTCAGGTCAGCTGAGAACTAAAGCGTACCATTCCAGCTGTTTGTCTGTGGTCCTGTTCTGCTGTGACCGTGTTGGTGCCAGAAGAGGTGCTGGAGCCCTGGACTCCTGAGCTCTCAGGGTTGTCTGTTGAGAATTCACAGTTAAATGCATTGTTCCAGAGCTGAGATTGGTGGGCAGTGCTGAGTTCAGGTCCCCAGCTCTTCCTCTTAGATGAGTGACCTTTCTGTGCCTCAGCGCCTTACTGTAAAGAGAGGGAGGATAGAGACACTGGCTTCATAGAGTTGGCACGAGGATTTGACCCAAATACACATTTGGTGCATGCTCTCTGAAAGCAGGAGTTGCTTATTGCCTGGCAGAGTTAACCAGAATCAGCATTTGATAGCAAAGGCTAATTGCATAATTAGCCTTTTCCCCTCCCTCAACTTCAACTGGCCTTTAGGAGTGGGTTTAATCCGTGTATTTAAAAAAGAAACTAACAGCAATTTGAGCCAAGGTTGCTGGTTCATCTCTATATGTGTGTTTACCTTACTCTTGGGAATATAAAGGAATAGTGGGGGAACAGTCAAGATATTGTTAGCCCTCACTAAGATCTTCGTTTGAATAAGTTTGGTCCAATTGTCAAGTAAGTCGTGAGTATACTGTGGGTATGATGCGTTCTGTTCAAAGACTTTAAAAGGCAATTTGAAAGAAAGTGGAAAGAGGGGGAATAGTATCTCCTTATTTTGTGATAAACATGGAAAATGCAAATTGAAGTATGGGTAATGTCTTGCCTCATTGAATGAGGGTCAGCCTCAGACCCAAGAAGCATCAGTGCCCTTAGCAAGGAGAGCATAGAAGGAGAGAGTGTGGTGCTTTGTAAAGGCAAGCGTCTCACTAGGAAGATGCCTTACTGCAGATGGAAATGAATTAAATGATGGCTTAAGTTCCCTATGCCAGAAGCAATAAGAGTCTCAGCGAAGGAGATAGAGGACGGGAAAAATAAGGGACATCTGGGGGTAGGGTTGGTGGTCAGGTGGGAAGGATGAAGTCATGAATGAGCGTCTTGAGTAATCATGAATTGGCCACGGCCTGAGAGAACGGAGAGAACATGCCTAGAGGGGAAAGTGAATTTCCTCGTGTTTCCTTTTGGATTTGTGAGGAGTCTGAGACATCCAAGCGCACGCGCAGCATCCAAGAGTTTCCGGAGCGGCTCGGGAACCGACTTGAGTGGATTTGTGTAGATAAGTACACACTCATCTGGTAAATGATTAGTCTGAAGCTGGGCGGGGGCCAGGGCCACGAGAACAGATTTGGAAGTCATTTAGTGTCTGAGCGGTGGTTGAAGCCACAAGAGTGGATGATATTCATGGAGCAGGGAAAAGGATGAGACGAGCCAGCCATCACCAACCTGAGGAGTGCTTCAGATTATTTAGCACGTGTACTTGGCGTGTGTGGTAACTCATGGGGCTGAGTCAAAGGGTTCTAGCCATACACCAAAAGTAATTTTATCTGCATTAAAGCTTGAATTGCTCAAAATCCTGTAAATGTTCTTGATCAAAACAGGTACAGTTTGCATCCTTTGATTAGGAGAACGAAACTAGAATGTATTGTAAAGCATATGAAGAGGTATTATACATGTATGATAATTCTCCATCAGAAAGAAGGAGATGATTTAACGCCCAGCTACTGAAAAACAAACGAAATTCAGAATGAATGACTTAAAAGCAAACACTGCAAATTACCAAAAAAAAAAAAACCCAAAAAAACCCAAAAAAACAAAAACAAAAACAGATGAAGTGTTTTTATTGTACAATTAAGGAATTAGTACCGTCACAACTCAGGCAATAGATGAGATTTGGAGAGATAAGCCTTGGTATTGGTGGGAGAACAGAAACAGCCATCTGTTTCCTATTCCAAAAGTCAGAAAGCTGCAGTCTACAAACTTGGGAACTTGAAATGCCACCACGCTGCCGCAGTGGTTAATTACTGCACCTGGCAGTCTATAGTCAGAATGCAGAGTCACTAAAAACATTGTGAGATTATCTTTGGACTATCCACTGCAAACTCGGTATAAAATGTAAAGAAACCTTAGGTTTGGATTTGGGCTCCCTTCTCTGAGATAGTTCATTATACATACACAAGCACCAAGGTGCAAAGAAAGACCAGTCCAGACTCTGAAACATTTCAGGTTCTGTCAGGTTGGACGAGGAGGATGGGACCCATTCTGAGGAATGGAGATATTCTTGGTTGTTTTGCTTGTAAGCTTTTATTATGCTTAATTACACAGTAATGATTGCTCATAGAAATGTTCTTTGGGTTACTTATTTACTTAATTTTCTTAATTTTATGTCTGTGTCAATGTGCACAGGTGCACACGCATGAGTATGAATGTGGAGGTCAGAGGTCAGCCTCTGGCTCTGGTCCTCAAGGGCTGTCCACTTTGCATTTTGAAACAATGTCTGTCTCTCAGGAGGACCTGATGCTCTCCGATGTCCAGGAGTCCTAGTGTGTCTGCCTGCCCAGCACTGAGAGCGTAAGAATGCCTCACCATGCCCAGCTGGTTTACATGGATGGCAGGAATTGAACTCAGGGCCTCATATTTACATAACACACACACTTTACCGACTGAGCTATCTTCCTAGGCAGGTAATTTAATAATAGAATGTCTTGCACTAGTAGTCAGTGCAAGTTCATTTGTTTGGTGGTGATAGTGTTAGTGTACAGGCAATCCCACTGGCCTGCTCCCAGGGACCTAGCCATTGCTTATGTCAGCACCTGCTGCCAAGTGTGCTGTAGATAAAAAGGACCTCCCGCCACCCCAGCTCTGTCTCTCTTCTCCATGCATGGCCCCTCTCTTCCCTTCTCTACCTGCTCTGTTCTCATGACTGCCAGTCTTCATGCTCCCTATCTGTCTGCCTCTGTCCCTTGCCCAGGTCCTCACTCCTCTCCCTTCTCTCAATAAAGCCCCTTTACACCAGATCTGGTGCATGGCACAGTTTCTCAAAGGGGTACACCTGGCATGGGCCCACCAAAAGTACCCTCTCACCACGTTGTATTTCCTAACAGATGCAGTAATATTCATTGAGGTACTTGCATGTATATAGCCTGGCTGAAGTTTGGGGAGTGGGGGCATCTTCCAGCCCTGACAGGTGGGAAGTATTGGAGACACTGTCTGGGGGACACTTCGAGGAACAGCTCATAGGAACTAGGGTTTGGGGGAAGCACTGACACCAATTGGAGTGTGTCCTGTTTAGGGAGCTACTGTGGTCTGGAGGAGGCCCATAGACAACCATCCAGAAGAGCCTTGTTCACCACATGAAATCAGCTGTATGCAGAGACCATGGGAAACCTTTAAAGAGTCTTGGAGTACATTCTTGTTTTGATATTCTGGAGTGGGTAATGGTCAGGCTTTTGAATTAACAAAAAGGCCTCAACAGAATGAAAATTAGTCAACCTGATGTGAAAGGTCTTCAAAAAAACAAAAATCTTGAAGATGTACACTGAAAACTGTTCCTTGAAAATTGAAATAAATTAAGACAAAAAAGAAACAAAAATATTTTTTTAAATCATAGACCAATATGTTCTTTGGGAGATTCAGTATCCCTATGATATCATAGTGATAGGTGCTTTTAAAATATTGCAAAGGTGAAATTGTCCTGTCTGCAGAATGTTGATTATAGTCTGATACAGTGGACTCCCTAAGTACTCTTATGCCCCGAGTATTTTATTAATGTTTTCACAGTGTCTTAGTCAAAAGATTTACCTAACAATCCGAAACTGCCAAGTCAAACCAAGTTAATAGGTATTTATGACCTAGACCATCAAAACTGATTGGAGAAGTCCATGTTTGTTACCTCAGAAGGAAAAATAATGTCCCTGCTTCCTTCTCCCAAGGTCACGATCACTGAGGTGAAATGTGAACCTATTGGGCATGACACAGTTTCTCAGACTTTGGAAACAGATTTCACACCACCCTCTTTTCCATTGGCACGTAGATCTTTGGGGATGATCCTTGTGATTTATTCCATCAGTCACCAAAGATATACTGTCCCTGAAGGACATCTAACACGACCAAATGTGGAAGCTGAGTAGCACCGGGCCAAGGCTCTCGGAAGCGTTGGGTAGATACTGTTTTTCCAGAAAGTCTGCAAGCCCCGAGATAGCCCTATCAGTTTGCTTTGGTACCTGGGGTGCCTCAGTGCACCCACAGGAACCACACCTCAAGCTTCCATTCCATGTGCAGGCAGCACTCGGGAGATGATATGGCTTAATGATAAGAGCCGTGTGTGGACCTGTCATTCATTATACCTATGGGCCAGACACGGCACCGATCTGGCAGAGATGTGACCCTGCAAACATCAGTGCTGCCCTTTTTGTAGAGACTCCACAGTGACAATGAGCACATCATTCCTCCTGCCAGATTTTTGGTACAACAGCCCGAGGAGGTTACAGAAATAGATGCAGAGGGAATCTGCTAAGAAAGGAACAGGCAGAAGGCATGGGGATGCACAGTGGCTTGAGGTTTCCCTTCTGGTGCAGCCTGGATGGAGATCCCTGCTGGACATGGGGTGCAGTTTTGAGTCTTTGTTTTCCTCAGCCCCCCGTCCTCCTCTCCCCTATTTCTTCTTCTCCATTTCTTGTCTTTCATTCTCCCTGCCTTGTCTTTGTAAACCTTGTTCTTCAGAATCCTCCAAAGAACCAACATTGAGGGATGCACCTTTTGTGGTCTCCCAGGTCTTGATAATTGAATGCATTTTATCTTCTCAGTCCATCGTTCAGTGTTTTCATCAAGTCTGAAAACAATTCTTTATATTTCGAAGAGTGATCCTTTTAATTTTTCAGTGTTAAGAAGTTTGGTGTGCATTGCCCACTAAAGAATATTAGTGAAAACTGGTGCCAGTGTCTCCTGCACAGTATCGCCAGATGTCAGGTCCCTGCAGTACAGGCTGGGGCATGTGTACAGATACTCTTGGTGAGTTCCCCAGAGTCGTGCCTCTGGACAGAAAATGGCAGAGCAGGATGGTAAACTCTCATTGCTTGGGTGCCTTGTGACCTCTATGACTGGCTTGTGCTTCTCCTCTGCTTTCCAGTGGGTTAGGAGTACTACTCTCCCAAGTTTCTAGCTCAGTGTAGTTTCTCCTGTGAATCATGACGAGGGGGCATCTCACTGAAGTGGAGCTAGAAGATGCTCTGGGCAGCAGGCTCCCCTGATGGGATGGATGTGTTCAGATGCTTCCCATAGTCCCAGGGTTAAGAGCCTGCATGCCCAAGGCTCCCATGATGCCAGCGAGTACAGGAACACCCTGATCCGGTTAAGTCTTCCCTCCATCCTGCTTCCTCTCTCCCCGACCTCCTAAACACAAATAGGAGAACCAGAAACAGACTAAACAAAGTCTATTAGGACCATAGCTTCTAGCTTAAGTTTTACTTTTCTCGGCTCATTTTTCTGATTAGCCTCAGCAGGGAGTCCAAAACCTCATGGACCTGGAACCAGAATCCACAGTGCTGAGTACAAAGCAAGGCAGATTATATGCACAGATGTAGCCTTTCCCTGGAAGGAACACGAGGCTTCTGGTCACATTGTGGACAGACAAGTGCCATCCCACATGGGCCCAGGCTCCTGCCGCAGGCTTCAAGATACGTGATGTCAGAATGTACATTAATGACAAAGCCAGACTTTCTTCTTTTCATATAACAGTTGGATAAGTTGATTCTGTGTAATAGCTTGTCTTCAACAGAAGGGTTTAAGAACATTTTAACGTCTTTTAAGATAATTAAACATAGGAAATAATCTCGCAAAGTATTCAGTCTGAAGGTTTTGTTTGCTTAGAGTCTAGAATACTTAAAAAATAGGAATCAGTTGCTTGTGTTTAAAAATCTGAGTAGTTCATCAGAAATCCCAGATTCCTTTGTAATCTTGAAAATCTAATGAATTTAGCAAAACATACCTGCTGGCCCCTTCCTTTAAATTGGTGAGGACTGTGATTCCCACCTGCCATACGATGTTTGCTTTGGCCACCAGATATTTGTAGTAGCTCTGTGGCTGCTCCAAGAGATAGCAGAGGGGGTGGGATATGGTGGGATGTTAGGACACAGGTCACAGAATAAATCCTAATAGTGATGGGTTCTTCCAGAAGTGGGGAGAGAGATGTGTCTTAGCACCATTTTTATCCAAGAAGTGCATTGGAAGGTTCTAGCTATGTCGTTGTTCTGATCCTCCAATGAGTTCATTTGAAAGTCAAGGTTGGAAGCGAAGTTGAGTGTGTTTATTAGTGTATTGTGATGCTCAAGTGATGCCCAAATGACTTGATCCTGGCATTCTAAGTAAGCATTAAGACAAAGCACCATCTTCTGTATTAACCCGGCCCATCTTAAGTTGAGCAGGCCTTACTGACACCACATTGGTTTCTCTCTGCTGGGTCACCTAATCTTAGTGCACAGTGCTCTACCTGTGCTAGGTCTGTAACAGTTAGCTACCCAACATTCTGCACCGCCTGTTCCTGCTGGCAGGACTGGAGCATTGCATTAAGTCTGCTGGGGCCAGTAAACAGAACTTGCCTCTGGGCTACACTGGTGGAGGCTGAAGCCAGAGGGATTAAGTGATTTGCCTTCAGTCACACTGCTAATTAGTAATGGAGCCAAGATTAGAGTCCCTGTCTGGCAGCACCTGGTCCTGAGCCCTTCCTTGGGCACCTCCTCCAGCCCCTCTCATCCCGTCTTCCTGGCATTGCAATGGAACCCGAGTTTCCCTTCTAGAATAACCGTAAGCTGCTAGTGAGGCATTCTTTCAACATATGTTTAGCCAGTTGGTGGGTATAGTTTGTGATTATTCGAGCCATTCTGCACAGCTGTGTAATTCTGTAACCTCGGCAGCAGGCACCGTGGTGGACATTCCAGGAATACATTCTCATGCTAATAAGTGTGCTCAGTGACGTTGGAGTTGACAAGAACTTGCTCACTCATCTAGAAAATAACCGAACACTCTAGAAGTGTGTGCTTGTGGGTCACAATGACATAAGGTATCTGAGATTCGTTTCTGGGCTTTGCACGGTATTCCACAATAGCCAAGAAGAGAGTGTTCCTTGTTCTGTCAGTGACAACGGTAGTCTCTCTTGGGCTTTAATCACTGAGATGTTGGATCTCTTTTCATTATGAAGTCTCCATTTCTGGCCCACTTCCTACTTTTGTTTCATGTTTAGTCAGTATTTTATGTTTTTAAAGGGAGGTGGGGAGATCACGCAGTGGTTAAGAGTGTCTACTGCTCCTGTAGAGAATCTGAGATCCCATCCCAGCACCCACTGAGATGCAGTTTAAAACTGCGTCTAACTGTAACTCCCGGAGTTCTGACATCGTCTTCTGGCATCCTCAGGTAGCCATATGCATGCAGAGACCAATGGACACACGCGAGCACATACACATGCTTGCCCTTGTGCACACACGTGAACACATATGTAAGCACACACAATCTTTTAACATGTAACCTCACCCAAGAGACTTACCTTTGTAGAGCTATTTCTGTTTCCAATTACTCCATTCATGACATGTCTGTCTTGTTCTGATGGCTGTCCTCTTTGCTTATAGGAAACTTTGTGAAGTTTTTGGCTTTTCTCTTTTATTAACCTTATAATTAAAAAAAAAATCTTTGCAAACCAAAAACATCACACACTGAAATTAATCAGCCCTAATGTCTATACGTTTCTGTAAACATCTGTATAGTTCTCTGTACCCTACTGTAGAAATATTTGCAGCATCATGTTGCTGCTTTATTCGCTATAGCAAAAAATGATAATCAACCTAGCTGTCTATCAACAGATGAATTAATAGGGAAAATTTAGGGCGTATGTGTGTGTAATGGAATATACTATTCAGCTCTAAAGTAATATGTTATCTTCAGAATTTGCTGTTTTCCTTGTTGGTCTTGTTCTGGGAGTAACTTTCATTTTCTTGTTTATCCTGAGTTTCCCTCACAAGTTAGACATTCTTCATATGTTCTGTGACCCTTAGTTCTCTGTGCAGTGTAAAGCTAGGCACTGTTAGGTCTGACAAGCTGTCAGTGCAGTGGAAGGCTTTGGTGGCTGTGGGGCTGTGGGGCTGTGGGAGGGAGTGTAGTTATTCCAGAGGACCTGAGTTCAGTATCAGGACCACCTGTGTCTGTGTGAGCTCCTTGGTTCTCCCTGGGCAATGTTTTAAGCTTTGTAGAAGGAGGCCTTTCTTTGGGACGTGAAGTGGAAGCACACTAACACTTGGCTGGAAACAGATCTTTGAATCCTTTAGTTTGTACCTCCTATCTCGTTGCCTGTTTCTTCACGTACTCGGGGATGGTTTGCATCATCCACCCATTCACCATTGTTGAGCCACTAAATCTAGAAGTCACTCTTGATTCCTCTGCCCCCGACCCCGCCCCATCCCTCACACAATACTCTAAACATATAGCCCTGACCACAAGCTTTGCACATTTCAACTGCTTCACACATGTTTAATCACTTGCTTTTCATGACGAACTTAGTAGGATAAAGCAGTTGCACCTCAGCTTTGCAGAGGAGCACCCAGTTACAGATGGGCTGGGATCCCATGGAGTATATTTGGGACCACACACTAAGTGAGAGATCTAGGCTTCCATCCCAGTCTATGTTAACATCCGCTGGTACATCCGCTGGCTTTCCTCTCACAGCAGTATTGGGGTAGAGTGGAAGGATGCACATGTATTCAGGTATCATCTCAAATGGGAAGTCGGATGTTGGACTGTTGACTGTGGCGACCACCTGAAAGCAGCATCTGGAAGCGGCTTTTGATGTCTGAGAGCCAGAGTAGCAGTTTGTGCACATGTGTGTCATGACTGCTTCTGGTGTTGTGTGCCCAGAGTGAGGTGTGTCTTCTGGTTATTTGAACAGCATCTGTATCCCTCCTCTCTCATCCTAGGACTGACTGAACAGCACGGACAATGGGAGCTTTCTCATGGTGGAGACAGCCGTCTTGGATGGTGGACAATAAAAGAAGGAGGATGACTCCAAACCTGCCCCGGCTCCTGTCAGCTCTGACTCTTCTGCATCTGATGACGCATGTAAATGGTGTGAAGAGAGGTGAGTGAGCCTCACAGCAGACAGCAAGCTGGTTTACTTCTGACTATAGAGTAGGCCTGTTCTTGGCTGACCTCTTCAGGGTACTGCTTTCAATCCATTTCTCTGCATTTTTCCCCCTGTGTATTTCTAGTTTCTTTTTAAAAGCCCCTTTATTAAGCGGCAATCATAATATTCCTTTACCCTATACAAATAATAAAGCATAATTTTCGTACAATGCTGTCCATTCCTTTAGGATACAGTTCTCTGAGTTTTGACAATGCACATTTGCTAACCACAGGCACCATCAAGATCTGGCGCTGTTCCAGAACATGAAAAATGCCCAGTCGCCAGCTCTTTCCACCCAGCCCTGCCCCGCCCAGCCAGCCATGATATGGTCTGTCTCAAATGTGTTTTAAGAAAGTTTTCTAAATGCAATCGAAAATCCTTTCCTGTGTCCCTTGTGTCTTATTTTAAAACTTTAAGAATGTTTCTGCAGATAACACCTGGCTTATTTCTGCAAGGGCTGTTATCCCGCTGCCCGTTGGCTTTGTCTTCATGGTATTTACACAATTAGGCAGACTGCTTCCCCCAAGATTATTGAGTAAATGGCTTGATTGTGATTAACGGCTGGTTTCTAATACAAATATTTCTAAGGCGTTTCTGCTTTTTTGTCTTACATGAATTTATCATTTATGGCAACAGTGAATATCATACCTGTAATTCATGTGTGAAGCACCAGTAATAATAAGCTTTTCCTATTTAGGGTTAGAGTTAGCTTTTTCATAGACTCTACAGAGTATAAGATAATTTCTAGTTTTGTCCTTCCTCCTTTTGCTCCTCTTCCCTGTCTCTTGTTCCTCTTTCTGTCTGTCTGTCCCTCTCCCCTTCTCTCCCTCTCTTTTCCCCTACCCTTT
Organism: Grammomys surdaster; assembly: GCF_004785775.1. Lineage (NCBI taxonomy): Eukaryota > Metazoa > Chordata > Mammalia > Rodentia > Muridae > Grammomys > Grammomys surdaster. Next base: position 2,965,068 of record NW_021604622.1, read on the forward strand.
CCCATCCTCTATGTCTTCCTTTCTCCTCTTTATTCCAGGGTGACTTTTCATTGTGTCGTTCTTATGGGCGCGCATTCCGTAGTGCGGTGTCATGGACCAGTGTAGAGGAAGACTCTTAGGACCGTAATCTCCTCAGTTGTTTCTACCCTGTTGTTTAAGCCACACATACAAGAATATTTTCTGTAGGTCAGTGTGAGTTCATTGTGTTTGAGTGTAATGGGCTTTACAATAATAAAGAGATTGGTTATAGGTTCCCGTGGAGTTGCAGTCTTGTATAAGCAATGCAGCAGCCCAGCTAGGTGGCTTTGTAGAGGTGAGATAGACCTTGGGGTTTTCTGGGATAATTTTTTTCCTTAGAGGTGAATTATTTGCTTGTAGTGTGACCTCATGGGTAATTCCACTACCCCATTATTGTTGGCTTTTTAATTTCCAAAATGTAACATATCCCTACACACACATACACAGACACACACACAGACACACACATATACACACTCCTTAGTTGACTGCAGTTCTTTGTCTAGGGGTGAGGCCTCCTGTGCTTGCTCCCATGTTAACATATTTATCGGTATCTTCCTTGTTCAGGTCGTGCCTAGGCAGCCATGTTGGTGAGACCTCCTAGCTGTAGCTTCTGACATTTCTAGGAGACACCATCCTACAGCACATTCCCTGTTCCTCTAACTTTTCCAACCTTCCCACACTCTTTTCCCTGGTGATCCCTGAGCCTAGGTTATGACAGGAATTACGTTGTAGATGTATCCATTGGCTCTGGACTCCAGAGTTCTTCCTTTGGATCAGTTGCAGTTTTATACAATGGTCACTGTCACAGAGACGGTTCCTAGATGAGGGACCCTTACCCATGGGCATAAGGACAGAGATTTAGAGTGTAGTTAGGGATTGTGCTGGCTTAGAGAAGTGGTGATTGTAGGTTCTCTTACAGTATCATGACTTCAGTAGCCCCAGGTAATTAGTTAGATTACCGGTGACAGGCGTGACTTTCCTCTTGTTGAGTGGGTCTGAAGACTAGTTAGAGAGCTGTTGGTTACTGCCAAGATAGGAGAGAGTGGGAGAAATAGTTTTACCCAGGGACGAACATACCATTCGGTTCACCAGGAGCAAATGGTCAGCTCTGAAAACTACATAAAAGTAATATTATGTGGGCTACACAGGTTATATTTAAGTATTCAAGAATACATATATATATGTATATGTGTATATACATATATATACAGGCATACACATATATAGACATGTACACACATGTATATGTAACAACAATGAACAACAGTTAAAGAGAGAAAGGCCATGAATTTGAAAGAGAGCAAAGGGGTATACATGGGAATTTAGAGGAAGGAAAGGGAAAGTGATATGGCTGTATTATAATCTTAAATTTAAAAAATATTTTTAAAAACCCACAAAAAGTTAGCAAAGTATCCATAAAGCAGCATCTAATGACTGAGGCCTTTCTTCCTAGAGAGTGGCCCTCTGGAGGCCCTGGACTTGTCTCCCTACTGAGACACCACCCCTCAGCGTGCCCAAGAGTCACCATGCATGCTCTGAATCATGTATGTACATGTTGTTTTTCCTTCTTTAGGGGTACAAGATTTGAAATGCACAACCAACAACATGCGAATATGGGACTGCACATGGCCAGTACCCCTCGGGGTCAGCCCTGGAACTGTTAAAGACATTTGCATTAAAGACAGGTAATGACATCCTGGGCTCCATCTAAAGCTGTAACCCAGAGCTTCTTTCCTGGTTATTTTTGAGTGTGACAGTTTTGTTCTTGGATTTTCAAAAGACATTTACACTCAGTCTTTTTTCTCTTGGAAATTCCAAGACATACATTAGTCCAGACTTGATCTTCTAGCCAAAAGCGCTTTTCCTTTGCTGTGTGCAGTGTGGAGGTGGAGTGTCACTCACTGTGTATTGATCTGTCAGAGGGCTTTGCAGGCCTGCCCCAAGCCGTGTCTGCCTTTATCAGGTTGAAGTCTGTGTCTAATGAGAACACCAGCAACATCAGCTCCGTACACAGGTGCTGACTCTCAGGGAAATGGTCCAATTGTGGGCAGTCCAGGGCTGGCACAGTTGTCAATGAGCCTGTCCTTGTCGTCAGGTTTCTTTGCCATCTCTTGTCTGGAATCTAATGGTTTAGGAATCATATGATACATGAGGAACAGCCCTTAGGTCTGCATTTGAAGAAGCAAGCAGGGAAAGGATAGATGATTTTCTATTTAAAAGACTCATAAGAAGTCCCAAAAAAACCCCACCTACACTGACCTGATCTAGTCAGATGGCTAATAAGTCTGGCTCCTCTAGAGGCCTGGAGATAAGTTCTCCTAGGCGGAGACAGAGTTCAGCAACATTGTGTCCATGTTGTTAAGAAGGAGGGTGAACGGGCCTTGTATGGTAGGAGAATGCTGTGACAGCATCACCTTATAGCTCAAGTAATCCTGAGTGGGCTCGACACATTGCTCTCTCGAGTGGAGGCCTACACAGTGTCTCTAGCTTCTCCCGAATCCCAGCAGGACAGTGAATTACTTAGCCAAGCCCCACAGGCTTAGCAAGCTTACCTCCAAGTCTCAGTTTACAAACAAGTGGCCCTGATCGAAAGGGACATAGCATGTTTAAACAGAGCCAGCTATTCCCCTTCTTTGTCTGTTTACCAAGCACTATTGCGGACACGAGGACGGCTTGACAGTTAAGACAGGTGAGAGTTTGTTGCAGAAACAGCCTTCAAACCTTTATGTTTTGCTCATGAAAATGAAGGGCTGTTTTCTGGTTATCTTCTGGTGTCAGTTGGGATTTATTTCCACCTTGAGCTTCTTCTAATGAGGTCATTGGAAGGGGACAAAAAAGGACATAGCCTGTGTTGGCTTTCAGAGATTTCTTCATTAAGTGGGTAACTGTGACTTTGCTTCAGATTTTTCTGGCCACATAATGTCACATGGCCATTCCTTGTTTTCAGAGGGACAGAGGACAGTCTTACCTTGGGTCCAAGGGAGGAGATCCTAGAAGTGTGGGTAAATGGTATGAATGTTGGCTGTGGCACATGAGAGAAACTTAGGTCCTGCTCACCAGGGTCTCACAACAGATAACAGCAGTCCTGTGAGTGGCTTGCTGGCTGAAGTGTGGAGTGACTTACAAAGGAGTTGAAACCTTGGACTATGGCAGAAGACACATACGCACAACTTTCCTTTGCAGAAAGAGTGAGACTCTGTACCCAGGATAAACTAATGCAATGGTGTGATTGGAGAATTCTGATGGTCTCCGGCTGTACAGTTAAAGATGTGAGCCTGGAGGATCAAGTCCAAAGTCCTAAGTGAACGAAGAGAGAGGGTTGTGCACAGTGCTGGGTGAGGGGTGCAGGAGGCCTGGAAAGTTCTTATTAGTAAAAAAAGAATATAAATAAAGCCCCATAGGAATACAAAGGCCGTGAAACCAGAGAGGAAAAGTAGCGGTTGTCTGTGCGACTCAGATCGGAAGCCTTCCACATCCAAGTGATGTGGTCTTATTGAAGTTAACTGTGAGCCCGGTGGGTAAGAGAGGGTGTATGCACAGGGACCACTGTGTGCAGTTTCACTCTGCCGTGGCCTCTGCTGAGCCCGGCTTCCACTACGAGGCGCTAGGCGATGGCCCCTTCGTGTTCTGTGCTGAAGGGAACAGTGCTGGGGAGCAGAGCTCTGGCGAGGTTGAGGTGGGATTTGAACAGCGTGCAAACCCAGAGGTTCCTCAGAGCCATGTCTGCTTGCTCTGTGCGTCCTGGCAGGCCGGTTATTCTTCCTCATATTGCCATTAAGTCCTCTTTGTTTAGCAGACAACCCAACATTACACAAAAGCATAGGGCACTTTCTGGTGCATCTAATGTTAATCAGGCTTTTATGGCCGCCGTGACCCTACTTTTATCTGCTATTTAAAGTTCCCTTTCTTTCATTACAGGTTCCATTCTTGTCATCGACTAGAGACAACAAACGTTAAAATTCCAGCTCTTTCACCCGGTGATCACGAAGTCATGATAAACTATCTAAATGGCTTTCAGAGTAAATTCACACTGAATGAGAAAGATGTTTGTAAGTACTTAACTGAAAATCCTGTTCTATTCCTCCTCTTCATCATCATCGGCATTTTGCTTTTTATTCTGGCCCCGGGAGCTTGCCACGTACCTCAGGCTAGCCTTGAACTTGTGATTTCCATCTTCAGGCCCCGAGGATCGGGCTCAGAGGTGTGTGCCACCACGCCAGCTGGAAATTAATCTTGAACAAAGTCACTGTTAATACTGTGGTGCTGGGTCGCTGGCACAAACCTATGATTCATTGAATTTCGTTTATATTACTGCTGCCATTCCTCCACATCCTTGCTGAGGAAGGGAACAAATGTATCTTCTAGTCAGAGTAGAGGAAGTGGAGGTCCTTCCCTCTCTTGGTTGCAATCCTAGGCCCACCTCCATCCCCCAAGCCTCCATGCCCACACATGTCCCAGCATGTCTCGGGTGATCTTTGTTCTAGGAGTGTAGTCACTGACCACCCCAGAGGTGACCGTCTCCCACTGTCCACTCACACTTGAGCATGCCGTAGTCCTTTGTGACAAGTTCTCAGTTGAACTCATAGTCCTTCTGTTGTGTAGTTTGGTGCTTACCCTATGTCTTCATCACAGGAAGTGTTTTCCGTGAGAGAAGGGACAGGGACTTTGTGTTCTGTACTGTGCACAGGCAATTGGCAAGGGTCTCGTATGTGAACACCTAGGACACAGGCCACCAGTGCAGAGGAAGGACAGGTAACTCAGGCAGGCAGACGTAGAACTGGAACTTCACAGGTTTCTCTCGTGGCAGCAAAGAGGTCTGAGCTTTTCACCACTGAGAGGTTGGCGTCGTAATAACATGGTGAGCCATGGAAGGTCACTGACTGTTAGACAGGGGGAAGGCGATAAGGTTAACTCTGATCTGTCCACTTTTGTCGTCCAGTTGTGGTTCTCGGTGTTAATTATTGTCTACTGCGAGAGTAAGCTCTGATGAGCATCAAGCAGCGTTCTGATCTATGTGTATACCAGTGTGTCGTTAGGAGTCATCTTATTGCTATGATCCTTTAGTAGAATAAAAGTAGATTTTCCCTTAGGGCCCATGGCCTACTAGTCTCAGGTTCTTGACTACTCTAGGATGTCACGTATGGGTTCCATCTTATAGGGAAATCAAAATGTAGTTGGTTGTATTCATGCCACTATCGCACCTGGTAAGTCACAAGGCTTATATTTGGAAATTTACGATGACTTTTCTTCTCCAGTAGTGTGCAAACGTATCCTGTGATACCATGAATGCTGGTCAGTAGGGATAAAGGTTCTAGTTGAGTACAGCTCAATTTCCCCATGTTCAATGGCATAAGGAAGTTGTGTCTTCAAGCAAATAGGGCTTTATCATTAAGTTATGGAGAATAGCCAGTAGAGTTGGCAGTCATCCGTGATGTTTGTGGGTGGTGGTGTGGGACTTCTTTGGCCAATGACTCAATAAGATATAATCCAATGTCTAGCATTTGGAGGTGTTACTTGTTGGCACAATATGTTCTGTTGGGACATTGTCTCTCCCATTATATGGTGACTCCATTCACTTAAATTCTATTCATATGTGTATATATTTTGGAAAGCTACAGAAGTAGGTCTCTAAAAAGTAGGCTTATCAAAAGGCCTCCAGTGTCAGTCGTAGGAGGGAAGCATCCCTAAGGACATAGGCTTTGCTGCAGGATGCCTATGTCGTCATGTTTACGTCATTTTGCTTTGATGCCGTCAGTCACATCCTCGGATGATGCTAGCAACTCTGTCCTGGTTGTGCCGGCACCTGGGCCAACTCTCTCCAGGTCCACCTTGTGCTTCTCACTTATCCTTGCTTTCACATGCAGATCACACTGTAGGGTTCTCTGCGAAGCATGTTTGCTCCGTGACATGTAACTGATATGGTTCTGCACTTTGGTTCTGTAGTGCAGATTTGAAATCCACACATTCCACGTCATGAACAACTCTAACTATCAGATCTAGTATAAAGCACTGTGGTCAGCAAATTTTAGTAAAACCAAACTGTACAAGCTTATTTTTTAGGTCCGAGGTGGTAAATGGCTTATTCTGCCTGTGTTTGAATGTCAGCTAACTTACCCCTGGACATTTATTGACTCTTGCAGTTTCTTGCTTACCATGACTTGATTTAGTGGTCCTTGAGTTCCTTAAGAAATAATAGAAGAAATTAAAAAAAAAAAAAAAAAGGGCCTACCTTTGGATTTCCTCTAACTTATCCTCACACGCCTATCATTTGAGGAAGAATCTCGCAGGAACCTCTATGTCTGTTTCTGCCACCGACAAGGCCACACGCGTACCTTGTTTCCCACTAAGGTTCTGATCATGTGCCGTGGGCACGGAGAGCAGCAAACTTGAGCATCTCCCCTCCTGCTACCACATGTCAGGTTACAGCTTCCCTCCACACATGGCCAAATTCTCAAGCAAGGTTTATCCAGTGTCACCAAGCCACAGCTATAAGGCCAGATGAGCCCTTCCTTCTGTGGGTTGCCTTGACCACGGTGTTTTAACACAGCAATAGCAAAGTAACTGAAAGGACCACACCCTCGTTCCTCTCTGTACTCTCCCTTCTTCTCCCTGAACTCTGTCTTGTTTGGACTACTTGACCCTTGCTGCTTCTCAGCATCATGGTCTTGCATACAGTGCTGAAGCTGCTACTGGCCACTGAGCCACCCTTTGTAGACCTCTTCCCTCCTGCCCTTCAGAGGCCTTTGGCTTCGGCGCTCAGAACCAAACTCTTTAGAACGGTCTCTGTTGTTTAATGACACCCACACCTTGGTGCAGCTCTTTGAATTCTTTAAGTGGGTGGTGTCCCCTCATGTGAGGGTCTCTGCTGCTGGAAGACACATGAGCCGCCATGAGAGCTCACTAGCCCTTTCCCAGCTGTCCACGGCTCAGGCCACCGCTGCAACCCCAAGCAAGCTCTTCTGCTGTTACCTTTCAGGTCCTCAGCCAGGTGACTGCTGGTATCCTGGGAACCCTGCTGCTGCCGGGAGTAGGAAGTGTGTTACGCATTTGAAACATCCAGCTGACAGTTTTCTCAAGTTTGTCCCTTTAATTACCAGGAGCTGCCTGTACAAATAAAAACCTCAATCGTTCCCCCACCCACCCACCCCAGTGACAGGGTTTTTTCAAGGGTTTATTTTCATGCCATATTATTACATTACGTATTTATGGAGTTTAGAAGTTACTGATGAATTGAAGTATACTGTGAAAAATATATTATTTAACTAAACATCTTTGCTTTTCTTTCTTGTTTTCAGCTTTAATTCCAGATACTCCTGAGATCTTGGATTTGTCCGCTGACTTCTTCACCTCCTCGTTAGAACTGAAGTGGAACGACAGAGGATCTGCTCTCCCTCACCCCTCCAATGCCACCTGGGAGGTTAAGGTTCTACAGAATCCGAGGACAGAACCCGTAGCACTAGTAAGTTTGGGCAAAAATTCATTTCCCTGTTATACAATGGAAGAAACCCACTCTTAAAGCTTTCAAGGTGCCATCCATGAGTTTGGGGATTATCAAAAAACTAGACTGTGTATCCTTATGGGTTCTTTAAGAACCATATGATGTGACTTAAAGGTCACTCACAGGCTGATGGGGTGACCATACAAGCCTGGCTGCCCGAGTTTGATCCTGGAATCCTGGTGTGAGGAGAGAACAGAGTTCTGAAAGTTCTCCTCTGACCTCTGTGTGCAACTGTGGCATGTGCTTGCCCACATTACACACACACACAAACACACACACACTCACATACACACACACATACACGCACACACACACAGAGACAATGACAGAAAAATCAGTAAAAAAATTTAAAAAGAAAATCACTTGTGTAATGATAATACAAAGTTTAAGAAATTAAGGGGAGAGCTAGTCCCTGATTCTCCCCACTTGAATACAGTAAATGGCCAGCCTTTCATTTAAGCATGCTCTTACGTAAATTAAATAAAAGTTTATTTTCGGTTTATTTTATTCAGTCTGTTATTTTCCTTTGCCCATTATTGTACATAAAATGAATAATTAAAACACATCTCACCATAATAATAAACCAGTAAGCTTTAATTTAGCAGTCTGAAATGGCCTTGATATATTCAGTATGTCTCTCCCTGTCCCCACACAGTATCCAATGGGTTTCTGTAACTCACCCCTGCTTTCCGCTTGTTCTAAGACATGAGGAACAGGTATGGGAAGTTGGACAGGGGCCATGTGGATTCTGGGACAAGAGGGATGCTAGGCAGTAGTATTTCATTTAAGGCACAGACCATGTGTGCACAGCCATGGGAAATGGTCCACACTGTGAAGATGGACACAGGGAGCCCCTGAGCTGCCCTGAAGCGGCCCCTGAGTCCCACTTGTTGCTCCTTAGGAACAAGCTTGGATTTGTGTATGGAGACAGGGCCTCACTGTACCATGCGTGTGGCACTCTGGCCTCAGCCTTCCCAGGGCTAGGTTACAGCTATGTTTAACTCCGTCAGCTCACTCCTTCTGGTCCCATCTCCATCCCCCTGGCAGCAGGCGCACATTGTTGTCCCGTTATAGTTCCCGCAGTGTCTTAACTGCCTCGTGGACAACGGGAACCCTGTCTTCTTTCCTAACCCACCATGTCTCTGGCTCCTTGGCTCCCTGCTCCCTTCCTCTCTTCATCCCCATCCCAGGTTCCTAACTTCTTCAAGTGTAGTTGAACTTGTACAGGTAGAGTAATATTCCGAATCCTAGCTTCTGCCTCATCTTCTTCTGGAGCTTCTTATGCCTTAATAAGTTCCATTTCTGCAATTAAGTAACTTAATGCTAATTTCTCTCTGGGCCGAGTGAGTCTCAAAATGTTCCAATGTATTGGGTATTTTTTTTCTTTCTGTTTACCTTTGTGGATCAATCTCTCTGTGGCCCTGAGGCTGACCCTCCTCCATAGACATGGATGGCAGAGTGGTAAATTGCTGAGAGATTCTAACCTTAACTATCAGAAGCTTAACAAACATGCCACCACACAGAAGAGGATGCTGGAGCGATAGCTCAGTGGTTAAGAGCACTGACTGCTCTCCGAGAGGTCCTGAGTTCAATTCCCAGCAACCACATGGTGGCTCACAACCATCTGTAATGGAAACCAATGCCCTCTTCTAGGCATTGTATCTGAAGAGAGTAACAGTGTACTCACATAAAATAAATAAATAAACCTGTCAAAATAGAAAAAAAAGAAGAAGATGGTGACAGTTAGAAGCTTCCTGTCTTACTTTTGGAAGCGTGAGAGGCTAGCATTGGGAGCACAGGCACAGCATGTCTTGGGCAGGGTTGCTAGTTTAACTAGATGTACTTTACACGTTGCAAAGGTTTATCAAGGTCTTGAAGGGGATGCTCCGTTCCTTAATTGTGTGGTCACATCCATACTGCTGAACACTGAGTCGCTCATTTTAGTCTAATCTGTCACCCTCGGAACTTGTTTTATTTCTTGGACACCCCCCCCCCCCCACACACACACACACTTTTTTTTTCCTCAGAACATTTCTTCTTGAGAAACTGGACCACTGGTTTTCTGGCTGTCTTATTTTTCCCATCTGCCCTTGCTTTGTTTTTTTCTTGTCTCCTCCCTCTCTTTGGCTTTACTTCTTTAAGATATAGATCCCCTGTTTTTTTTTTTTTCTTTTCCTCCATGAGAGTATGGAAATCATTTCTATAGCAGTATATTTTCTTAGTTGCTTTATTGACAGTCTCAATGTGTACGAACCCCTGTAAGGGAACGGAAGGTAATCCCGTAGGACCAATGTTAACAAGGGCACATAATCGAGTAATGATTGTGTTAGACTAACTTTCTTGTTACACTGTATAGAAATAGACCGCTGTACAATGGTGCAATGGAATTACCTTTATAGCATTACTCGGTGGCCGATCGGACGTATTCTGTGAGGCTTTTCTGTTCCTTTATCCTGGAGAAAGGCAGAACATTAGCCCTATTTAGAAGCATAATTTTCTGTTTATTTTTAGGAGTCATTCAACACAGTGCTGAGTGGTAAAGATGCAGTTCACCACTGGAACTGGACCTCAGACCTGCCCTTGCAATGTGCCACTCACTCCGTGAGCATTAGATGGCACATTGACTATCCTCATTTCTCGGGTTATAAACAGTGGAGTGACTGGAGCCCGCTGAAGAACATTTCCTGTAAGCTTACTTTTACAGACCCTTGGTTCACACTTGTTAGATTGTTTAAGAGTAACGGTTGGTATATGCCCTTAGTTTTTTTTTTTTTTTAATCTGGGTTGTTTTCTTCCAAAGTGGTCACCCCAGAACTGTGGATTCAAGAAACCTGAGACTAACTCCAAAAGGCTGTGCTGAAAACCATGTGTCTATTAAATACAACTCCTCTAACAGATAGATGTAAAATTCTGGCAGAGTGAACAGGGGCCCCGGGTCATCAGAGTCAATAAAATGAAGTCCAGGAACCATCCAGTGTTCATTACAGGTGGACAGTCTGTGGAACAACATCAGATAAGGAAGGGCCGGAAGCAGCTGGATAAATAAGGAGGCTCTGGGCCAGTTGAACAAGACACTGTAAATATAACCCAGGACAGCTGAGTTTAGAAAGCAAGGGAGGGAGGAAGCGATGGGAGCAGCATAATCTGATTTGGGGACGGACAAGGTGCTTGCGTCTCCCAACAGTGTCTGTTACTTTGGTTGGCTGAGGGGTAGGGGAGAGAAGCTGTCCACAGAGATGCAAAATATTGGAATCAGTTGGGTAGAAAAGACAGTTTCATCTTTAATACTCTGAGTTGAGGCAGTGAAGTTGGAAATGTCAGTCTGGCACCCAGAGACATGGGTGTAGCTGGAGATGTCCCTTTGGGGGTCACAAAGGTGTATGGGATGGGAAGGGTTTAAATTCTGAAGGCCAGTGTATCTCTGGGAAAGGGAGTCAGGTTTCGTGGAAGCTTCCTTCCCCTTGGAAGCTCTCCTGTCTACAGAAATACTGAAAGAAGGCCAGTAGCCTGAGGACTAAGAGTGACCCAGAAAGTTCCCTGTGGTGGAACCCAAGAGAGGAAGGAGTTTGAAGAGGTGTTTGGACAATAAATCAGAAGGAGCCCTCGGATAGAACATGGGACCAGGGAGTCTCTTCAGTAGAATGGTGGACTTAGAAGCCAGATGTCAGGGAAGAGTGAGGGATAAAGGAGACCAGGGGTCACTGTGTAAACACCAGCTGTTAGGAGTGGAGCTGGGGTGCATGACCTTGACCTGCAAGGGTGTGCTTGAAGCAGCAGCTGTGAGTTAGGGCGTGGAGTGCTCCCCACTTGTTTGCTGATGAAAAGTACACCTGTTCTAAGAACATAGGAGAGTTTCAAAAGAATAAGCATACTTATGGAGTGATACCGCGTGTGCACATCTGCATGTGTATATAAACCCTTAAAAATTAACCTGTGACCTTCGACAAGGGCCTGTGATCTGGTTCTGTCCCTGCATAAGTAAATAAGGTCACAGTTTCCACTTCTTATCTGTGTCTTGCTCCTTTGAAACCCAAGTGTTCATGCTTTGCATTTGGGTCTGCATTATTTCACAACCTCTACGGTGTGTTTTGTAGGTACTGAACTATTTTAAGCTCTCGTATGTGGTGGTTTATGCTTGTAATCCCAGCATGCAGCAGGGACAGGAGGGTTATTTCGAGCTGTAGGCCAGCATTGGCTCCATGGTGAAATCCAAGCCATTCTGGGTTACAGAGTAACACCTTGTTTAAAAATAGAAAAAGTGAGGAGCTCTGTTGGGAAAGTGCCCTCCACTGAAGCAGTTCTGTGGCTGGAAGTTTGTATCCCCAGCACCTCCTCAAAGCTGGGTATGGTAACATCTATAATCCTAAGTCTCTGAGGGTGGGTAGATGTCAGAGCTGCTTCTTCTGTCTAGTCTAGCTAAATTAGTGAGATCGAGGTTCAGTGAGAGCCCCTATCTCAAAGCATAAGAGTGGGGAGACACTGAGAAAGACACCCCATGTCAACCTTTAGTCTTTATACACATACGTGAGCGTCTTCATACATCACACACACATACAAAAGTAAACAGAAAAAAATAAGTAAATAAACGAAAATAAAAATCATCCTAGGAGACAAAAAAGGATGTTTTAAGGAGACAGGTTTGTGTAAAAGATGTGTGAAATGTTTGTGATTCCTCTCGTTTCTTCTTAGGGGTTCGTAACACTGAGACTAATGTTTTCCCTCAAGACAAAGTGGTACTTGCAGGCTCCAACATGACGATTTGTTGTATGAGTCCAACGAAAGTGCTTTCAGGACAGATTGGCAATACGTTTCGTCCTCTCATCCATCTTTATGGGGAAACTGTTGCTATCCATATCCTGAACATACCTGTTTCCGAAAACAGCGGAACAAACATCATTTTCAGCACAGATGATGATGTGTATGGAACGGTTGTCTTTGCGGGCTGTAAGTATATCGTGTCAGATAGTTCCTCTCAGTCGGTATTGGTCCCTTTCCAACCTTAATTTCTTTTCTGTGGGCTGATTCTATTCCTTCCTTATTTCCTTGTTTAATACAAATACTATACAAAGTGTCTAGAACACTTGCACAGGAGACCGGAACTTATTTCTTTCATACCTATCCCTATACCAATTCTAAGTTTCATAATAAGGTTGATACCTCTAGCAACTAGGAATTAGTCTGCATTCTTGTCTTCAGAATTGATTTGAAGTCCTTAGTATAGGTAGTATTTCCTAATTGGACATTGCTTAGGAATGACTTCATACACATTTGTTTTCCGTTTAACTAAAGTAAACCCTTGAGTAGCCATGGTTAAATATTGCATACTGTATCGTATATCCAGTTTTTAAGTAGCATATTTGAGGGCAGCAGAAGACAAGGGGTGAGAAGTTTTATTCTTCATGCATTCTGCCTTTAGTGTGGGCGCCCTCACTCAGGGAGGTGACCACTCACTCCTGTATCCTAAAATAAGTCTAGAAGTTGTGGTATTGGGCTGCTCTTCCCATGCAGACTGTGCAGAATGTCTGTAGATGATTATGTGTTTAGGACTTTGGTGTAGCAGTAGCATTTTCCGCCAGACAGAAGGAGTCAGAAACTTCCGGAACAGGTTTTAATATAAAGTCCAGATCAAGATTGATATTTTGTTTTTGTTGTTGTTCTATTTTGCTCCCTTAATGGTATACTGTTACTCCTCCATTTGTTTAAAAGAAAAAAAAGAGACCTTTAAAATCATTTCCCCTCCCCCTGAACACATTTATACTCAACTATAGACCAATGTAAGACTCTCGTTCTGAGCCTTGCAGATCCACTTAGCAAACATTGTAGCAATACAAGGTCTTGAGTGTCTTTGGTTGAATTTATTCCTAGCAGCTTGGTGTTCCCTGATGGTAGTTTGGTTTTGGTTTTCGGAGACATGGTCTCACTATGTAGCTCTCTGGTTGGCTTGGAATTCCTAGGTAGTCCAGGCTGACCTCAGAGTCACAGAAGTCAGTCTTCCTCTGCTAGACGGTAGGATTAAAGGTATGTGCACCATAGTACCACTTATTAGCATTTTAGAAATCACATCTTACGTTCACTGGTGTATTAAAAACACGATCTGAATCGAGATTTACCCAATTTCAATTGAGTTCTTCTCTAAGTTAATTTCTTTGAAAAGGGAATCAGTATGTTTCAAACATTCTGCTCTCATTTTTTTTCTCTTGTCACACTCTTGTTTCTTTTCAGTCCATTCTTATTTATAGATTAATGTGTATATTCTATACCCTAAAATCATCATCATCATAAATATAAAGTTTCAACATGTAATAAGAGTGGTAGATAATTTTGCCTTAGGTTTAAGATAACTTTCAAAGTAAGAGTATCAATGTTTAAATTGTAAAACTGCCGTCAAAGCATTCACTTATCTTCTGTATTCGATAAAATGCCATTAGAGGAGCCAGGGAAATCTCAGCAAGTAAGGACACTTGCCACACAGTCCCACGACTTGAGTGTGATGCTTGGAACTCACATAAAGACAGAAGGAGCTAGGCAGCAGGACAGAGCTCCACGTAATTGTCCTCTGACCTCCACAGTGCTCTATGCACACATGCCCCATGTGCCATGCACATATCCACTATTAATAAATAAAAAATTAAAACTAAGTAAGCCGTTATTGGGATCTCTTGGGAGAGTTTAGAAAAATTTGTGTTTTGGTTGACATCTATGTACTATTTGAAAAATTCAGTTCCTTCAAAAATAGTATTATTTCTATAGAATATTTTACCAGACAGATAAATTGTTTTAAACTTTTATAGAAAATGAAAAAACCCTTCCATAAATATCACTTTAGGAGAGATCAGTGTCTGTATGTGTTTGGTTATGTATAATTATAGAATTACAGAGATTCTCTTGTATAATCAAGTGCCAGACTGTAATGGTTTTACATACCATTTGAAAGTTTTTACACCTTCCTCCCAAGAATTGACCTTTTTCTTTTTTCTCTGCTGCAAAGTAAAGCCCAAGTGAATGGTTCCTGTGAGCAACCGTGTGACTTTTAGCATCCTGATACTTCTTTCTTAGCCACAGTGTGTAAATAGACGGGACTGTAGATTCTGAGGACTTAACTTAGAAGCCTTTGAAGTCAAACTTAAGGAAAAAGCAGTTTAGTTCATTTCTAGATTTGCTGTTGGGAATTTGCACAGGAGCTGAGTTGACAGTCACTCCTCAGAGTGTCTTAATACATTGTTTCAAATGCAGTACAAACTGTAACAACACATCTTGGAGAAACACTGATGATTTGTGCACTATTCCAAAGGGAAATGTGTAAACAGCAGATTGTTTTAAGGGAGTTATGCAAAATCTCACTTAACCATAAAACTGTAGATTGGAGGAAGACATATGTAACCCCTTTGTTTTTCTTCTTCCTATTAGATCCACCAGATGTTCCTCAGAAACTGAGCTGTGAGACCCATGACTTCAAAGAGATTATATGTAGTTGGAATCCAGGAAGGATAACAGGACTGGTGGGCCCACGAAATACAGAATACACCTTATTTGAAAGGTAATGTTAACCAGGAAAGAGTGCTGGTGGCAAAAACTTTGGAAGGACCTATTGAGTGACACAGGGGAGTGACCTGGCACATTGCCACCATGCAAGTGACCTTGTTCTATTGGTACTGTGTGCACTGTACCACAGGGGAGTGTTCTGACACATTACTAGATTGGTACCGTATAGACAGACTGTAATAGCTGTAGTTGTGTCTGCACTTCTGTGCCTCCTCTCTCCAATGCCTACAAGGAAGAGCCTCATTTAGTCTGTCCAGGCGGTGGTTTTTATATCACACACAGTTTTATGAATCTGTGATCAGTCTTTAATTTAAAAACAGACTTTTTATAAAGATGAGTAGAAATCTGCTCATGTTTTTTTTTTCCCCCACAATATTTACGTCTTACTACCTTGATTTTTTTTTTTTCATTCTTTTTAACTGATAGCATTTCAGGAAAGTCGGCAGTATTTCACAGGTTTGAAGAACTTGCAAATGAAACCTATTGGTTAAGCTTGCAAATGCTTCCTGACCAAGAAATTCATAACTTCACCCTGACTGGTCGCAATCCACTGGGACAAGCAGAATCAGCAATTGCCATCAACATAACTGAAAGAGGTGAGCCACTGTTACAGGCCAGAGTCTATAAATAACCACAATAAAAATAACACGTGTTATACCTTGGCACTCCCGAAAAGTGACGTGCAGATTAGTGTTTACTGTTTATCTTCTTTGGGTTGTTTTTTCAATTTTTTAATTAATTAATTAATTAATATATTTATTTATAATTTTTATTTTAAAGAATTAAAATGAATAATTTTTAAACTGACCATTTTTTTGAGTTGAGATAAAAATTTGATTCATTTAGATAGAAAGAAAACATTTACTTTAAAATACTTTTTTGACTCAAAAGTCACTGCAAAAATAATGAGTCACAACTCTGTGAATCCATCTGTCTTTCCTCAGCGATGACACTAAAACTTACAGACCGAGCGGTGACTCTGGTGTATATTGTTCAATAGGCTAGTAATCTAGAGGGATCGCTACTCTTCACTAGAATGTGTGCTTAAATATGCGGAAGGGGCGACATGGGGAAGTTCCTTTGTGCTGTCGGAGCAGAATATGTCTTAACTCTGATGGCAGTCACCTGAACCTTTACACAGATGAATCCCATCACTGTCTCTGTCAGATTGAACCAGTTACCTATCCTTCACCCCATTTTGCCGAAGCTGGCATTTCTTAGGATAATATCCTTGAGGAACATCTAAATTGTATGCTATTTCTCCGTTTCTTTGTGTGCCAGTGAGCTCTGATTGTTTTTTTCCCCAACCAGTATGTAACACAGCTTAGAATAGAAATAAGATACTTGTAGTCTTTTTGGGGTTGTCCCTCCATCAGCCCAATGTACTAAAGCCATGCTAGGCTCTGCCACCTGCTGAGACCTCACAGAGACACATGGGTACAAGCAAGGGCTTTGTCACCAGGCTGACAAGGGGACAGTAGAGGGTCTCCCTGCCTCCCTTTTTCATCACTTTGTAAAAAGAATTTTTATTTTACATTATTTCTGTGGGTATGTATGTGCTAAGTGTGCCAGCCACTGATGTTGATACCCGCAGAGTCCAGAAGAAGGGGTCAAATCCCCTGTAGCTCCAGTTAGAAGTGGCTGTGACCTGTAGGTGCTGGGAACTGTCATCCGATTGGTCGACTGAAAGAGTGTGAAGTGCTCTTGAGCTGTCACTGGTCCCTCCTTTTTATCTGTCACTCCATACTGCCATCCTCCTTTCTGTGTCATCCCAGAGTCAGACGGTGACACTAGAGCTGAAGGTTTTGTTCGTGTTTGTCTGCCCTGGGTCTTTCCCTCCTTCCCTGTGTACATCGATTTTCCTTTGAACCTCAAGAGTCTGCCCCCGTTGTTAGGACTTTGCCATCCTGAGCCACACTGAATTCCTGTAGCAGACAGCATCATTATCACACGCGCACGCACACACACATACACACACACACACACATGCACGCACGCACGCACACACGCACGCATGCACGCATGCACAATCCCCTCGTATGTGTGGCTGTCAGTTACTCTGTATCTGTTATTCCCAGTGTACACTCAAATCTCTTAAAGGTACCTTGATCCACCTCTTAGCATCCTCAAACCCAGGTAAAGAACCTTGAGCACATTGGTTCTTTAAGGTCAGTGGTATGATATCAACAGTAGCAAATAAGTCCATGGGCTCCGTACAGACTATCTTAGTTTTTGGCATTAATAATACTTCCTTGCTCCTCTCCCCCACACATATACTTTGCTTCTAGTTTATCTTACTAGGAGAGACCATTTCCACCCTTAAATGTATAAAGGCATTAATCTTTATAATTCTCTTTACAGTTGCCCCTCACGTTCCTATCTCGTTGAAAGTGAAGGACATCAATTCAACAGTTGTTACACTTTCCTGGTATTTGCCAGGAAATTTTACAAAGATTAATCTTTCATGTCAGATTGAAATCTGTAAAGCTAGCTCCAAGAAAGAAGTGGTAAGTAAAATTCCCCTATAGCTTTCTTTATGGTTATTTTGAATTAAACATTCAGTTTCAAACATAATTAAGCAAATATATGTATATACATAAAAACTCTCCGAACATTTATTACAGAGATTCCCCAAGCCAAGAAAGACCTGACAGCCCAGTGCCATGGCAGCATTTTAATTTATATTTGAGTATTTGTTACTGGACAGTAAAGAGTATACATTCAACTTCTGCTGTTCAGAATGTTCTCAGGCTTAGTGTGTAATGCCTGCATGTACGTAGGACTCGTTAAGTTTGTGAATGAAAAAGTATCTCTTACTGTAGCCTTTGACTAACTGGCACAGGAGAATAGAAGGGCATTTTAAATTGTTAAGTGCATCAGGAGAAGCAAGTTGAAATTGGTAATTATAAAGTCAAAACATTGACTTTTTAATACATTTTAAATAATTAGATTGACTTATACCTTCCTGTAATTTGCAGTAACCCTGAAGTAAATGCTACTATAGCTAAGCGTCAATTTGTAAACTCACTGGTTTCTGGACAAGCATTCAGAAGTGCACAGTTTGATCTGAAAAGCTACTTTGTAATGAGCAGCTGAGTGCTCAAGAGACTCCTGGCATGCTCAGCCTCAGATCTGTGTAAAACTGCTTCGTTTTAACTTAATTTATAGTAATTAATTTTTTTTGTCTATTTGCTACATGTTCAGGACATACTAGAGGCTCTAGGTGACACCTACATAAACCATGCCACTTGCCTCCAGGATGATTCCTAGTCTCCTTGAAATAACGCACTTAATCTTCAAGTTTATCTCTAATTACCAAATTGTATTAAAGTTTAATAGTCACTAGCTACTCACTGATTAGTGGGAAAAAAATCTGTATCATTTAACTGACCATAATCATTTAGATCTAATAATTAAATTAAAAATGCATCCCAGTATTTAATTGACTACTATGAGTTAGGTCCCAAGAAATTCCTTTTCCTAAAGTCTGGCATTTAGACAAAGGCCAGCATCCTCTCAGGGACTTAAGTAAGATAGTCCCTAGTTGCTCAAAGGAGTTATTCTCCTGATCTCTGGCAAGAAAGAATGTAGGGCTCTTCCATTAACCTATGCTTGCTGTGCCTATTAGCATATCAAGGTTTATGCTAGCCTCTAGGTTCCCTCAGTCCTTACTCCAAGTACCTGTTAGAGTCTTCCTGGATGGCATACTGCACCCCCTACCCTAAGTCTCTCCACAGCACCCCACTCCCAGCTCCCCTTCCCTTCCCCCAGCTTCTTTGATTCCTGTGTAATTCAGCCATCTTGGCTGTGGGCTTTTGCTCTCTTTGCTCCCCTTCTCTTCTCTTCCTCTCTTGCTCCACCCACAGTCCATCCATGGCACGGTCTATTCTGCTGGCCATGCTCAGTCTGGACTCTTCCAGATGCCTCTAGCTATTCTCTCCCTCGTATCTACGATAAAAACCTTCTCCTTCATCGTACCTAAGAGCGGCCTTATACTCATTTTCATTCACTATGGAGCATAATTCTCTTAATGTAGTATTTCATAAGAATTAAACACTATGAACTCTGCTGCTGTAACCAAAAACTAGTATAAGATTCACTTGATTTACGATACAAGCAAAGAATGGTTTTATACCCCAGGCTATAACGTGTATGGGCATATTACATATTCATACACTTAAGTCTCAGTGTGTGTTCACTTGTTTTCAAATAGCGGAATGCCACAGTGAGAGGAGCCGAGGATTCAACTTACCCTGTTGCTGTGGACAAATTAAACCCATACACTGTATATTCCTTCCGGGTTCGTTGTTCTTCCGAGACTTTCTGGAAGTGGAGCAGGTGGAGTAATGAAAAGCGACATTTAACCACAGAAGCCAGTGAGTGAAGTGATGCTGTGGCTGATTAGTAATGGGGGGATGGGAGGGGTGACAGGAAGGGCCCTGAGGGTCATCTTACCCCGTTTTCTGGGCTCTATAGACCCTGAGAGGCTAGCTTCACGTTAGCATTCCTCTGTTGAAGCACTTTCTAAATGGAAGCTACCTTTTATGGGGAATTGCAGATACCCTGGAGTAAAGTTTCAAGTACCTCCGTTTTAGTCACCGATACTGCCCCCTGCCTTGCAGTTCGCATCTAAAGTCTAACTTAGGAATCTGTTTCCCAGCTCCTTCAAAGGGACCAGATACCTGGAGAGAGTGGAGTTCCGATGGGAAAAACTTAATCATCTACTGGAAGGTAAATACCTATTGTTTCCTTGGATGCGTAAAGATTTTTATTTTGCCCAAGTGCTTAACATATGAGCCGTAACTTGGATTTGGTGAGGATTTCAGATTTTACTTGCTTAGTCGGCTGTACTGATAAACGCTACATGAAATACAGCGCCACAGAGCTGTATCTGAGGAGCCAAGGCTTCCCCGACTGGCTGAGTTTGCCGTCTCCCAACCTCACGTTTCCATCACTCCTGATTCCCCAGGCACTGAGAGACCGTCTGGCCTCAGTTTTGAACACTTTACTCTGATCTTATGAGTGTGTGTGTGTGTGTGTGTGTGTGTGTGTAGTTCGGAAAGTGACAGAATTGGTTCTTGTATCTTGTGGGGCCTAGGGATTGAACTTAAGTCCTCAGGCTTGGGAACAAGCACCCTTACCTACTGAGCCTCTTGCCAGCCCTTCTTTGAATTTTTGTGTATTTCCTAGTGCTTCTGTAATGGTCACGTGGTATGTAGGAGGAGAAAAGAATACGTATGTGAGAACCCCATACACAACTTTGTTTCGATAGACTCCTCCTTCAGGCCACGTGTCTTACATTTTTGCTTCTAGAACTATAAAAATAAACATTGTTTTACATTACTTTTTAAAATTTTGTGTACTTTTAAGCATAGTTCTTTTTCAGTATCTCATTCCATTTTGGTTTAACCTTGTCGCGGGATTTTAAAATCAAAAGTTTCACACGACTGATGGCTTCATATTCTCCTGTCACCATTTATTGTGAACTTAGCCCTGGGCCTCAAAACTTTTCTCAGGTTTTAGTGACAGAATTTGCTTCTCTATTTTTCATAGCCTTTACCCATTAATGAAGCGAATGGAAAAATACTTTCCTACAATGTATCGTGTTCATCAAACGAGGAGACACAGTCCCTTACTGAGATCCTTGATCCACAGCACAGAGCAGAGATACAGCTTAATAAAAATGACTACATCATCAGTGTGGTGGCAAGAAATTCTGCTGGCTCATCACCACCTTCGAAAATAGCTAGTATGGAAATCCCAAATGGTGAGTGCTTGGGAGAACCTTCAGGAGCAGGGAAATGGAAACTCTGTGGTAGCAGCTTTCCTGATGGGAGGAGTATCCTGCCCCTCCTGCACGATTTGCATATTGTGCATATATTTTACATGTTATACAAATAGAGGACCAAGTACTTGAATGTCTGCTGCCCAATGAGAGATGCAGCCAGTAGTATTTTTTATTTTGTTTTGAGACAAGATTTTGCTATGTGATTCAAGCTAGCGTTGAATACATTAGATAATCATGCCAGACTTGAACAGGCAGTCTCCTGCCTCAGCCTCCCAGATGTCCTCAGGATTGATTTGAAGCCTATATTGTGTATTAGGTAAAAATTACTGTATCCAATTTCTTTGTCAAAGAGAATAAAATATTTTAAGTGTGGACAGTACTCTTAGGAAGAAATCCTTAAATGTTTGGTCAAAGACTAGAAGTTTCTTTTCAAGAGTAAGACTTTTGGTTGTTAGTCTAGCTTTCCAGCCTATTGGGCAGGGAAAGAAGACACTTGTTATAATTGGCAGCTTTGTGGTGAATTGATACTTTTTTTTCCTCTGTGTGTGTTTTGGTTTGGGGGAGGTTTGTTTTGTTTTGATTTTTAGATAAGGTCTTATATAGTCCAAGTTGGCCTGGAACTTTCTATGTAGCTAAGGCTGACCATGAACTCCTGATTTTCCGGCCTCCAAACCCTGCACAGAAATTCTTCATTAATTAAAAAAAAAAAAGCCATTCTAAAAGCTAAATTAGATTTTTAATAAGGGTTTTGAAAAACAAAAATCCACATGATGTAATATGAAAATTTCTGTGTTTTCCTCTGAATTGTGCAGATTGCCAGCCAATGGCATACCACGTTCCTTCTCGGCTTTTATATGAACTTTATTAGTCTATATTGATTGCACAAACTAGTGCATTTGAACTGGATAGTTTAAGACAGACATACATAACATACTTGGTCATCTTTATCCTCGGATGACCTTCATTTATCCCCACTCCCAGCTGCTAGCCTTTCCCTGTCCCTTATAGCTGGATCGCATGCTTAGTCAGAAGTTTTAAACGGCCATTTCCTTCTCTTTTTCCAGTTGCTTCCTCAGTATGGAAAGAACCTTTTTCAAGAGCACTCTGACAGAAAGGAAAAGTCTGGTTAGGTCTCCCGAGTGTCTCTCTCAGTACTTTGAGAGAGGTGGTTTCTTATTTCTTGTTACTGACCTGGTTTGTTTGTCCATCCTAGGCAGTGACAACAGAGAATTAAGAGGCAGGAACGGAACTTAGCAGAGTTGTTTCAAAGACTGGATATGCTCAGACCTAGGCACAGCCCTAAACCGAGGCATCGGAGGGAGTGGCAGTGCAGGCAAGCAGGGGTCAGAGCAGGGCATCTAATGGCCCCTCATCTGTACCCGGTGCTTCTGCAGACTGCAGCTGTTTTGTCTTCTCTTTAACTAGAGCACTCCCATGCTACCTGCTCTGAGTGGCCCTGGTGATTCATAGCTCGAACTGTGATTTCAGCTCTACAGTGACACCAGGCCCTCGACTCGTCATCCCAGAGCTTCAGCTCAAGTTGAAATTGTGGCTTTGTAATCACATTGAGCCAAAAAAGCTGTCTTACGTCCAACAGGTGCTCGGATTGTGTTCAGGAGCAGCTGCGTTGTAAACACACATCCATTTGGAAATCTCTCCTGTATATGGCTGGGGTTTTTCCCCCTTTTAAAAACCAAACCCTTAAGTATAGATTAATTGAAGAGGTCATTCTTCTCTCCTGTCCCCGTGGGAGACTCCCCTGTCTTTCTTGGCCATGCTGGGCTGCCTTCCACTCTGGTCCCCATACCTCACCTCCATCGTCACCTATCCCTTAGACCCAGGTCCAGCAGAACAGACAAGTGAACCTCCCACAGCCAAGCAGTGCCTGCTCTCACTCTCCAGTGTGTGCACCTCAACCCCAACACCAAACCCAGTATCTCATGGTTTCTGGAAAATGCCTCTGCCTACACTGCTCATCTCACCTCATGTCTTTGCAGTTCTGCATTCTCTGTATCGCCCCTAGAGAGTCCCCTCAGTCCAGCGTTTGGACCCTGGATGCAGGAGTCCTGGAAAGCAGATGCTCGGCTCTTCCAGTTTTGGATGCTCCATCTGCATGTGCTGTGCCTCTCCCTTTCCCATGAGCTCTGCTCACCTTGGATGGGGAGAGCAGGAGTTAGTTGTCCCCTGGTCCTTCCTCAGCCTCCTGCATTCTTCTCTCCACATGACCATCCCAAATTTTCTGGGTTCTCATCCCAGAGCCAGTCTAGACCCCCACTATGTGTCTACTGGATTCTAGAAGCTTCTATATTTTCTCCTCAGATTTGTGATTTATTTTCTGAGGTAAACAAACACTATAGTTATCCCAGTAAGAGAGTAACTGTGTTACTTCGTTGTTAAACATTGCTACCTAGTGTAACCACTGTTTTAACATTTGTGTACAGTGAAATAACTTCTATAACTACTGCCCATTTTCTTGAGGATTGCCTTCTGGTATTGCTTTGATTGCCAATAAAGCATCTTTTCTTTTCTTGCTGAAGATGACATCACCGTAGAGCAAGCGGTTGGGGTAGGAAACAGGATCTTCCTCACCTGGCATCACAACCCCAACATGACTTGTGACTATGTAATTAAATGGTGCAACTCGTCTCGGTCTGAGCCCTGCCTCCTGGACTGGATAAAGGTTCCCTCAAACAGCACTGAGACTGTCATAGAGTCTGGTAAGAATCCGTGGCTCTCTGAGGCCTTTAAGGGGGCTTTTGAAAAGCCACACAGATGTGACTACGTGCCATGGCAGGCGTGGCCTGCTTTAATTTAATTTGATATAACTGTGACATGTGTGTGGAAAAGACTCTGACCCTTAGAACTGGGCATTCCTTGTCCAGAAATCCACTCTGATAGGTCATCAGAGAGAACAGCATGAGTAATTGTGGGGGTTGTTGTTGTTGTTTGAGGTAGGACCCCAAACTCTGAGATCTGGCTGCTTTTTTCTGTGGAAATGAAAGGTGTGCTTCCCCACACCCAGCTCTGAAAATGCTCGCGCTAGCTTTGCTTGTTCTCTGAAGATTGATAAGCACCAGGCAAGGGGATGTGTAAGTGATGGTATATTGATAAAATGGACTTCAGTAGGAGTGAAAGTTATGTCAAAGATGAAACTGTTCAGGAACACACTTCTGAACAACAGAGACAGTAAAGTTAGTATCCCTTTGCATTAGTTTGTCCAGGACTCTGGTCCTTGAGGCCTCAAAGCAACCACCACCACTTTCCTAGATGAGGACACAGGGTAACTCTGGAAGTGAGCATGGGATGGCTTCAGCTTTGAGATCGAGCACGTGTCTGCTGGTGAGCCTGTGAGCCTCGGCATGTGAGCCACCATTGACAGGTGCTTCCTGAGAAGTGGCGTCCAGCGAGGCTTGCATCCTTCAGACCAACCCTGCTTCTCCTTTGGAAGTGGCTGCTTCCCTCCCTGCAGGGCTGCCATGCCTCCTGCTGAACCAATGTGAGCCTACACCTTTGGGGTTTTTCTTGAGCCAGTAGTGGGCCTGAAGGTTTCGATACTTCTAGAGACATCAGCTACTGGTTCTTCCTTCTGTGTTGGTGAAGGAAGCTGGAGGGTAAAGGGCCCCCAGTTGCTTCCCTCTCTTAAGACAGGTTCTGGTCATTCGCTGTTTCCACTGTTGAAGAGTAAAGGATTGCACTTGGTGATGAGCCACAGATGAGTTGAGCTGTCTTTCCGCTCTGCTAGAGCACTTCGGCAGTTGACTAAAGAGGTGGTGGTCCTCTCAGGGGCTTCCTTTCTCCTCTGGCCACCTCCATCCTCCTCTTCCCTAAACCTGCCCTCGAGTCCTCTCCTGTGAGACTGACTTGACTGAGCCTGAGCCTGTGGTCTCTGCTTTCCCTCCTGGGCTTATAGGTCACGTGACTTTTGAGGCTGCCCATCTCACTTTGGCCTCTGGGGTGCAGGTGTTCTCTGGGCGTGTGGCTTAAAGAAGCACTGTACGAGCCACACTGGAATATGTTCCACCCAGAAATGGCTACCTCCTGCACTGTTAGGACCTTATGAAGGCCTTGTCCTCCTATAAGATGAGTCCCCTACTTTTCACAGTCCTCTTCAAAGAGGGTTTTTTTCTGATCTCAGAATTGATTAGTGTTTCTCCTAAGATCTTGCACTTCCTACATGAGATTCCTGGTTACTCTTGCCCCGTGTCTTCCCCACGCTTGGCCAGCTTCTCTGTGTTGAGAAGGGCTTTGTACGTCTCTGTGTTTCTCATGTCTTGTCTTACATATTTGATGAGACATTAAAAGATGCTTCACGAGTTGAAGAAAGAAACCCGACTAGAAGTGTGTGGGGGGGAGGGAGAGGAGCACACAAAGGACCAGAGTGTAAGGACATCTGTGTGAAGATGTCATGATGAAACTCACCATTTTTCGTGTCAACCTAAAAAAGTAATTTAAAAACCTTGAGACTTGTCTTGTGTGTCCCTTGCTCAGTGAGTGTTACAAAGGGAAACAAATGCTGAAGGCTGGTTCCTTTGTCCCTAAAGCTTCAAGCTGAATAGGGGTTTCTAGTGCCGGGACAAGGGGAAACGTCATCTCTTTCCAACCCAAAACTGGTGATACATAGGAGAGGGAAAGCATTTGTTAGCACACAGGGACCATACCATAGCACACTGAGCTCACTGGATGGTGGTACCTGAGAGGCAAGAAGATGTCAGCCTCAGCCACCTTTGTCTCTTCAAAAAAAAAATGTCATCCTGAGATCTTTTCATTATTATGGACGTGAAGGTCTTCATGGTTTGCTTAATACTCCTAAATGTTTACCAATTTTGAAAAAAAAATTTTATAATAGATCTGTAGTTAGCTTTGGAAATTTTAGCGTGCTATAAATGTTATGATTCTAAGATAAGATCAATATTCTTGCTTACCCACATGGACTTATGATGGTTCACTGCTTTGTTTATCCTACAGATCAGTTTCAGCCAGGAGTAAGGTATAACTTTTACCTCTATGGGTGCACTAACCAGGGATACCAACTGTTACGTTCTATAATTGGATATATAGAAGAATTAGGTAAGTTAAGTGGGTGAGTTCTTGTAAAGTTTGGCCAGCATGAGAACTTGTAAATAGGCAAGTAGCAAGAGTTGCTCTCCAAAAACATACTGGATTTAGTTGTTTAGATCAAAAAAGATAAAATAATTCCTATCCCAAATTTATCAACATGTTTAATCACATATTCCCCACCTGCTTGTCGATGTCACAGTTTCAGTCTTGACACTGAGAAAGTTATATCATGGCTGTCATACT
Source organism: Grammomys surdaster (assembly GCF_004785775.1). Lineage (NCBI taxonomy): Eukaryota > Metazoa > Chordata > Mammalia > Rodentia > Muridae > Grammomys > Grammomys surdaster. The sequence continues at coordinate 2,991,218 of NW_021604622.1, forward strand.
TGATTTGTGTGACAGAAGCTTAAAAACTTGGAAATGTATCCAGGACTAACAGCAAAGAGGGGAGTTTTCCTGAAGTCTGTTTGAGCAGTCGCTTAAAGAGATGTGGCACAGGCTATCCCCTGGATGCTTGCTTTGTGTAAAGGCTGTGGGTCTTCTCTGAGCCCCACCTGGTTATTAGTATAGAAGTATTGTTTAACCATCAGAGGAGTTCATGCTTGAGTAAAGAGTGCACTTTAATTCTAAGATTAGTTGTTGCTGAAGCCAGAAGTCTCATGAGCGGTTACTCCCCTGCCTTCAGCAATCGACTGCTTGTTTTGACAGCTCCAATTGTTGCACCAAATTTTACCGTGGAAGATACGTCTGCGGATTCCATATTAGTAAAATGGGACGACATCCCCGTGGAAGAGCTCCGGGGCTTCTTAAGAGGGTATTTATTTTACTTGCAGAAAGGAGAGAGAGATACACCTAAGACCAAGACGAGGAGCTTGGAGACAGGTAAGTAAATGACTGCTCCGGTTCTTGTGCTGTATAAAGAAAAAAAAAAAAGACTCCCACTGTCCATGCAGGAAAGAAAGGGCTGCCACACAGCTGGACACAGTTTCCACGACTATCTCAAAGAGAATACAATAGATAGAATGTACGTTCTTTAAAAGTTAAAATCGCTTATTTTGAATCCTTTCCTCATAAGGCCCACAGAATGGTGGCCACTTCTTACTAGTGTTTCATGATCCACACACCATAAGATATTGTTCATTTTAAATGGCTTAATATTTAATAACTAAAGAGGCGAGAAAATGCCAAAAAATAAATAAAAGGTTCAGAGCCCCAATTATAACCTAGAATCAAAATGGCGGCAGACTTCCCTGTCAGCAGATAACTGACAGAAACCACAGAAATGTCTCTAAAATGCTGTTATCCTCAGTGTAAAGTTCTGCACCCCGGTACTCTGGAGCTCAGTACCAGAATAGAATGAAGACTTTCCTAGGCGTGCAAGGCTGCAAGTGTTTTCTTCCTCTCCACTGCCTTTTTCTGGACTCTGTTAGAAGAAGGCCTCACACTGTGGGAAAGAAGTGGGAACAGCCAGAAAGGAGCTGGGCTGGGGGCGGGGCCAGGGGCGGGGCCAGTTGAGAGGGATGGCACGGGCTAGCAGCTGGAGAAGCAGCCCCCATTGGGAGGCAGCGGGAGAGGGTGGGGCTGTGGAGTGGTTGTTTCCATACATGGCTTGGCTCTTTAAACTCTCATCTTGCTTTATATTGATCAAGACTTTTATGAATAAAACAGTTAAACGGTCTTCACCCTTACGTTCAAAGTGACCCAAAGACACCTTGTCCTCCGTGTGCCTTGTTTGAGATTGCCCACCACGTGGGTCCTTCCGTAAGGACTGAGGCCGTGTCTACTGTGCTGCACCTTTGCCCCGTCTGGCCTCTGCCACTGCTTCCGCAGGGTCTCTTTTGAGTGCCTCTGAGTTTCAGGGTTTTTCCTTAGTCACAGACAGGAAAGTGATTTTTATGGAGTGCCTGCTGTATGCCAGGCATGGTTCTAACAAATATACATGAAAATTTTACAGGACACCAGGAACCAAGCCATGCTGTCCCCTTGCAGAGTCAGAGAAGCCAGAGTTTAGAGTAGTTTAGATGGTTTGACTGGCAGAGAAAAAACTTGAATGTGGCCCCAGATCTTTGGCAAGGTGTGGCCAGCAGCAAAATGTTTTTCCTAAGAGTGTTTGGCTGTACATCCCTGAGTTTAAAGTGACCTTAGGGTGAGTGAGAATATCCTTTGATTTTTAGATCGTTCTGACATCAAGCTAAAGAATATCACTGACATATCCCAGAAGACACTGAGGATTGCCGATCTTCAGGGTAAAACCAGTTACCATCTGGTCCTGCGAGCCTATACACACGGTGGGCTGGGCCCAGAGAAGAGCATGTTTGTGGTGACCAAGGAAAACTGTAAGTTCAACACTGCCCTAGAGACACCTTTGCCACTGACGTGATAATGTCCTTATTATCTGGGGAATCTGCAGGCATCTTTGTTCCAAGATGGTCCCCGTGGTTCTCAACCTTCCCAATACTTCACCCCTTTAATATAGTTCTTCATGTTGTGGTGACCCCCAACCACAAAATCATTTTCATTGCTACTTCATAACTGTAATTTTGCTACTGTTGTGAATTGTATTGTTAATACTTTTGGAGACAGAAGTTGGCCAAATGGGTGGAGGGCCACAGGTTGAGAACCACTATTCTGAAGTTTAATAGTTCATTGCTTTTTGATGTCAGGAAGAGCCGAGTGTTAAAGGCTATGAGAGGATGTTTTTGGTTTTGTTTTTGTTGTCAATTATTTCAAGCTGCTTTCCTATGTGTATGTAAGAAATTAACTAATTTGGGGATGCACCCAAATTCTACAATCCAAAATGCATAGTCGGGTTTGTTTTTTTTTAAATCAGGTTTAAATCATGCTAGTTTGATCTTAATAGGTCTAGGGAAATACTTAATAGACACTCTAAACTTCAGTAAGGCACCACACTTGTAACTCTGAGATGGCAGTAGACAAGGGTGGTAGCCTTTGCTGTCCTTCATTTGGCTTCAGGCTTCCCCTCCACCAGGATGGAGTCCGTGTCCAGGTCTGGAGCATAGGGCCATGAGGCCATGATGCATTAAAACAGTGTTCCAAAAGGACATGATTTTACCCCATCGAAGACACCTTGCCAATGTCTGGTGGTATTTCTGACTGTCGTAACTGGAGTGCTACTGGCATCGCATGGTTAGAGACCAGGATGTGGCTAAGCCTCTCAGAGCGCACAGGATAGCCCTTCCCACGCCGCCTCACACCAGAAACAGCTGGCCGACAGGTCACCAGTGGCAGGATTGAGTAATCATGATCTATTTTTCAGTGCACCCTAGATCAGTCAGAGTTTTGTCTCTTCAAAATAATAAATGTCCTCTGTACTCAGTACTTACGGTGGCAATTCTCAATATTGATAACGGTTTCATTTCAGCTGTGGGATTGATTATCGCCATCCTCATCCCAGTGGCCGTGGCTGTCATTGTTGGCGTGGTGACAAGCATCCTTTGCTATCGGAAGCGAGAATGGTAATGATGCCTGTGTGTGTATTCACCCTGTTTTGTTTTCACAAGCTTCATTGTGCAGTCATGTTGTGCAAATTGAACAAACATTTTTTTTTTTTACTTAGAATGTTGACCTTGAATTTCAAGTAAGCAGATGACACTTTATTAAAACTGTTTAAGAGCTCAAAGAGTTAAAGTGTTCATTCTCCCTACTCTCTTTACTAGTAATTTATCACAATGACATAGTGGCTTCAAATATATTTTCACACATAAGTTGACCACGGCTATCTGCAAGTTTAAGTGGAAGTTAATGATTTAAATGGGTCCTGACGGGCCATTCGGTTCTTTTTGTTCATTTGTTTATCCCAAGTGCATGCCCCTTCCATGAGAAAGGGTTATAGTTGTGAATAAAGCAAGCCTGGTTCTTAAGAGTCTCCCAGCAGGGTGAGAGAGAGGGCCAGGGAAGCATGAACATTGTAAACATGTGCTTACAGTGTGTGAGAGGAACAGGGGGCCAGGGAAGGAAGAGGTAAGCAGGAAGGCTGCCCTGTGGAGAGCCCTGAAGGGTCACGGGTTGGGGGCTGGAGAACATTCTAAAGAGAGTGGTTTCAGGAAGACTCTGAAACATTAGGCACTGTATAATTGGACAAAGAGAGAGGGAGAGGGAGAGGAAGGAGAGAGAGATGTGAGGCTAAAGTGGACAGGGGTTCAGAGGAGAGCAGTGGGCTCCGGGTGACTGCCAGGTACTGACCTGACTAGGACAGGACAAACAGCTGCAGTCATCACAGGAAGGGCTCCACTTTCTTTAAAATGCCATCATTTGTGACAGAAGAGAGTATGTTCTGAACAACCCTGACCTCTAAATGAAAATAGTAATACTCGCAAATAGAAGAACCTATTTTGGCAACTAATTCCAACTTTAAAATAACTATTTCAATACAAGAATAAAAAATAAAAAAATTAAAAAAAAAGGAGGCCTGGAAGCCAGAACATTCAGACTCATGTCAACACAGTTACCATCCTTGAGGAATCCAAACAATAGAGTCCTTAGTACTCCTAAGTATAAAAATACAGTGTTGAGTGAGTCTTTTCGCTGATGTTGAATTTCTATCTCAGATTGTAGCTTTTTTTTTTTCTTCAACTCAGCAAGCAGTTTCCTTACCACTCATGGCTGTCAACTTTAAAGCTTTCTGTTATTTTTTAACCTGATATGGTGACTCTTGACTTCAATTCCAGCACTTGGAGGCTGAGGCAGGGGGAGTGTCATAAGTTTAAGGGCAGCCTAGGCTACCATAGCAAGTATCTACCTCCAAAGAAAAACCAACAAAAAAAGCACTCGCTCCCGTTGGCGCAGACACACACATGCGTGCACATGTGTACACACATAGAAGTAGAATGGATTGTTTTAATGTGAACGCTCATGTATTTGCCCACCTTGGTAGAGCACTTGCATGCACTGGAGGTGTCCCTTGTGCGGGCCAGACTCTGTGATGACCAGAGGACTGCATATGCAGACAGGCCCTTTGAGTAACTGAACCTGTTTAATCCGGTTCGTGGTGAAAACTTGCCTATACTTCATGTGAGAGATGAATGTAGCCATCACTGTAAATTATTTACTTTCATTTCCTTGAGCCAAATAAAGCCTTCTAGCTAGAGCATAGAGGGGTGGTTCACAGCGTTCATGCCGAAGCCCTGTGTCAGCAGCTCTAGCATGAAGAGCTTCTGTTTGTGTCTCAGGTACTCATTGACATTGTCACAAAAAAGTCTCCAGCCAAGCTAGATAATTCCTACATTTTGTTACATGATCGATACATGATAGTTATTGAATATAATTTATTCTTTATTTGAAGGATTAAGGAAACATTCTACCCTGATATTCCCAATCCAGAAAACTGTAAAGCGTTACAGTTTCAGAAGAGTGTCTGTGAGGTAATCCATCCTTCTCTGTGTTTGTCTGTGAGGACAAAGGGACTCCTCCCTCTGTTTCTAGGGAGAAGCTTGGGAGGTATGGGTGTCAGCATGGAAAAGAGAACATGCATGCTTAACTCTGTCTGATGTCCAGGGGTCTTCGTCTTCAGCGTTCACACCATACTTCTTTCGCTGCTATTAATAGGAAGCAAAATATTGACGCAGAGGAAAAAAAAAGTAGCTTTGCTCTGGATGTGAACTCCAGAGCTGCAGAGGCAAATGTTTATAAACAGATGTGAAAAAAAAATTATGAGTTTTTCTGTAAGAGGGGCCACACAGGAGCATGCAGCGCTGTCTTAACCACTGTTCCAAATTTACTTCCAGGGAAGCAATGCTCTTAAGACACTGGAAATGAATCCCTGTACCCCAAATAACGTCGAAGTCCTGGAATCTCGATCAATAGTCCCTAAAATAGAAGATACAGAAATCATTTCCCCAGTTGCGGAGCGTCCCAGGGAAAGCTCCGAGGCAGACCCCGAGAACCCCGTGGTTGTGTCTTACTGCCCACCGATCATCGAGGAGGAAGTAACGAACCCCACAGCGGATGAGGCGGGAGCGGCTTCCCAGGTCATCTACATAGATGTGCAATCCATGTATCAGCCACAAGCCAAACCAGAGGAAGAACAGGACGCTGACCCCGTGGCGCTGGCAGGCTATAAGCCACAGATGCGCCTCCCCATTAACCCCGCTGTGGAAGACACGACAGCAGAAGATGAAGCGGGTAAGACTGCAGGTTACAGACCTCAGGCCAATGTAAATACTTGGAATCTGGTCTCTCCAGATTCCCCAAGGTCCGCAGACAGCAACAGTGAAGTTGTCTCCTTTGGAAGTCCGTGCTCCATCAATTCCAGGCAATTTTTGATCCCTCCTAAAGATGAAGACTCTCCTAAATCTAATGGAGGAGGATGGTCCTTTACAAACTTCTTCCAGAACAAACCAAATGACTAACCAGGTCACCCTTTGCCACTTCAGTCTGCCATCTCAGTAAACCCCTCCCTGCCGCTGTCATGGCGGCAGCCGGGGCATTTCTGGAGGGACCCTGCAAATGTTGATAGCCAGGGACCTTCACTCTGGGTAAGTGACACTAGAAGTGTTAATGTGCTTTTAATGTATCCTAAAAGCCAGAGTGCGGTGACTCAGCCCTCAGCCACAGAAACTCAAGATTTGAAGCTGTTTTTGATTGAGCCAAAGAATCCTCCCGAAGGATCTCAAGACTGACTAACTCTGTCTCGTACATACATGCTAAACAAATCTCACAACTCTTTTCTGTTGTTAATGGTTTTCTCATCTCTGTATGGTATGGAATTGCAAGTGGATTTACAGGCAAAGGAGAAAACCGTCCAAGTCAAAACAACGTTAATTTGCCTGACATTTACTGCGGTCTAGAGGAAAACCAAGCACAGACTTTAAAGCCTTTATGATGTCTCTGTCCACAGCATTTACAGAAGCGCATCTAGTTTTTAATGTAGCAGGAGCTATCTGGCGTTCTGTCTGATAAAGTGTGCTGATTTCTGTGCCTACCGTATAATGGTTATCAAACAGTTGTCTCAGGGGTAGAAACTTGGAAAAACAAGTGTGACACTGACCAGCCCGGATCAGCATCACACCGTCCTGCTATCTCGGGGTGTGAAAACCTTTCTCCTGTCTCGCCGCTTGCATGATAGCTTCCATTAGTACAGTTGCTTGCCCTGTTGTTGGAAATCGCTAGAACTATATCCAGATTTTCTCTATTGGCTTTGTGTTGTGTTACAGGGCCTGCTTCGTAAGAGGAAATTCATCATTATTTACAGGTATATGATTGCAATGAGTTACTACATAAGATGACTACTAAGAAATAGCTAATGGTGTGTGCTGACTGCATAGCTCAGATTGGGCTCAGTTCCCCCTGAGAGGATAGGCCATTTAGCCTAACCAAGAGCTGGGGTGATCTCTGAGGCTTCTCAGTAGCTTTTTCTACCGCTCATGAGTCGTGTAGCTCCTCCTGCCTCAGGCAGTTGGGGGTCCAGAGTCTCAGATCCTGCCTTCAAATCTGTAAACTTAAAGGGAGATAACTTCCCCCTGGAGCAGTTAGTGATTTTGTACTAGAGACCATAAGTCTTATGGAATTGGTAGCTAGTGGCCTGTGATTGATTGTTCTGTCAGCATTGACGAGGCAGGTCCTGAGTACAGGACCCTCAATCCACCCTGGTTTCTCATCAGCAACGTGTACAGCGAATGCGATTCTTAGAAAAGCAGTAAAAACCTAAAATGAATGTCATGTATTTGCTCTGCTTTTGGGTTGCCAAAGTACATGACAGTTAGAAACAGCTGAGGAGAAAGACCTTTGTTTGTGTCACCTGAAGTCCCCCAAATTTTGCAGATAATGGATTGTTCTTTTAGTTCACATTTTATCTTTTTATTTTTTATTTTGTTTGAGACAGGGACTCATTATATAGCCGTGGCTATCCTGGAACTCAGTGTGTAGATGAGGCTGGCCTCAGACTCAGACATCCCACCTGTCTCTGTCTCCCAAGTGCAGGTGTACGTGCCACCATGCCTGGCCTCTTATTTTATCTTTGAAAGAATCATATGGAAAAATATATATACAGGATGTCAAGGGACAAAAATCATGATCCTGTTTTTAACCCTAGGATTCAACTACATTTTGGAACTTCCTGATATAATGATATGTGGAATGAAATACCATTAGTCATGCAATTGTATAGTACGTAAAAGGTAGATGGTAGCTCTTAGAAATTTTCATTCCTGAAAAATATTCTAAACCAGAACCAAATCACCGAAGAGTCTTGTCTTGTGCCATCTTTGCCCCACCCTCCACCCAGCCACTCTGAGCCCTGGCACCTCCTCGCCCCTCCCCCACCGTTACCCCCTTCCCCATCCCCTGCCACATCTTGTTACTGCTGTGCTCTGTTTGCCCTCAGCTCGGGCCTTGTTCCCCAGTGAAGCTTACCAGTTTCATATTCCCATCTAATCGGGATGAGTGTCTGTGAAGGTTATAGCTTATCATTCTGAACTGCATCAATTTGGGAACAGAGGGAAAGGTAAGAAGAAATGGACTCATCCTGTCCAAAGGATGTCCGTTTGACCATGGGTGTTGGAAGTTTAGAATGCTGCTTATCCCACCCTGCCTCTGAAGTCCATTCTCAAGGACCACTGGGCTATGGAGAAGCAGGGCAGCCCTGGATTAGTGTAAGAGAATGTGACTTAGGGCTAAGGCCAAGGCAGCTTTTATTTAGTCTTTCCCCATTGAGTTGAATATAGCTGCATCCCAGGGCAGTGTTACTACCTCTGCAGTGTCCCCTCAGTGTGCATATAGGAGTAGCCTAAACAGGAAGAGGATGGGGAGAAGAAGAACACTATTGGCATGCCCTGACTACCTGTCTCATGGTTTGGGACTTTAGTGTGTGCTGTAGTGTCAGTGCAAGGGTCATTTGTATCCCTCTATACAAGATAGCCTCATGGTGCATATACTCTGAACTCAGGGTAGCTGTGACAGGGGAGGCTACATGTGTGCCCAGCCCTTAGGAAAAGGAGAGAACCCAGTCATTGGCCAGACAACTACAGATATCTCAACCAGAATTAGGTTCCTTTCTATCTGTTGACCAGAACCACATACACATGTTACCACCCTTTTGTAAGCCAGTTTCATTCAGACTTCCCTTTTGAGAAAAGGAGACTGAAGGTATCATAGGTCTTATAAGTGGCCATTTTAAATAATATTTAATTTAAAAGAACCTTCTTAAATACCTAACTAGGCTTAGTGAGTTTTATGCTACATTAATTAGCACACGTGTACCTTCTGAAATCTTCCCATTGGTTGAACCTGTAGTGTCCCAGACTTGAGCCGGCAGCTCTGCATATCTGGAAAGTCGGGTTGTGTTTCGGAGCTGGGTGATAGAGGTGCTTTTGTTCCTGCAGCTGGCAACAGAAGTCGCCATTCATTGGGAGGCTCAAGGGAGGAACTGTCTGCCTCGGGTTTTGACATTAGCCTTGCTTTCATGGTTCAGGGAACTGGAAGGATTGCATTCTGAACACCCAGCAGTATCGCACGCGGACAGGACAGTAGGAAGCCACAGTTTTAGAAGTCCTTGCAAACTCAACTCTTGTTAGAAATCTCTCCTGTCACAGTAATCCTGTCTGTATTTATCAGATAGCACAGCCCTTTCTGTGCTCAATAAACTTAATTTAGTGAAAGGCTAGAGAACGTTTCCTCCCGAAAGAAATTTGAAGTCAGTGTCATGGTACTTTGCAGTTGAAGTACCCCTTAATATGTCAATATGCAGAAAGTATTATCTCAAAGTCTCTTACTGCTTAGGCACTAACTCTGATAAAACTTGTTGTGTTTGCACTAAGGTAATTTCTGCTGTTTCCTGTTTGAAACTGTGTTGAAATGAGTGAAATGGCCTTTTTAAAAAGGATCCCCGAACGTGCAGTACTTGGCATCTCAAGTGAAGTGTGGGGGAAGGGCCATTAGCTGCTAAGGCCAGGCTCACAGTGAGAGGTCAGTGGCTGTATTGATGGAGTTCCTTTCTAGGGTGTGACAGATTAGGCAGGACTGTCTTGAAGGAGGGTTGAGACTAAGATGTGACTCGCATAGATCAGAAATGACTGAAAGGTTTGGATACACTGTGGAAACAGCCCCACAGTGTGAGGTGAAACCGTGAAGACTCATCAGATCTTTCACTAGACGCCGTCAGCACACTTTTAACTGCAGAGTTGTTTGCTTTTTATCTAATCAGGACTCAGTTTGGAGATGCATCTGTACCAACCTGGTGTATGTAATGGCAAGTGACGTGTGTGAGCCTAGTTGATCAATAGAAGAACTCATTGTCTTTATAAGATATTTCAAGACATTTCCTTTGAACTGATATTTTCTGCTGTCATACCTGTCTTACGTCTGTGTCCAGAACAAAAAAAATTACAGAAGTGGGGGTGGGGATGGGCCTAAAAACTTGTGGCCAAGCTTACAGGGCATTAATCTTTTAGCTATAACCCTAGAATATCCTGCAAATTTATTTAGCTTGAATCATGGATCCTGTCCAGTGCTATTCATAGTTTAAGCCTCTTTGTTTACTAGGGTTGTTAGATTTTTATTCCCTTTCGATTAGTCCTTTTATCTTAATAATTGCATGATCATATCCATGCTGAGTATAATACAGATGAGTGATTTCTAAATGCAGGCAGAAATGATTGGAAGCAGTGTTTAGCTGAGCAATCCCAAGTTTTGTTCGGTTTTCCCTCTGGTTAGACTTTCTGGGGTTGTCATTTGGTCTAGAATTTCCACATGCTTCTCATTATGATATGAGATTGTGACTGGATCCCGCTGTCCTTAACCAGAGTAGTGCTTGTTCTCCTGTATTATGAATGGCAATTTTTGTCCAAGGTGTAAATAGAATTTGCTTAACTTAAATTCTAACCGTGGCATACTTTTATTATGAATAAACCATACCTGATCGCACATTAAACAAGTGTGCGATTTTTGGTTGCTGGAACCTAATACTTTAAAAAAATGAAAACCAAAAAAAAAAAAAAAACCATACTGAGAAAAAAAATACAAGAAAAATAATATTATTTGATTCATATGGGTCTTCAAGATTTCCTTTGTATTAGATAATCAACATGAAAAGAAATCCAGCTGTTCTAGACATTTTGCTGTACTTATGCCGAGAATATTTGGTACATCTAATTGGCTACCTACTTAAATTTATTCTATTTCCTTACATGTGCATTTATTTTTAATTATTCCACTTTAAATGGGCAGTTTGAACTTCCGAACGAACTTCAAGATCCAGTAGCATATCCTTCGAGATCAAAATATTTTTAGGTAGTAATCCTGTCTTCCTTAGGTCATGAGCAGCTTAGTGTTTTGGCAGGTAGTCCAAGAACAAAACGCAGAAGGGTAGTTTTCAGATGACACTCTCCTCGTTTTATCCAAACACTTTCACTGGTTTCTTCCCATTTGGTCAGTTATAAGCACCCAGTCCCTTCTGTTTACTTTTCTTTCCAATGTATTCTTTAACAAAGTATGAATAGCATGGTGAAGTGTTCAAGAATAAACCCTGTTCAGCTCCTTGTGGTGGAGTAGATGTTAGGGGCTACCCCAGGACACAACTGCTAAAAGACATTCTATTCAGAGTTACTTTGAAAAGGTTGTTCTGGATAGAAAGATTCTGAGTCCAAAATGATACGAACTTACAGGCATGTTCAAAGGTAAAGTAAGCCATCTGAAAATCCTCAGTGTTCCTAGTGAAATTAAAAAAATTTTTTTTTTTTACCAGATCTTTCATTAGCAGACCATCAGTCATCTTCCCTGCAACACTAAGAAATTGCCGTTTTTTTTCCTTTCAAATTTGCATTACAGTGCATTACTGTTTACAAGACACACATACTGTGAACAGATCTAAGTCTTTGTCTTTTGTAAGGTTTGTAGAATGAATGTCGTTTTAAAGATGGTGTTATGTTAAATATCTTTAGGCCTCTAAATGCTAGCTCCTGTTTAGTAACCTTTGTTTGGTCAGGCGTGTGTCCATGTAGCTGAAAGAAGATAGAAACTGCAGTTTGCATAACTTTTCCCTTTTCCATTTCTTGCAAAATTACCACTACAGACCCGGTTGTGTTAAATCAAAGGATCAGTTATGATGTGCAATACCTAAAATCATGTTCAGTCCTATAAGGAATTTAAATGCTTGTACACAGGAAGTAAATGAGATCGACGTGTGTCTCTGTGATTTACTCCAACTCAAAGGATTCTTAGTTGAGTATGGAATAAAACAATACTCACAGAGATCGACAGCGGAGGCATTTCCAGCCTTGTGAAATGTTGGATATGTCCAACATGAATGCCACTGTTAAATCGGGAAATTTGAACTCTTTATATCATAATTTCAGAATTTAGCTTCCATATCTTTTTGGGAAACATGATTATCACAAGAACATAGATTATGTAAATAACCTATTACCAAGACACTGCAAATATAAAACTAGTATCGCTTGGCTGTTAATTATATAAAGATGTTACCTATGTCTGTTTTTAAAACATGCATGTATTTAACAATTTTATCATAGTATTGTCATGGAAAAAAATAAATATATTTTCTTACATCTTACCCTAGTAAGTTTGGACATTTATTGGTTTGGGATGCTTTCCCTCATGTCTCAAACATTTAGGAAAAGTGGCCTTCACTTTGTTCTTACTCTTCACAAGTTTTTACTCTTATCCCATAATAATCACAGTGACTTTAAAGCAATCAAGAACTTTTAGTGGTGATTTTAGTATTTGGAGGTGTTGCTGTGTTGTTCATAGCACCTTTTATTTGCTCTGTTAAATTTGTGTTATATTTATGTAGAAAAACCAATGATCCTTATATTTAACTAAAAAAATAAAATTTTTACAAAGTGAGAACCCAGCATTAGCAAGTAAGAAGATTATTGCCATATGTGGTTGTGCACACCTTTAGTCCAGCCAGTGCTAAGGAAGCAGGGCCAGAGGCAGAGGGATCTCTGTGAGTCGGAGGGCAGCATGGTCTATATAGTTCCAGGCCACCCAGGGCTACATGCTGTCTCAAAAAGAAAAGAAAAAAAAATGTTGGTCCTTCAGGCAAGGGTTTTAATTTATTATCTCCCAAGAGAGCTGAATATTTCAGGAGTTTCTGGGAATGGATTAAAATTTCAACTTAATTTTGAAATATAGTAATTGACTTAACAAAACTTCCAGTCATTTAGGAGTCTGCAGTGGCATTAGAGAAATGTTCTTTGTCTCCTGTAGCTCAGACTTACGACGAGTAACAACCAGAGCACGAATGAGCCCGACTCTAGCCTGTAAAAGTACAAGCCAGTTGTAAATTAGTTGTGAAACACATGTTAATATTTAAGTGCTAGAAAAGCTCACACATATGGTCTGTGCTTTGGGGAATTCTCAATGCAGAGCTTGTTCCCAGAAGGTTGAGTTCTGAAGCCAAGATGTATACCACCGTTACCTTCAGGAACTGAAAAAAGTATAAAGAGAAGAACCATGTGGCTCAGCAGGAAGACAAAACCTAGAGATGGATGAAGAAGTGGTAACATGTTATATCCAGCATCACAGCACAATGTGATCGCAAACCTCGGTCCTTTACAAAAGAACTATAGAATTCGTTTGAAATGACCCGTGCATTTGATCCACTCCCCTTCCCCATGAATGACTGGCAGGAAAACCGATTTCAAGACATTCAGTCTTTATAACCCAGGGAAATTGATAATGAGAGATGAGTTGAACGGATTCAAGATTAAATTGGAGATGATTTTTTACTTAGAAGATCAATCTCAAGTTGTGGGGATAAGAAAAGAATTAGAAAATTACTTTGATAAGCTGTCAAGGAGAAATAATGTTAAAATGGAGGAAACCTCAGTGCATTTATCTTTCTGGTAGCTAAATGCTTGAAAGGGGAGAAATAATTTTAAGTTCCAGCACAGATTTAAATCATCTGTCCCCTTATGGCCCCAGCTGGCTTGTCACCACAGCAGACCTGTGTCAGCACTCCAGGCAGCTTGGGAGGAAGGCATAACTGGACTCTTTCTTCCTCGCTACCACCCCTCCCCCTCAGAGCCATGGTGCCAAGCACATTAGCAGAGGAAGCAGTGTTGAGAGTCGATGGCCTCCCCTCCCCCCTTCTTCCCCAGTCACAGTGTAAAACAGCTTGCATATCCTGTCAGAGGCAAACTAATAAGAGTCTCATTACCGCAGGACCACAGACAACTATTGGTTGGAACTGGTTCTTCCATTTTCAAAATGGTTCTGAGGGACATTGTCATGTGTGAGGTTGCACAGTTCCATCTGGGATCCGAGCTCACCACTGATGGGTCACCTAAACCATACTGGAAGATGTTCAACCTCTCTCTCACCCTATTCCTCATCGTAAACCCTGCACCCCAGTGTGTATCACAGGAATGTCAAGACTTATTATAGTCTAAGCATGTAACATTTCCTGCAGGATAGATGCTTGCTTCCAGCCTGGCCCTCTTTCTGGGCGGCACTGTAAAGATGCAAATGCTTGCATAATAGTTTAGATGCGAACCTTCCTCTGCATCACTCAATTTATCAGAAGGTGACAGCACACAGCAAAAGTTGTAGAAATAGACCCTGAGGTCTATTTGCTAGAGCTCAGCCGGAATGGGGCTTTGCTCACTTTTTCCACCCCAGGCTTCAGGTGAACATCCTTGGGTCTAAGGAGGTCCTGTCAGCGTTGTCACTCCTAAGCTTACTTCATCCAGTCTTACACTTCCCCATGGTACCATGTACCTTTCTGAGGCCTCAGGAAGCTCCACATGGCAGTCAGAAGGAGCATGGCAGAGGGCTGCTGTTACTACCATTCGTTCCCATTTGGTGTAGTATCTGTCACATTTCTGAGGCTCAGCAAATCTTTGAATTTCTTTGAGGACAGAGAAGGGACAAAGTGTAGCCCTGGGTATCTTACATGGGGCAATCCCCTTCAGAGCTGATGAAGAGCCCTCATTATACCTGTCCTTGGACTAAACGTGCCCTGTGGTAGTGCTTTTACTAGTAGGCAATTTTTTTATTAGACAAATCAATACTAAAGGAAAACTAGAAATGGATAAAAGAAATCTATGTAATCTTGGATTTCATAATATTGGCTCTCTTTAACATGAGACTTTTTGTCCTTTGAAACTATCTGGGAGCTTGAACCCTTTCTTGAATACATCTCAAAAATCTTATCAACAGCTTTTCTAAGACCAAGCGCATAGAATGTCAACAGACAGATGACAGATAGATGGATTATCTAATTATATATAATGGACTTTTTAATATTGCCCATCTTTTAAAAACAAAACAAAACAAAAACTGGTGGGTGATTTTGAATGTCAAAAATACCTGGCCTGAGTTGAGTCAGACTTAAGAGACAATACTTGATTTTTATACAGAGAGCCACTAACATGTGTCAGAGCTCTCAAAGCCACATGGCCATAAAATGTGGTATTTTACAACTGACTGACTAAGGAAGAGCTGAACCTAATTCAGAGTCATGCTTACCTGTCACTTCCTATAAAACACAGACCTGAGCCAGGGCTACCCAGGGTTAATACTGAGTGACAACTGGAAAGGGCAGCTCTATGACTCAGTCTCCTTGGTCCCCAGGGTACCAACCCAAGCCACGGTGCTCCACCCTGAGCATTCAGTCATTGGCAATACATCCTCATACTCAAAGAAAATGGATTTTTTCAGGAACTATAAATAGGATGTCTAAAATAGATTTTTCTCTCTGAATATAAAATTTCCCTATCCTATGATAGGGATAGTCTTTGACTCATTGTTTAGGGAAGTTGGTCAAATAAGCTGGATATTCTTAGTATGTAAAAGTAAATGGTTATCAGCAGGCAGGATTTAAGAAACTCCCGGGATTTTTGCCCTGTGGCTTGAATAGTTCTTATCTCAAACTGAATAAATAAAACATTATTCCCGTGGTTACGTTACTAATAAGTGGTCTTAAAGTTAACAAAACGTTGGTACCCTGAGAGCCTAGCTGAGTGAGGGAGATACTCCAGAAAGGACAAGACTCTTCCATAAGAGATGGCCTCTTAGAGCCTTGAAAGGATGGAGTGACCAGTGAGCTCAGAGAGGATACTGAGCCTCAAAAGATTCCTACCCAGATGTCTTGAGTTCTGTTTTATATTCACCAGATTTTTGTGACAAAGCTCTCAGGAAATGTTTCTGAAATGAATATGGTTTGATGAAGTTCTGTGAAGGGAGGTCTACAGCAAGGCTAACTGAGACCCTAGCAGATCGCTGACCTTCAACAACCCGAGGCCTCCAAATGAACTCCCAGGAGCTTTGGTTTGCAGGCTAGACAGAGAGGGATTATCAGGTGAATCCTCCATTTCTGGCAAGCGGTGCTACCCCACCAGCCTGGTCAGGAGGCTGGGGCCAAGCATCACAGACTTCTGTCATGTCTGAGGTCCTGTGAATGTGCCCTGGACAACCATTGGGCACACTGTCTGTTAAGCAGTACCCTGTTTTATACCCCTTTCTCATAGTTTTCTCTGACACCTCCCCAGCCCCCATCAAGTTCAGATAGAATATGGAATATCCGCCACAGGCACTCAGTTCATCATGCGGGGGCCCTGTGACCCCTCAGCCTCTCCTCCCACAGTTCTATCTGATACTTCATTTTCTCTGACTCTGCTCTCCTTCAGCCAACTTCCTAGCAGGGCTTTCCTCAGCTAATCCCCTGGCTTGGTGCCCCTAACTTTTGTTATTAAATGAGTATAAACGGCAAATGCCTTGAGCCTCCTTGGCCTTCCTTCTCGGAGATATTTCTATCCAAGACCTCTTACACATAGCCAAGTCAGAGCTGTAGCCCTTTAATATCAGACTGTCCAAGGAGGCTGCAGCCCCAGGCTGGGCCCCCCACTTAGAGATGGTCAACTGGGACAACGGGGGAAGACCACACTATGTGTTGGGAACCTTCTGTGCCTCCAGACACCCTTTGAATCTTATACAAGGCAGAACAATAAGATAGATGAATAGAAGAGACTTTCTCCAAGTGCTAAGACATGATGTTCCTCTCTGTCTTTCCAGGAAAGGACAAGAGTTCCTAGGGGCCACAGACTTTCTAGGACAAAGATGTTTCAGCAAGGGAAAGCAGCAGAAGTTGGTGAGGCAGAGAGGTGTTGCCTGCTGTCTGTCTTGCTCTTGGAGCACACGGTTTAGCCAAGCCAAGGAAGGGGCCCAGGGATCAGCGTTTAGCCAGAAATAGTTTAAACAACTCCCCTGAGTTTTAGAGGTTATTTCTGGACTTGAAGGCAAAGGAGAAGGGGGAAAAGAATTGAATCCAGACCTAAGTGCCTGTAGAGGGGCCTGAACCCCACCCAACTGCAGCAGCTTTCTGTCTTTACACCTGCAATGAAGAACTATGGAAGAATTCACTCTCAACAGAGCTGTAACAACAGACTGACAAGGAGACTCTTGAGACCTTTGCTCAGACCTCCCTACAGTGAACACTAGGAAGCCTCAGCATGCCCCTCTGTAACCCTATGATCCTGTTCCCAAAAGCATTGTCAGGGTTATGCCCTCTCTGAGACGTAAGACAAGTCACCTATCGTAGCTACTTTTCTAGTGCTGTGATCAAACACTGTGAACAAAAACAAATCAGGAAAGAAAGGGTTTATTCCATCTTAGAGCATGTAGTCTATTAAGTCAGGGAAGTCAGGGCAGGAACTCACACTGGACCCTCATGGCTTAACCAGCCTGCTTTCTTACAGCACCCAGGTCTATCAGTCCGGGAATGACACTGTCTACAGTCAAAATGTACCTTCCTATATCAAATCTCTCTCTCTCTCTCTCTCTCTCTCTCTCTCTCTCTCTCTCTCTCTCACACACACACACACACACACACACACACACACACACACACACACACCAGGCTTGCCAGCAGGCCAATCTGGTGTGGTAATTTTCTCTTTTCCCAAATGATTCTAACTTATGTCAAGCTGACATAAAACTGGCTAGGACATCAACTATCTTTTTGCACCGTTTCTAACTTCTCAAGTCGAACAAGCTTACCCGTTCTGGCTATCCTAGGAGTACAACTGTTAAGATCAACTACGTGAGCATTCTTTGGACATGTATTTGAAGCTAATTGCTCTGAAGGCTTAGCCCAGAAGCTGGTCTAAACTGTTAAACTGGGTTAGCCATATGCTGGCCTCCATGTAGTGACCTGTAATCTAGAACTTCCGGGGACAGCCTAGTACCGACACCAATGCCTGCCATCTTGGGAGTCTCCAAACTTAGCCTTTTATGGCCTCAAAATGAGTGGGGCAGCGGCTCCTATCAGGCCCTTCCTGTTTTAATCTGTTTTATGTGCATGCTCAATTACAAAGATGTACTCTCTGGGTTGAGACCCCATTGTGGGATTGGACTATAGGCACACTAGTCCTCACTTGGCACTGAGGTTTTGATTCTTGCTGGTGTGTCCTTCCTCTGGGCCCCCTGAGGGTGAAAGTCTCAGAAATGAAGTGTTGAACCTCACTCCACTCCTCCAGTGCCCTGGCATGTATGGTGGCCAGGCCTTCTATGGGCAGCTACTATACATTCCTGGGTCGGGCAGAAGCTGGATGAGGCAGGGATGCGAAGGAAGGAATGGGAAAGCAGCTAATGTTTTGTCCAGGTCCCCGGGTCCACGTATTCTTTTTCTATTTGCAAGTGTGATTCTCTTACCATCTGCAGCAGCAGCTGAGACTCTACAGGCTGCCCCTGGGCAATTCTCTCCCAGGATGAGCAGCTGAATGGGGCAAGGCCTGGTGGTAAGGCCGCTATGAGGGGCTGCAGGCCCCTCCTCCTCCTCTCTTTTTCTTCCTTTGGGAACGCTCAGTGCTAAAAACAAGCTTACTGAGAACCATATTTTTCTGGGTTAAAGGTGAAAAATGCAGTATTTCCTCCAAGTGGAAAGCACTCCGCCCGCCAGCTCCGGGCATATGTCCGAGATCCTTCCTCCCACTTGGAGAGGTGAGGGAAGGGAGGCGGGGAAGAGGTGTCGGAAAGCAGAGGAGGGGAATCGGAAGGAAAGGCCCGCTACTGTGGACCTGGGGCAGTTGGTGTGTGGAAACCAGTGGGCCTGTTTGTATTGGAGCAGCTCGAGGCCTGAATGGGGCTGACCAGGAAGTGAAAGGCAAGCAAGAAAACAGAGAGCAGGGAGCCAGTCAGAGCAGTGACAGACAAGCTTGACAGGGTTCTGGGAGCAGTGTAGGGACAAATTCAACCCCATAGATTTGTCTCAGGGAGATCTAGGTGGGTCTAGAGAAAATATACAAGGTTATTAAAGTCCACTTTAATAGAAAAAAGTTCCCTGTTCCATTGTCCCTGCTTAAAGCATGTGGAAGGCTCCAGGGAATTTTCTCAGATTCAGATTAAGGGGGCTTTTCAGGAACTGATGACGATTCACAGAACCCTTTCTCCTCAGATAAGATTCTCAGGGATCCCCAGTTCCCTGACCACTCCCTGAACCTTCTTCCCAGCCAGAAACCCAGCCAGACTTCTCAACCTGCCTCTTACCACAGCAGTCACATGAAACCAAAGCTAAGGTCCTACTCCCTGCTAGTCCCTCCTCAGAAAAGCACAGCTACCATGTATCAGACAACGGTAAGGGTAGGCAGTCAAGCGAGACAGAGAACAGAAGACAGAGTCAGGGGAGAAGCCAGTGCTACATGCATTGAGCTTGGCCAGCCTCTCATAGCCTCGCACAGACCAGATCTCACCAGTCCCAATACTTCTGCAGAAGACAGCAGTCATGGGGGCCACCTCACCTCTATGGCGTGTCTTTCATTAACATTATCTGTTAGGGTGGACTGACTGACTCATTAATGGTCCTGATTTTTTCCACCCCTTCTTGTATCCATGGCAACTCCCTTAGTAGATCCTCTCATTATAAAGAGTCTCCACTTTGTTATGGAAGAGAATTCTTTTCTTTGTTTCTCAATTCTGTAGATGTTAACAGGATGCAAGGGAAATGCTACATCACAGTGCTGAACCTAGGACTACGGCAGGAGCCTGACACTACTCTCTAGTGTTCCTACCCTCCTGCACTGTCATGAGACAGGCGTGCCACAGCTAGCCAATTGGGCCCAGCAAGATGAGGGGCACAGAGAGCAGATCCAAGTTACCTTCCCATCTCAGTCACTCTACCTATGAGAAACTCCAGTAAAGACTGAGAGAAGAACTACTGTGTCAAGACCACGAAAGCCGGTAGAGTCGTGAGGCTGGCTACTCAAGGCACAGGAGCGACCTACTGCTGTGAACCACAGGCAAGGGTGAGGTGTGGGTTTTAGGCAGGTAGCCTTGTTGTGGCAAGAAATAATGGCTACACTTAGAGATAAAAGCAGCCTACTCACAAGTCCAGGATAAGCTCTCCCCAGATCTCCTGCCCATTAATACAGAGTGAGGTCTAATCCCTCAGCTAGAGGTTAAAGACTTGAGCCTCATAATTACATCTCCTATAAACTCATCCCACAGTTCCTGGGTTCTGTCCACAGAGAGGAGGGGAGAGTCGTGATCCTCCATCTCTTGTCTTCCACTCAGACTTTGAAGCTGCTTGCCCTTCTGGGTCCTTCTAACCTCACTCCTTTTGCACCTATAGGACCCTTCCCGCCTGTATTCCATCGCCCTGTCACTGTCCCCATCTCCCCTTAACCCCCATGTGCTTCTCACCCGCAGAGGACTTCAGAATCAACGCACACTCCCAGGCCCTCATCCCTGGGTCACTGCGTTTCCCTAGGATAACACTTGCATAGAACAACTCATTTGCAGGACAATTCTCTGGCCTTCATTCAGCTGGATATTTTGCTAAAATCACAATGATTATCTTTTTTCCAGAGGCAAATGTTCTACAAAAACAACTCTTTATTTTATCATAGGAAGTACTGGCCCTGGGAGCCTCCAGGAGAAGGTATTGAGGTGAGGGTGACTGGAAGGTAATGAGACTCATATTCTACCCCACACCTCTTTTTAGACTGTGGGGTAACGTGGGCAGGAGAGGGAGACCACTGGGACTATTGTTATTATCAGGATTCCTTGCCAAAAAGGCTCCTAAGCATAAGAGGCAGAAGGTCGGAGAGTGAGGCAAGCCTCTCTGGTTTATTTAGCCATCTCTTAGAAGTCTTAATATGCCTAAAAACTGTGCTTTGCACAAAGCTCAAGTCTCTGCCGAATGGATGCTGCACAGACAAGAATAGAGTCATGCCTGAGACTAATTATAGGCTCTTTCTGGAGTTGGATCATATTTCCTTCCACTTATAGGGGCAACATTCATCTCACCTTTCCCTTAGTAAGCCCTCTTGTGGGGACCAGCCAGGGCACCAGCTGTCTGCAGTCATGTGTATGCATAGCACAGGGCACAGCTGATGGTACAGAAGAAAGAAGCAGCCTTCTCTGTCTGGTCCAGATCCTCAGACCCTGGTGAAGACATATCTCTAGATATCGCACAACCTTGAACTCTCTAGTAATCTTGTCCCTTTGCAGATGTGGCTTCTGCATGATCAGTCACACCTCCACAAATGACTGGATGAGGTCTTCTTCTTTCCCTTATTTATGTTTATTACAGACATTTTCCCTCTCTTAAAACAACAATGGTAAATGACCCACCTCGGTGATACATTCCTTTTAATCTCTTCACTTTGGACAGCGGCATCATATTCATCCCCTTGAACCATCAATATATACTGAAAGAGAATGGTCCCTTCTCCCAGTGGCCCATCTTAGCCAGTCTCCACCACTCCACCGACACTACAAATGGCCCAATAGCATCTCCTTTGTGAAAGAACTATTAGGAAGGTGTGCCATAACTAAGATCAGCCACTAACTTTCAGAAGCACACCCTGAGAGTGGACAGTCTGCGGCTATAAAAATAGTCACCTACAAAAAGTACAGCTACAAAATCAGGGAGCCCATGTTCTTCCATCTGCATCGTAAAAAGAATATTGGCATTAGAGGTAAGCTTGGGGGAGGAGGCCACAGTCTGATTATTATTCTATGTTTAATTTACCCCAACTTTTATTTTCATCGACTAGTCAGAGCACATTGAGTGAGCCAGCGAGGCATGGAAGGGGTTAATCTATACAATCCATAGAACAAAGTTGGAAGTATGAAGTTCCGGGTCGCACAGTCTTTCTGTGAGTGTCATAAGTCAGGGAAGAGCAGAAATATTTTAATACTATTCGGAGAGGTATCTCTCTGTCTCTCTCTGTTTTTTTCTCTCTCTCTCGCTCATTCATTCTTTCTCAATCAGTCTACCTCTCACTCATTTTAACACAACACAGGCATTGAGCTACAGCAGAGAGTTTCCAGAGCTTGGATTGACGTATCATCTCTCACAGACTTTATATGTTGAACGATAAAGTCCAATGCTTCCTATCCACAGTAGTCCATTGGGTTCAGTCCACAGGGCGTTAGCAGAGAAAGCCACCCAGGACTTTCCATCTTGGCTCTCACCAGGGTGTACTTTGTCCTCCATGAAAGTAAACACACCTGATTTCAAGACCTCTGAGTGCAGCATCGGACAGGGTTTCTGGGCCCCTGGGATTTTTGGATACAGACTATGTCCCTCGGGCAAGGCCAGCTGGTGTTACTTAGCCCCACAAGTGTTGATATTCTTCCCATCCATAGCGTCTTCCACGAGGGAAATGTGGTAATCGGTGGACAGTGTGAAATGGGAGATGCAGCC
Source organism: Grammomys surdaster (assembly GCF_004785775.1). Lineage (NCBI taxonomy): Eukaryota > Metazoa > Chordata > Mammalia > Rodentia > Muridae > Grammomys > Grammomys surdaster. The sequence continues at coordinate 3,013,458 of NW_021604622.1, forward strand.
CACAAGGCCTCGCATGTATTGTCTGTTCGTGTGCAGAGCGATTTCCTTCATTCCACCTGCAAGGAGGCAAAGGGGCGGGAGAAAGAATGAACCAAGAAGAGGCACCACCTGTGGGAGGTTCTTTATGGTCCACTCGAGTGTCCCCTGGCCAAGGACAGAGTATCTAGTGCCTCACACATATTAGATTGATTTTGATCAGTTGAATACACCTCCGGAAGCTACAAAGGTCCATCTCAGGTGTGATTTCTGGTTCAGCTGACAACCTTAAAGCCAAATAGTTCTCCAACAGATTTTTAAATGTTGCATGATGTCAACAACAGGTGCTGTCTTGGCTGCTTTTAATTAAGCTCACTTAGAAAACACAAAAGGTACAAATTCATGCCTTTTTTTTCAATCTGCATAGTACATCATTAGTCATTTATAGGAATTCTACCCATTCTATTCTGAGAGAGGATACACACAGCCGGATTCTCTTTCCTCAGAGAGAATTCATGTAGCTATATTTAGAAGATTCCTATTCTATAAACAAAAAAGTGTGGGTCCCCCCCACCCCCCATGGATCACTCCAGAGCACAAAAGCAGTGTGAGTGAGTCCCTTCCTGCCACCTCAGCCGTGAGTCAGAAGTTCAGAACATGGAAGAATGGACTATTTGGACAGTTTCCTGATTTCCAGGTATTTGATTGACCCTGTGGAGTAGACAGCCCTGAGATAACAAATAAAGGCCTAATGAGGGAAAGGAGGAAAAGGTCTGACAGATTAAGGTTTGGTCAAGGTCACTTACCCACATACAGAGCCCCATTGATGTTAAGTTGCCGCATCATGCCAGGTGACTTGCCTGTTCTGGCTCCATAGTCATCCACCGTAATCTTCCCAGACTGGCCATCTCTGCAAAGAAAAGTAAACAAACAAAATGAAATAAACTATCACCATTGGAGTTAATCCAATTGTTTTGGTTTAGAGGGATGAAAGTGCCAACTATGTGCAATGTAATGAGGCTGTAAAAAAAAAAAAAAGAAAAGAAAAAAGAAAAAAGAAAAACCTCACAAAATGCCTTCTTTTATAGTCCCATCGGAAGTGGGGACCAACTGGAGCTCACTTTCCGATACCATCTCTTCATTCATTGAGTTTTCAAGAATTTCTTCCAGCTATGTCCTCTGTAGTCTAGAAATGATTTTTATACCCTTGTACCTGGATTTGGCAATGGCCTTCACAATTTGTCTTGTTTACACTGCCACCCCCCATTACTGTAAACGATTCCAGCTTACTTTATCTCATCAACTATGAGCGTATTTTCATTTTTTATATTTCTGAGTTGAAGATATAATGCACTTCATTGTCTTCATTGCTCATTGTTGCATCCTAGAGGAATGAAAGACCACCAAGCAAAGGAGTAGATTTTCCTCAATGATGTGTCTTGGGCATCCTGATTACTGTATGGTTCATAATAACATGAATGACCAAATGAATCCGTAAAGCTTAACATCCACACATGTAAGCTCAACTTCTAAAGCTATTGTGCAGACCATCTGTTATACATTCGGAGCTCAGGGCCACAGTGCCTGACACACATCTTGCTCTATTGAGGTTGACCAAAGGTGCATGTTGCTGTGGTTATCGACATATTATCATAGGATTGCTTTTATGTAGACACACACACACAAATACAGATCTTAAATTTCTGTAAACCTGGAAGGTTATAAAGCATGATGTCTAAATTATCTGTCACAAGATGTTGGATACATGAGATATTTCCTACACTCTATTAGGAGCCATGCTTGTATGACCAGAATCGTTCAAAGCAAGATAGTGTGTAAAGCAGAGCCCATCTCCCTTAGAGATTCCCTCTCTTGTTTATTTTACTATCTCTGACCTGGAGTCTTCCACAGAGAATTAAGATCAACCCAGTCCTTCTTGTCATATGTGACAGTTACATCCTTGACTCACCCAGTTCCCACTAGGCCTGCTTGCTCACACCTCACAAAGTATGAGTAGATTCTCCAACCCATCCAGTTCCTGGCTGCATCTCCTATTCATCCTCACTGAAACCCAAGACATACTAGAAATGAGATTGATTGTGTCAATAGGAAGGGCTATGTCTAATAAGCTGTCTGCATATGCCAAGCTTAATGTTCTGCCATATGAGTTTCTTCTGAGAGAACATTCCACTACAATATTTCTCCCAAGCATCCGAAATCCCTGTGTGTGGGCTGAATCATGGGGTAGAACAGAAACGTTTTTTGATTTTAGGTTCTGCCCACAACAATTTATATAGTTTTGGGAAATGCATTTAACATCTGTTTCCTTACATGTCTAGAAAGGGACTGTTATCCACAGCATTATGTATTTTCATATACATAATCAAACCACAATAATTATGAAAGTTAAACTCTTCTACAGGGTATGACAATTCTACCAACCAGTTTGACTCATGGATATAAGCAGGGTGTATTGCCTGGTGTTCCAGGGGAAGCTGTTGGAATTAAATAAGGTTGGAATGGAGAACCAAAGCATTTCACATTCCCTTGGAGATGCCTGTGTGCAACCTCTTTTGTAAATGAGGGGGAGAGAAATGAGTCTTTCACAAGCTGAATGCTAGGGCATGATTTGAGGTTAGGTTGGACCCTGCATTTGACCTGTTTTCTAGAAAAAAATTGAGATCCAAACCTGTAAATATGCATTATGAAGAAAATCATTGGGTTTTTTTTAAACAACTAGAGATTTGGCTTATTGAGAATGCCAACACATACAACTGGATTTTGGGATGCCTGGTACCAGACAAACACAGATCTGTGTCTGTGTCTTCATATCCCTTGAGGTTCCAAGGTAGGCCCTGTGGTCAGGGCAGGGGGCTGAATAAGGATGGTCTTACCACAGCCTACATGGAAGCAGGAGGTGAAGTTGATGATGCTGAGCCCTCATGGCCCTCAGACCTCACATTTGCCATGGCCTGCTGATTCCCCAGCAAGGGTTATAGTATGTTTTCAGGGAACTGCAATCCAGGCTCAAATCTTTTTCTCTTGGACTTGGATTTGGGGGTGGGTGCAGTATTGACCTTGCTGATTTGGACTTGCGCTTTATTTTTCTAAAAAACATATTGTTAGGAGTAAGGACACACAGACAAAATTATAAGGACGTAGGGATGATCTGTCCAAAGTTAATCAAAAGTCAGAATTGCAATTAGCATTAGGAGGGCACAGATATGTCATAGGGGCTAGGTGAATGTATATGACTTCTAATGTTCAGATAATATTTTTTTAAAGGGGCAGGGATTGCCTATGCCAGGGCATTTAGAGCATTCTTTAAGATCGTCATGGCCTCAAATTTTCATTGTGTGAGACGTTAAGGCCCCACCCCAGTTTAGCCGCTAACAGGTGTTTTCCACATACAACAACGAATACTGGCAAGAATGTGGACCAAAGGGAACCGTTATAGATGGCTAGTAGGAATGTAAACTAGTTTAACCCCTATGGGAATTAAAAAGGAGATAGCTCAATAAGTCTATTGTTCCAGCTGTACTACTCCTTGATAAAATCCCAAAGACTCTAACCCTACATGTCATAGAATACTTGCTTATCAATGTCTATTGCAGCACTGTTTAAAAGCACCGCAATAATATTAATAACTGTAGCTAAGTTACAGAAGCAACCTAGGTACCAAGCAACCACACAATGATTAGAGAAAATGTGATATGTATATATTTTTTTCAGCCATAAGGACAGAACAAGAATTATATATTTTCAGAAAATGTATGCTCCTGGATAGAATCGTATTCATCAAATCAAGCTTGTCTCGCAAAGATGAATGTATGTTTCTTTTTCTCTTGGGTGGTCTCTTTAATTACAGATAAATAAAATCATATATGGACATATGATATGGAAGCAGAAATAAGGTTGCCTAAGGGGACAAGGAGGGCCAAAGGAAAGGGAGGGACGATGGATGTGTGGCGGGGTGTGCTCAGCATCCATTATACGCTCCTATAAAAATGTTCTCATGTCGTACAATATGATAGTAAGTGACTATACACAGTAAGATTTGGTAAGTGTTTTCTCCAGGCCATCTTCTTCCATTCAGAGCCAATGCAGGGGTTTATTTTCTGCCCACTGATCAGTAGAGGGCGTGGGCTATGGTGGCAATATGAGGATGCCAGGTAAAGGTGAATTCGAGGATAGTAAGGCTGAGAGGAAGCTGGACACACATCCACCTGCGTGTAGCCTGGCTCTGCCTCACTTTTTGTAGATGCTCACCTGACAGCCTTGACTCGGTGCCACCGGCCATCGCTGAAGGAACCATTCACCATGATGGAAGCCACACCGCTGCCCAGGTTGTAGCTAAAGGTGTTAAGGACAAACAAGGAAAGAAACAATGAAACACGCAAGTGCGGGCAGCTGCCCATTGGCAAAAGGCTTTAGTTGCCAAAGGTCACCCAGGATGTACTGTCCTTAACCCAGGTAACAAGGCTGGCACAGACAGTGATCACTTTCCAGCTTAGTACATGAATGAATGACATTTTACATTTTCAATCGTGGTAGAGTAAGCATTACACTTTACCATCTAAGCTATTTTATATGTACCTTTCAGGCCTATTAAGAGTATTCATAGGTCACTAATATTTAGGGATACTTCCATCTTGCAAAATGAATACTCCATAGCTCTAGCCCCCCACTTCCCCAAGCCTTGAGCGCCATCCTTCTCTTTGTGAGCTTTGACTAATCCAGATACCCAATTAAGCAGAATCACAGGATAGCTGCCGTTTTGTGATGGCCTTACTTCACATACTGTAAGGTCACCAAGGTGATTCACGCACACGTATGAACGCATCACAGCAACAGCACTGGAATTAATGAGAAGACCTGATCATCTGCACTGGTTTGCACAGTGTTTCTCCAAAATTTCTGCCCACCATGAACCTTCAAATATGACCTTGTTTGGAAAGAGGGTCTGATGCAGTTAGTTAGGATGAAGCCACGCTGGGTTAGAGGGACATTCAATCAGTGTGACTGGTACCATTATACAGAAGAAATCTGGACACAGAGACACATGGGGGGAAATGATCTGTGGTGGTGAAGGCAAGGACTGCAACTATGTACCCATCTATTAGCTAGAAACACCAAGGACTGTCACCCAGAGCCAGAAACACCAACAGAACCCCCTCGGTCCTGCCCACGGAGTGGTTCTGGCTACATGTTGAATTTTGTATTTCTCGTCTCCAGAATTGTACAAACATTGATTTTTAATGTTATAAATTGTATGATAATTTATTACAGAAGTCCTAAGAAATTACTAAGCATTTTCACTTTAAGAAAGAAAAAAAAAATCCGTATTGTAGAGTAAGCTGAACTCTAAAGAGATGAAGCGAATTTGCCTGAAATCACAGAGGTGAGTTATAAATTGGAGCTTCTTGTATTCTCTGCCCCTCCCCCTTTAACATCAGACCTCCCTTGTAGCATCTCAGTTCCCAGCTACTCTGACACCCTCAAGGAATTGGAAGACATGGGTATGCTTCCCAAGAGAAACAGCCCTCTCCAGCCACTCACTGCTCAGTCCATTATTTTAATTTAATTCAATCCAGCAAATATTTAGTGAGTGACTACTCCAGCCTGGGCAGGGGGCCAACTGCCTAGACCTTCCCTGGATAACACAATCAGACCTCGTGCTCAAATATCCAGAGAGAGGGGCCCACAGGGGCAGCTTTGTCCCCATTGTGAGAAGAGAGGTGTCTACACATGGAGGGGTGAGAGGAAGGCGGAGATAAAGTGTGGTTCCTTCCAGCAGCCCTTGTTCTGAGAACAGAGTGAGAATAGAAAGCATTCAGTTTCCCCAGAGAAAGTTCTACAGCTCGTTCACTTCCTCACAGAGTCCCAAAGAAACAACACAGCACTGAACCAAGAATAGAAGCTGTGTTGTCTTGACAAGCCAAGGGACAAAGCTGCCACTATGACCCTAAAATCTACACCACTCTACACCCCATATTCCCACATCCAGTGTCTCCTATGAAACAATAGCCAGAAGGTGGGGTTTTGGAGAATTCATTATGTGGGAGACAAATGCTTCTTGAAGAAAAGAATGAACCTGGGCCTGTGCAATTGCTCCGAGGGTAAAAGTGCTTTCTAGGAATCCTGGCAGCCAGGGTTCGAGCCCTGAGATCCTCAGGGTGGAAGAACAGAACTAGCTTCCATAATTTATCTTTCAATTTCCACATGTGCACTACAGCACACACACACACACACACACACACACACACACACACACACACACACA